>NC_134358.1:515805839-516126950 GCF_048569485.1 Anomaloglossus baeobatrachus
TTTTAATTATTAAAAAAACAGCATGATGTTTCCTCTATTTTTGATAACCAGCCAAGGTAAAGCAGACAGCTGTGGGCTGATGTTTTCAGTCTGAATAGATCCATGGTTATTTGGCCCTTCCCAGCCTAAAAATAGTATCCCACAGGCACCCCAAAAGTGGCACACCATTAGATGTGCCAATTCTAGTGCTTTGCCCATCTCCCAATTGCCCTGATGTGATGGAAATTGGGGTAACACTTTTTTTGGAATTGATGTCAGCTGTTAGTTGACAGCTGGCATCAAGCCCAGGAGTTAGTAATGGAGAGGTGTCTATCAGACACTCCCATTAATATCCCAGTAAATGTACATTTTATAAAACACACACAGGGAAAACATAGTTTACTTGCATAAAGACTGCCAACTCTCCCTTGATATAAAAAATAGAGGGCCCCATGGATTTTCTGTTTATTTATTCCCTATCTGCCTTTGTTTGCAGGGCAATTGCCCTCCTTTTGCTTCCTTTTACAGCCCCCTAGCCCTTACTACAACCATTTTACAGCCATGTTACAGCCCAAAAGTTTGGGTCCCCATTGATTTATATGGGGTTTAGTGTGCAGGGTCAAGTTTGGTTCAAGTCTGGGTCCCGGAACAAACTTTTATTTAATACTTGGCGAACCAAAACATTCACAGGTCTGCTCATCCTTATGTCCAATGCAATAACTTAAAATATATATTTCACTATCTTATTCTCGTGTTAAATGAGACTGTCTAGGGCTAGGCCAATATCTAACTATAAGAAGAATTTCAATTGGTTATCGCTCTATTCTGCTGTCAGTTTAAAATAGTTTTGTTCAGTAGCACATAAAAAAATAACAATTAATGCTGCATATTAAAGGTATAACTATATGCAATCCAAAGATACGGCATCCACCACAAATAAATACAAAATGTGATAAATATCACAAACAACTTACAAAAAAAATAAAATTAAAATTCATTATACAAATTGAATAATTATTTGCTCCAATACCTTAAGGCTATGTGCCCACGGGACCTTGTTTCTGCGGATTTTGCCGCGGAAAACCTGCGGATTTTTCTCGATTTTCCAGATAAATCTGCAGGTTTTAGCATGTTCAGTCACTCCCCATGTTATCCTATGGGACATGGGGAGTGCTGTGTCCACGCTGCGGAAAGTGCGGCTGCCAACCATGCTGTGGATGTAGGCATCCGCATGTATAATTGCATGTCAATTATTCATGCGGAATTACCTGCGGATGTCCCGGCCCTCCGCTATGGAGATAAGAGGCTGGGACGTCGGCGGGCAGCTGCGGGAAACATGCGCTCGTACCTGCGGATACATCCGCAGGTATGAGCGCCCATGGGCACATAGCCTTAGAATGCAATCTAATAGAATACAAACAGTTGTTTAAAATATGTCTTCTGAAACTTTTTTTTTTGTCTCATATATATTGACCAAAGTGAACTTTAAGGCCCCGTCACACGCAACGACATCGCTAGCGAGATATCGCTGGGGTCACGGAATTCGTGACGCACATCCGGCGTCGTTAGCGATGTTGTTGCGTGTGACACCTACGAGCGACCGCTAATGATCCAAAAAGCGGCAAAAAACGTTGATTGTTGACACGTCATTCCTTTCCCAAATATCATTGCTCATTTTGGATGCAGGTTGTTTGTCGTTCCTGAGGCAGCACACATCACTACGTGTGACACCCCGGGAACGACGAACAACAGCGTTCCTGCACCCTCCGGCAACGAGGTGGGAGTGACGTTAATGCGGTTGCTCTCCGCCCCTCCACTTCTATTGGTCGCCCGCTGTGTGACGTCGCTGTGACGCCACATGAACTTCCCCCATAAAAAAGAGTTTGTTCGCCGGCCACAGCGACGTCGTTAGGAAGGTATGTGCGTGTGACGCGTCCCAGCGATATTGTTTGCCACGGGCAGCGATTTGCCCATGACACATGACACACACACGACGGGGGCGGGGGCGATCGCTAGCGACATCGCTAGCGAAGTTGCAGCGTGTAAAGCGGCCTTTAGACTTCAACATCTGTGGCGGATGCCTATGCCAATTTATTATTATATTATTATTTATTAAAAATAATGCCTAATTTACCTTTTTTTTGTCCACTGGATGTTGCATAACTTCAAAAAGATACAAAATGATTAAACTATGCTCATAAACCATAAATTGCTGCAACAGATAAAGAATTATGCAGCATATAAATAATCACTTCTGGGAAAACTACTTCCAGAGCTGCGCCTCAAAGACATCTTTAGGGCACCTCACTGTGTGAAGATAGCTGGTATAACCTCTTCTTGTCTAGGAGATTTGTAATTCTTTTCTTTCCTCCCCTTCTTCCAAAATCCATAACTTTTTATTAATTTTATTCCATCTCTATAGCTACTGTATACTAGGTCTTACTTTTTCTGAGATGAGTGCAAATTTTGAATGACACCGTACATTTTACTACATAATGTATTGATAAAAAAGTGCGTTAAATGATAAAAAAGCGCAAGTTTAACATTACTTTTTATGTTTTGTTTTTTTGTTGTTTATTGTGAGGTAAAAATGACGTGACTGCATGATTATGCAGGTCAGTAAAAGAAATTAGTTGATCTTTTGAACGTCAAATTAACCGGCTTCGTTGAATGTTCCCCATAAACTTGACGAAAAAATAGCTCAAATTTCAACACTGGAAAGCTTGAGATTTATCAGAATATTTATTTTAACAGCAGTTAAAGTTAGTATGCACTTTTTGTCTGAGAACCCTGCCCCACCCACAGCCATTTGTTTCACTTCACATATATAGCTTGGTCTTTTGCTTCCCATACAGAGCAAGTTTTTTTAACTGCAGGTGAGGTTACACATAGGTTAGGGACCCCAAAAATAGACATTACCTTGGCATTGGTTTTGGGGCTCTTTTGCATTGATCAATACAATGGCTAAACATCTCTTATATTTTTCTTATTCATAGCAGTTATGCTTATTCCATTTTCATGTTTTTCACTTTTTCAGATAGTTCATTGTATTCTTCAGTCTAGTATTCCCATAGTAGTTTTGCGTTTCATCATTCCCACATACATTGTGACTTGTGTGCAACTCTTTATCCTACTGTAGAGTTATGTTTTTGAGCCTTGTACTATGTTCACACCATTGCTGTTCCAGACATACATTCTTTAGATATTTTAACAGCAGACCTGGGCAAGGGGCGGCCCGCGGGCCGGATCCAGCCTGCTTACTGTCTGTGACCGGCCCGCTCAGAGTTGGAGGCGTGGCCTGATCTACAATTCAGCCCCACTCTCACAGCCGGGAGCTATGTATCCCGCAGTGCAGTGTTAAGGAGCTGCCCCGCTCCCACTCTGCCGGTCATGCCCCCTCTTGATACCATTCATGCCCCCTCTGGTTGCTGGCCTCAGTCTCTGGATGCCTTCCATGGTATCTATGCTGCTGTCCACGCCCTTTTTTGCTGTTGTCCACGTCCCCTCAATGCTGGACACACACTCCTCAGATGCCTTCCTTGTCCCCTCCTGCTGCTCCCTCGATGCTGGCCACGCCCCCTTTTCCTGCCTCTTCTACCCAGGATCCTCACATGTGACCAGCTCATCTCCACAACGGACACTTCAAAAACGTCTGTTCTGCAACTGAGGTAATGTGCACCAGTAACAGCAGGGAGAGTGCAGAGTGCAGTGTGCCTGCAGGAGAGGAGAGCAGCACTTGTTTCTTCTCAGGTCCCCCATGTGTCTGCAATAGAAGAAGCAGTCACACAGGGGACTCAGAAAAGGCAGCCAGAGGAGCCCTCAGGCTCTGCTGCTGCAGTGCTGCCTACCTGTGCCCTCAGCTTCTTCCAGTGCTGCCAGCCTGTGCCCTCAGCACCCCCAGGGCCAGTATGTATGCCCCACAGTCCACCACTGTCAGTATGTATGCTCCACTGGCCACATAGGCCAGTATGTATGCCCCACAGGCCACCACTGTCAGTATGTATGCTCCACAGGCCACCAGGGCCAGTATGTATGCTCCACTGGACACCACTGTCAGCATGTATTTTCCACAGGCCACCAGGGCCAGTATGTATGCTCCACAAACCACCACTGTCAGTATGAATGCTCCACAAGCCACCAGTGCCAGTATGTATGCTCCACTGGCCACCACTGTCAGTATGTATGCTCCACAGGCCACCTGGGCCAGTATCTATGCTCCACAGGCCACCACTGTCAGTATGTATTCTCCACAGGCCACCAGGGCCAGAATGTATGCTCTATAGGCACCAGTAATGTGTATACCCCCTACTGATGGCAGTAATGTCTATGCCACTTACTGACCTCCATATTTTCATTGAATCTTTGTATTGTTTAACTAACTGTTTGTTTATGAAGGGATAGTATATATTCTATATACAGTATTGGGTAGAACTGAGTTAATTATATTAGCCCAGCCCTCTAAAACCATCCCAATTTCTCATGCAGTCCCATGGGAAAATTAATTGCCCACCTCTGGTCTACAGGAAGAGAGAGGAGAGAGGAGAGAGGGCCTCACTGATCATAGCTAAGGGCTCCAACACACATCCGTTAAAACCACGCACATGTGATACGGGCCGTTTTTCGGGTCTGTTTTCCATTTTTTAGGTCCGTTTTTATGGTATGTGTGGCCAGCGTGTGTATCCCGTATGCTAACCGTATGTGCGTGTGGAATGTCCGTGTGTGCGTGAGTGAAATAACTGAGATGTGTGTGTGTTGTCTGTGTAAAATGTTCCGTGAGTGTGTGTGATGCACAATGTCGTTGATACATGTCGGCAGACAGCAGACAGAGTTGCGCGATGAGAATGAACTCAGGTGAACTTCACCCGACTTCATTGTCATGCTGCGGCTCTGTCTGTGTGCCGCATACTGATTAGCGGTCACCCGTGAAGGACTCACCGGTGACCGCTAATCCCCCGAGTGACTGAAGTGAGCAGCCCTCTCTCATACTTACCGCTCCCCGATCTCCGGTGCGGCGCTGCACGGCTGTTATAATAACTCCGGCGGCATTTACTATTTTGAAAAAGCTGGCCGCTCATTAATCAATCTCGTATTCCCTGCTTTACCCGCCCACCGGCGCCTGTGATTGGTTGCAGTCAGACACGCCCCCCATGCTGAGTGACAGCTGTCTCACTGCACCCAATCACAGCAGCCGGTGGGCGTGTCTATACTGTGCAGTAAAATAAATAAATAAATAATTAAAAAAAACGGCGTGCGGTCCCCCCCCATTTTAATACCAGCCAGATAAAGCCATACGGCTGAAGGCTGGTATTCTCAGGATGGGGAGCCCCACGTTATGGGGAGCCCCCCAGCCTAACAATATCAGTCAGCAGCCGCCCAGAATTGCCGCATACATTATATGCGACAGTTCTGGGACTGTACCCGGCTCTTCCTGATTTGCCCTGGTGCGTTGGCAAATCGGGGTAAAAAGGAGTTATTGGCAGCCCATAGCTGCCAATAAGTCCTAGATTAATCATTATTCATAATTAATCATAATTTATTAGAAATAAAAAACACTAACAAAGTCCCTCATCACCAATTTATTAACCCCGACAAAGCCCTCCATGTCCGGCGTAATCCACGTATTAAAATGGGGGGGGACCGCACGCCGGTTTTTTAAATTATTTATTTATTTATTTTACTGCACAGTATAGACACGCCCACCGGCTGCTGTGATTGGGTGTAGTGAGACAGCTGTCACTCAGCATGGGGGGCGTGTCTGACTGCAACCAATCACAGGCGCCGGTGGGCGGGTAAAGCAGGGAATATGAGATTGATTAATGGGCGGCCGGCTTTTTCAAAATAGTAAAAGCCGCCGAAGTTTTTATAACAGCCGTGCAGCGCCACGCCGGAGATCGGGGAACGGTAAGTATGAGAGAGGGGGGGGAACTGACCGACAGACGGCTAGAGGGACAGATAAGACAGAGAGACCGACCGACAGACATAGAGACCGACCGACGGACTGAGGGAGAGAACGAAACAGAAAAAGAAAAAAGACCTGTGTCGCCCTGGGCAAGCCAGGGGACACAGGTCACACACCACCACACCCTACTTCCCAGTTAGGAACACCAAAGCTAACCAAAAATCCTTGTTGCCTTCCTCTAGAGGCTGATGATACACACCAGGGGGTGGACCAGGCGGTTGGCTCCGCCCACCGAGGAGTTCACAGCTCTAGAGGCGGGAGGAACCAGGCAGTTGAGAGTCCAGTGAGGGACATGAAGGAGTAAACAGCTAAGTGAAAGTGAAGGAAGAAAAGTAGTAAAGAAGGAAAGCAAGAGTGGTGACAGAACAGAAAGAGTGTGCAAAAGCCTGAAGTAGTCCAGCTGTGTGCAGGACAGGTCAGCAAGGTCAGCAACGGCGGTGACTGTCTGGAGTGGGACCGTTTGGAAGTTCCTGGAAGGACCCCGGAGGCTGTGTGCCCGGCGGTCTGGAGCAGTGTTCCGAAGGACAGTCAGCACCAGGGCAGGGGCCTCTCGGACCCCGGCAGAATTTGCCAAATCCGTCAGTGAAGGGGACGCAGATCCCCCAACAACCAAGTCCCGATTGAAGGCAACAGCCCAGCCAGTGTAAGAGAGACACCGCCACCGCCAAGGCACGAGTTTCTCAGGGCCAGCGCCTGCGGGCAAAGAGTAGAGCTCCTCCGGTCCAGCTTGAAGCCAGGGAGCGGGTTACCGGTGGGGACCCATCGCAACCAACAAGTACACAAAGGTGCTAGGAAGAGGGACATCACCGTCGTGTCAACGTCTCAGGCTGAGTGAGTACCACAGTGCCGCAAGGCACAGCGCTGCCCCCGCGTCCCTGCGCCCACCAGGCCCTGCACCTCCCAAGCCATCACCGGGCCCCAGGATCACCAACCCCTACCCACGGAGGGGCAACACAACACCTGGCTGCTCCGCATCACCATCCCCGGGATCCCCGTATTGAGCAGCGGTGGTGAAATCACCACAACCGTGGGTGGCGTCACGGACAATAAACAATCCCCACACCCAACAAACCCCTTTCACTCACGGGTGAGGAGTGCCGCTCGAGAACCCCCGGGATCCGGCCTACAGCTCGAGCCACTGTGTCGCCCTGGGCAAGCCAGGGGTCACAGGTCACAACACCACCACACCTCACACTCCAGGTAGGCACATCACAGCTAACCAGAAATCCTTGTTGCCTTCCTCCAGAGGCTGATGATTCACACCAGGGGGTGGGCCAGGCGGTTGGCTCCGCCCACCAAGGAGATCACAGTTCTGGAGGCAGGAAGTACCAGGCAGTCCAGTGAGGGACATGAACGAGTGAACAGCAGAGAGCCCGGGGAGGGCAAGAGTGAGGAGCTAAAGTAAACAACAGAGAAGTGAAAGTGAAGGAAAGAAAAGTGGAAAAGGAGGAGAGCAAGAAGTGGTGACAGAGCAGAGAGTGTGCAAAGCCTGAGGGCCCAGCTTTGTGTAGGGCCAGAACAGCAAGGTCAGCGACGGCGGTGACTGTCTGGAGGGGGACCGTTTGGAAGTTCCTGGAAGGACCCCGTTGGCTGTGTGCCCGGTGGTCTGGAGCAGTGTTCCGAAGGACAGTCAGCACCAGGGCAGGGGCCTCTCGGACCCCGGCAAGGCTAGGAGTCGCCAAATTTGCCGAATCCGTCAGTGAAGGGGACGTAGATTCCCCCAACAACCAAGTCCCGATTGAAGGCAACAGCCCAACCCGTACAACAGAGGCACCGCCACCGCCAGGGCACCAGTCTCTGAGGGCCAGCGCCTGCGGGCAAAGTGTAGTGCTCCTCCGGCCCAGCTTGAAGCCGGGGAGCGGGTTACCGGTGGGGACCCATCGCAACCAACCGTACATACAGGTGCAAGGAAGAGGGACATCACCGTCACCTACCGGGAAAGCAAAGCAGCCGTCTGTGGGACCGTCCTACCAGCCGTTTGGTTTACCGTACAAACTGTGTCCAAGTCTCAGGCTGAGTGAGTACCACAGTGCCGCAAGGCACAGCGCTGTCCCCGCGTCCCTGCGCCCACCAAGCCCTGCACCTCCCAAGCCATCACCGGGCCCCGGGATCACCAACCCCTACCCACGGAGGGGCAACACAACACCTGGCTGCTCCCCATCACCATCCCCGGGATCCCCGCATTGAGCAGCGGTGGTGCTACACATCACCACAACCGTGGGTGGCGTCACGGACATTATCCCAACATCCCAAACCCCCCTTTCACTCACGGGCGAGGAGTGCCGCTCGAGGAAAACCCCCGGGATCCGGCCTACGGCTCGAGCCACCACTGAGCAGCCGGACCCGAGCAGAAGGGGGGAGCGCGGTGTGTTGACACCCTCCTCCCCGCCCGCGACAACTTGGCGTCACGAACAGGATCTTACCGCTCTGCCGTCTGGTAGAGGTGCGCCTTGTTACCGCCGGAGGTATCCGGCAGAAAAATTTCAGAAGCCGCCATCTTTGGCGCGAAAAGTTCCCGCTTGAGCGTCTTCTCGAGCAGTAGAGGCGCGAAGGCCAGAACCCCGCCCCGAGAGAGGAGGGGCCGGAAAGAGCTAAGGGGGACGCGATGGCGGCTGGCTGCATGTGAAAGCAGCTATAGAAGCAGGGACGCCAGGACCCTGCGGCCATTGACTGGTTCCTGGAAGAGGCCGCTGCTAAAGATGCTGAGTCCGACCAACAACACCGTGGTCCCCGCGCCCGGCATGGCGGCGTGGGTGGAAGTCCGGACCGCCCAGCTAAGCAGCCGTCTGCAGGTCCGCATGCAGCTAATCCTGGAGGAGTGGGAGGCCGACATGGTGGAAGCGGTGGCTGCTATGCGGAGATGCGAGGTGGAGGAAGATTTGGAGGAACGGGTAAGAGACCCACGTCCCTGTATTCCCGAGGGATCGGCCGCTGCGGCTGAGGGGCCCGGCCTACACCCGTTCACCCTGCTGCCTCTCCCGCTATCCGCGTTAGCTGCTGCTGCCCCGCCACTAGGCCCGCTACCACCACCACCGGTAGCGGTACCCTGCCAATCCGCCCCGGCGGACCGACCTGCAGCAGAAGCTCGTGACCGCCCTGATCCGCTTCCATGGAAGAAGCCGAAGGCTGAAGCCGTCAGCAAAGATGCACCGGAGGCGCGGCGGGGATGCGGCTGCCAGGAGGCAGAGCAGGCCATGTCACAGCGGGGTCCCTCATTACTGAAGGTGCCGGTCGTAGCCGACACGGAGGGACTCTGGCTGGGCCCGTTCCCCGCACACGCTGAACCGGAGCAAACAGAAAGTGCTCCCGGCTGGGAGCGACAGCAACAGCAGCTGCGCAGGGAGATCGATGCCCGAGAGGGGTGTAGAGCGGATGTGCATGCCCGCATGTATATGGAGGAAGATCGCCTGCAGCGAGCTACCATTGGGGTCCAGAGCGGTGCACCATGTGAAGGTGGCACTAGAGCCGCACGAGTGGGAATGGACTGTTGAGCCGCAAAAGGGCAGCGGATGCCCGCTGCACAGTCCCCGTTGGGACCACCTGTTTGTTGAAAGTTTGAAAGTTCTGCCAATGAAGAAAATGATTACCGAACAGTAACCTGATTTGTTTGTGTGATTTGCAACCGGCTGGAGCCGGCACCGTTGTCCCCGTGGGGACCGTTTAAAAATGCATGGGAACTATCCATGGACAAGCCCGTGAACTTGCAGGGCAACCACAGACGTTAGTGGCTTGTAAATATGTTGGTTACCGTTACCGTTTTCCGCAATGCCGCCTCCGGAGAGGCAGGTTGGAGGGAGGGCCCTGAGCAGAGCAGGCCAGGGCCCAGCCGCCAAAGGAACCGGTGGCTACCCTCTGGAGGGAAGGACAGATCCCGCTCGGGTACCGTGTGCTGGACTGTGGGTCAAGGGGTGCTGCCTGGGTTTTAGGGGCAGCATCAGGGCCAGGTTACTTGGGTGGGAGAGAGCGTAAACCGTAACCGTAAACCGTTGCAACGTTAAAATAAATGTGCCTCCCGTCTTGGGAAGAAGTTATTAAAAATGTTATTCATGTTTGCTTAACCTTGTTACCCCTTTTTCAGAAAAATAAAACCGGTGTAGGACGGCAGCCCGCGGACGGTCTGCATTTTGCTAAGGGGGAATGTGTCGCCCTGGGCAAGCCAGGGGTCACAGGTCACAACACCACCACACCCCACACTCCAGGTAGGCACATCACAGCTAACCAGAAATCCTTGTTGCCTTCCTCCAGAGGCTGATGATTCACACCAGGGGGTGGGCCAGGTGGTTGGCTCCGCCCACCAAGGAGATCACAGTTCTGGAAGCAGGAAGTACCAGGCAGTCCAGTGAGGGACATGAACGAGTGAACAGCAGAGAGCCCGGGGAGGGCAAGAGTGAGGAGCTAAAGTAAACAACAGAGAAGTGAAAGTGAAGGAAAGAAAAGTGGAAAAGGAGGAGAGCAAGAAGTGGTGACAGAGCAGAGAGTGTGCAAAGCCTGAGGGCCCATCTTTGTGTAGGGCCAGAACAGCAAGGTCAGCGACGGCGGTGACTGTCTGGAGGGGGACCGTTTGGAAGTTCCTGGAAGGACCCCGTTGGCTGTGTGCCCGGTGGTCTGGAGCAGTGTTCCGAAGGACAGTCAGCACCAGGGCAGGGGCCTCTCGGACCCCGGCAAGGCTAGGAGTTGCCAAATTTGCCGAATCCGTCAGTGAAGGGGACGTAGATTCCCCCAACAACCAAGTCCTGATTGAAGGCAACAGCCCAACCCGTACAACAGAGGCACCGCCACCGCCAGGGCACCAGTCTCTGAGGGCCAGCGCCTGCGGGTAAAGTGTAGTGCTCCTCCGGCCCAGCTTGAAGCCGGGGAGCGGGTTACCGGTGGGGACCCATCGCAACCAACCGTACATACAGGTGCAAGGAAAAGGGACATCACCGTCACCTACCGGGAAAGCAAAGCAGCCGTCTGTGGGACGGTTTACCGTACAAACTGTGTCCAAGTCTCAGGCTGAGTGAGTACCACAGTGCCGCAAGGCACAGCGCTGTCCCCGCGTCCCTGCGCCCACCAAGCCCTGCACCTCCCAAGCCATCACCGGGCCCCGGGATCACCAACCCCTACCCACGGAGGGGCAACACAACACCTGGCTGCTCCCCATCACCATCCCCGGGATCCCCGCATTGAGCAGCGGTGGTGCTACACATCACCACAACCGTGGGTGGCGTCACGGACATTATCCCAACATCCCAAACCCCCCTTTCACTCACGGGCGAGGAGTGCCGCTCGAGGAAAACCCCCGGGATCCGGCCTACGGCTCGAGCCACCACTGAGCAGCCGGACCCGAGCAGAAGGGGGGAGCGCGGTGTGCTGACACCCTCCTCCCCGCCCGCGACACCACCACTGAGCAGCGGCCGCCGGACCCGAGCAGAAGGGGGTGAGCGTAGTGTGCTGACACCCTCCTCCCCGCCCGCGACAACTTGGCGTCACGAACAGGATCTTACCGCTCTGCCGTCTGGTAGAGATGCGCCTTGTTACCGCCGGAGGTATCCGGCAGAAAAATTTCAGAAGCCGCCATCTTTGGCGCGAAAAGTTCCCGGTCGAGCGTCTTCTCGAGTAGTAGAGGCGCGAAGGCCAAAACCCCGCCCCGAGAAAGGAGGGGCCGAAAAGAGCTAAGGGGGACGCGATGGCGGCTGGCTGCATGTAGCTGCAGCTATAAAAGCAGGGACGCCAGGACTCTGCAGACATACCGTTCCTGGAAAAAGAAGCCATCATGTGGATGCCGTCCCGCGACACCGTAGCCCCCGCGCCTGGAACCGCGGCGTGGGTGGAAATCCGAACCGCGCAGCTCTACCAAAGGCTGCAGGTCAGGATGCAGCTCCTCATGGAGGAGTGGGAGGCCGACATGGCGGACGTTGTAGCAACCGTGCGGAGACGCGAGGAGGAGGCGGAGAAAGGGAGGGTAAGTGACCCACGTCCCGATGCCCTTGAAGGGCCGGTCATCGCGGCTGTGGGGCCCGGTCCAAGCCCTCTCCCCCCGTTGCCTCCCTCGCCACCCGTCCCGGAGGCCGTGACCCCGCCACTAGGCCTGCTACCACCGCAACCGGTAGCAGTACCCAGCGTCCCCGCCCAGGCGGGCCAACCTGTAGCCGGAGCCCGCAGTACACCGGAGGTGTTACCGTGGAAGATTCCGAAAGTTGAACCGGAGGCATCCCCTGAAAAATCCCCCGAGCCGGAGCCGATGACCCGCTCCGAGCCGAAGGCCCAGCAGCGGAAAGCCCCTATGCCCATCCCCCACACCTCGGCTGAGGTAGCGCCGGGTTGTTGCTGCAAAGCAGCGCCCAAGGCCAAGACGCCGCGGGACATGCCGCCCCGATTCCTGACAGTGGGCAACGTCCAGGATGTCCCGCGGGGCCCGACCCGTGCGCTGGCGCTGGCAGCAGCGCCGTATTGGGATAGGGAGCCGATACCGCTGGGCCTGGAGATCGCCGAGAGGGAGTGGAAGAAGGCCGAGCTGGTGGCCCGAGCTATCCGAGAAAAAGAAAATCTCTGCCAGGCCACGTTCCGTGTCCGGGGACCGCTGTACGAGGGGCAGGTGAGGCGGTTTGATGTCCGCCGGGGCTACGGGTTCATCTACGAGCCGGGCCTGGAGGCCGAAGTGTTTGTAGCCCGGCGGGATGTGAATACCCACCTGCCCGAGGAGCATCCTGGCCGCAACCTAATGCCGGGAGACCTTGTGCGGTACACCCGACACTGCGGAGAGAGGGGGTAGTTTGCCCTGGATGTGAAACTATGGGGCAGCCAGGAGAGCAGAGTGAGCTCTGCACCCCCTCCCTCGGATGAAGCTGAAGGCCTGGAGTAGGGCAGCGGAGCACCGTTGTCCAGTCCCCGTTGGGACCACCACTTTGTTTGTTTGTTTAAAAGTTTGAAAGAATGATGAAGATGATTACGGAGTACCTCACCTGATTTGCTTTGTGATTGAACCGGCTGGAGCCGACACCGTTGTCCCCGTAGGGACCGTTTAAAAAGTTTTGCATGGAGGACTTTCCATGGACAAGCCCGTGAACTTGCAGGGCACCCACAAACGTTAAGTGGCTTGTAAATATGTTGTTTGCTGTTACCGTTTTCCGCAATGCCACCTCCGGAGAGGCAGGTTGGAGGGAGGGCCCTCAGCAGAGCAGGCTGGGGCCCAGCCACCAAAGGAACCGGTGGCTACCCTCTGGAGGGAAGGACAGATCCCGCCCGGGTACCGTGTGCTGGACTGTGGGTCAAGGGGTGCTGCCTGGGCTTTAGGGGCAGCATCAGGGCCAGGTTGCTTGGGTGGGAGAGAGCGGAAACCGTAACCGTAAACCGTTATGCAACGTTAAAGTAAAAGTGCCTCCCGTTAAGGGAAGAGTTATTAAAAATGTACATATGTTATTATTTTACCATGTTATCTTTTACAGAAAAATAAAACCGGTGTTGGACGGCAGCCCGCGGACAGTCTGCATTTTGCTAAGGGGGAATGTGTCGCCCTGGGCAAGCCAGGGGACACAGGTCACACACCACCACACCCTACATCCCAGTTAGGAACACCAAAGCTAACCAAAAATCCTTGTTGCCTTCCTCTAGAGGCTGATGATACACACCAGGGGGTGGGCCAGGCGGTTGGCTCCGCCCACCGAGGAGTTCACAGCTCTAGAGGCGGGAGGAACCAGGCAGTTGAGAGTCCAGTGAGGGACATGAAGGAGTAAACAGCTAAGTGAAAGTGAAGGAAGAAAAGTAGTAAAGGAGGAAAGCAAGAGTGGTGACAGAACAGAAAGAGTGTGCAAAAGCCTGAAGTAGTCCAGCTGTGTGCAGGACAGGTCAGCAAGGTCAGCAACGGCGGTGACTGTCTGGAGTGGGACCGTTTGGAAGTTCCTGGAAGGACCCCGGAGGCTGTGTGCCCGGCGGTCTGGAGCAGTGTTCTGAAGGACAGTCAGCACCAGGGCAGGGGCCTCTCGGACCCCGGCAAGGCTTGGAGTCGCCAGAATTTGCCAAATCTGTCAGTGAAGGGGACGCAGATCCCCCAACAACCAAGTCCCGATTGAAGGCAACAGCCCAGCCAGTGTAAGAGAGACACCGCCACCGCCAAGGCACGAGTTTCTCAGGGCCAGCGCCTGCGGGCAAAGAGTAGAGCTCCTCCGGTCCAGCTTGAAGCCGGGGAGCGGGTTACCGGTGGGGACCCATCGCAACCAACAAGTACACAACGGTGCTAGGAAGAGGGACATCACCGTCACCTACTGGGAGAGCAAGTGCAGCCGTCCGTGGGACCGTCTTACCAGCCGTTTGGTTTACCGTAAAAACTGTGTCAACGTCTCAGGCTGAGTGAGTACCACAGTGCCGCAAGGCACAGCGCTGCCCCCGCGTCCCTGCGCCCACCAGGCCCTGCACCTCCCAAGCCATCACCGGGCCCCGGGATCACCAACCTTTACCCACGGAGGGGCAACACAACACCTGGTTGCTCCACATCACCATCCCCGGGATCCCCGTATTGAGCAGCAGTGGTGAAATCACCACAACCGTGGGTGGCGTCACGGACAATAAACAATCCCCACACCCAACAAACCCCTTTCACTCACGGGCGAGGAGTGCCGCTCGAGAACCCCCGGGATCCGGCCTACAGCTCGAGCCACCACTGAGCAGCGGCCGCCGGACCCGAGCAGAAGGGGGTGAGCGTAGTGTGCTGACACCCTCCTCCCCGCCCCCGACAACCGACATCACATGAAAAAAGCACAAAACGTACAGGGAGCAAACAGAGATGCGTCCGTGTCACTCGGACGTGCGCACAGACCCATTGACTTTCATTGGGTCCGTGCTGCGTGTTGCATGCAGAAAACGGACATGCTGCCGTGCAAAACACACACAGGTACGGATCACAGACACGGACAAACGCACATGCATCAAAAATGCAAATGGAGCTTTTATCATACAATAACATTGGTGCACGTTTGGCCGTGTCTCCAGTATACACGGAAACGGACCAAACACGCACGTGTTTCACGGATGTGTGTTTCAGGCCTAAAGCTGTACAGGAGAGAGAGGATTTCACTGATCATAAAAGCTTACACTCTACAGGATAGAGAGGACCTCACTGATCATAAGAGATTACACTCTACAGGAGAGAGAGAGAGGACCTCACTGATCATAAGAGGTTATACTCTATGTGGCGCCCTGGACAAGCCAGGGGCCACAGAGAACAACACCCACACACCCCACACTCCCAGCAGACACACCGAAGTCAAACACAAAACCCTTGTTGCCTTCCTCCAGGGGCTGATGTCCACACCAGGGGGTGGGCCAGGCGGTTGGTCCAGCCCACCATGGAGTTCACAGTCCTGGAGGCGGGAAAAGTAGACAGATTAGTTTTGGAGAGGAGTGAGGACAGTTGGAGAAGTGAAAGTGGAAGAAGGAAAGTAGCAAAAGAGCAGTCTGAAGTTGGTCCAGGTGTGTGGTCCGGACAGATCAGCAAGGTTGGCAGACGGTGGTGACCGTCTGCAGGAGTGACCGATTGGAGTCTACCGTAAGGATCATGGACGGGCGGTGGTCCGGCAGTACCGGACCGGTACACAAAGAGAAGTCAGCACCATCTGGCAGGGGATTACGGACCCCGGCAAGGCTAGGAGTCGCCGTGAATTTGACAAATTTGTTAGTGAAGGGAACCTCCGGGGGTTCCCAACAGCCAAGTCCCGACAGAAGGCAACAGTCCAACCATGTGAGAGAGACATCGCCACTGCCAAGGCAACCGTTTCTCAGGGCCAGCGCCTGCGGGCAAAAGGCGCTCCTCCGGCCCATATCCAAGCCAGAGAGCGGGTTACCGGTGGGAACCCATTGGAACCATCTACCGTATCTAGGTGCAGGGAAAGGCAGTCACCATCAACCTGCCGGGAGAAAACAACACCACAGCCGTCTGTGGGACCCGTCCATCCAGCCGTGTGTTTTACCGAGAACTGTGTCCTCATCATTGGCTGAGTGAGTACCACCGTGCCGTGCGGCACAGCGCTGCCCCCGCGACCCTGCACCTCACCAGGCCCCGTAACCCGCCTGTCATCCATCCCTACCCCCATCACCGGGCCCCGGGACAACCAACCCCTTACCCACGGAGGGGAGAAATAACAACAAAGCTGCTCCCTGTCTCCGCTCCCGGGATCCCCGTCCAGAGCAGCGGTGGTGTCACCAAAATCACCACAACCGTGGGTGGCGTCACGGACAATAATCAAAAACCCCCACAATCAAAAATCCCCCTTTTCACTCACGGGCGAGGAACGCCGCTCGAGTCCCCGGGATCCGGCCCACCGCTTGAGCCACCACCGAGCAGCAGCAGCCGCAGCAGCAGCGGCAGCCGGACCCGAGCAGTGGGAGAGCGCAGCGTCCCCTCCTCCGCCCGCGACACTCTACAGGAGAGAGTGAGAGAGAGAGGACCTCACTAATCATAAGAGATTACACTCTACAGGAGATAGAGAGCGAGGACCTCACTGATCATAAGAGCTAACACTCCCCATGACTCTTAAGAAAGAAAATGATTCTGTCATGCAAACGGTGCTCCACTGGGAACCACTGATCTGTGACGGCTCTGGTACTGACCACCACTGTACGAGGTATGATAATCCACTAGTTGCAGGGCATTGTGGGAAGGCCTGTGCAGTAAGGCAAAGTGATGCTACTCCACTTTCTGATGCTTCAATGATGTGGAAAATGGTGACGGACAAGGTTTTGGGGGTTTTTTTACGTGCAAATTGAATTTCAAAATGTTCTGCAAAACTGTAAATTTTAAGAAATTTTACTTCCATTTGATCCTCCGCAGATATATCCGCTTATCTCAAGCGATAATATCCTCCGCTTATCTCAAGTCAGTACAATTATAGCAATAAAAACTGTCTAGATGATTTTGCTTTCATGTACATCTACCCCCAAATCTACTGTAAAAATAGTGTAATCCACAATCAAATTTATAAATCAAAATCATTACCAATTTTCTTCTCAATAGCATCACATTATAAGTACCAAATATTCCTAAATGCAAAATAATACACATAATAAAAAATGAATAAAATTCAGAAGTGCCACTAAAAAAGAATAATGAAATATGCAAATACAAGGAAGAAACTTTGGAACCCTTATTTTTGTAATCAGCGAGCATGATAGTGGTTGGACCCCCTGCTAATAAGAATTAAATGTTGCTTATCAGACAGTCCCTGAAAGAGAAGTATAAGGATACTAAACGACATACCTGTGATTCCGACCACGATATGACCTGGTCAGGATCGCTGGTGCGTCGCTACATGGTCGCTGGTGAGCTGTCAATCAGGCAGATCTCACCAGGAACCAGAGACCAGCCACCAGCCAGCAGCGACTCATGGAAACGATGCTGCACTTGGCAATGAAGGTAAATATCGGGTAACTAAGCAAAATGCTTTGCTTGGTTACCCGATATTTACCCTGGTTACCAGCGCACACTGCTTAGCGCTGGCTCCCTGCACTCGTAGCCAGGGTACACATCGGGTTACTAAGAAAAGTGCTTCGCTTAGTTACCCGATGTGTACTCTGGCTACGTGTGCAGGGAGCCAGCACTGGCAGCCTGAGAGCGGCGTATGCTAGTAACCAAGGTAAATAGTGGGTAACCAAGCAAAGCACTTCGCTTGGTTACCCGACGTGTACCTTGGTTACCAGCGTCCAGAGCCTCCAGACGCCGGCTCCCTGCTCCCTGCACATTCAGATCGTTGTTCTCTCGCTATCAAACACAGCGATGTGTGCTTCACAACGGGAGAGCAACGAGCAAAAAATGAACCAGCACTGTGTGTAACGATCAGTGATTTCACAGCAGGGGCCAGGTCGCTGCTTAGTGTCACACACAACGAGATCGCTGATGAAGTCTCCAGTACGTCACAAAACCTGTGACTCACAGCGATCTCGCTAGTGATCTCGCTATGTGGGAAGTACCCCTAAGTCCTGTTTAAAGGAGTTATTCATTAACAGAAAACAAAAGGAGTAGATTTTGTAAATTTATCTCACCTCTGTGATTGTAAGGCCGGGGCCACACGGGGACTAATGTGATCCTCACATGACACTCGGCTCGCACTGGCAGCACAGCAGGAGCCGAGTGTCATGCAAGTGTAACTGTGACTGAGGTCCGATCATGCGATCGGACCTCAGCTGCGGGGGACGGGCTGGCACTGAGGATGGGTGGGCCAGCGCTGAGGAGGGGAGGGCCGATGCTGAGGAGGGGCGGGCCGGCACGGAGGAGGAGAGGGAGGGATTTATCTCCCTTTCTCCTTCGTAGCCGGCTATTGCCATTCTCGTCCTGTGTGCTGCCCCCGCGACAGCCGACGGGCTGCTCGGATCCGTATCCGCAATGGCTCAAGGGGTCTCCGGACCCGAGGCGGAGTCACGCGACCGCTCGAAATGAAAAAGGGGGAAAATTATTTACAAAAGGGAGTGAAAAACTGAGTTTGTGACGCCATCCACGGGTCGTGGTAATGTGGGATACCACCGCTGCCGCGTTTGGGGGAGCGCCCGGGACCTTTCACCTGAAACTACTCGGATCCTGCTCACCTGTGTGGCTAATGGAGTGAGCTTGCTCTCAGGGTTCACGCTTGGGATTTTCTGGACGGTTTTGGGTAGTCCTATCCCCCTTGGTGCACTAGTACCCCGATTTTGGAGTGGGTGGAGAACGGCTCATGAAGACTCCGTCCTCATCGGGTAAATTACTGGGCTGCGTGAAGCTACTTCCCAGCCTAGCGTCCGCATACCCTGTCGTGCCCTGGCCCCTGCCCGGTTGTGGCACAAAGCCACCGAACTGCCCTCGCCACTACCCCCTGCGACCGGGGTACCAGCTCCTTCCAGACCAGGCCAACATCCGGCACTTGGGATGGGTACAGGAGCCCAGCTCCACAGCGTGTCCTTTCATTGTCACCACTGGCTCGACTCTCTCTCGACTACTACTTGACACTTCTGGCCTTCCTTCTACCATCCCTCCATTTGGGCGGCCCGATTCTCCTCAGGCTGTCCAATGGGTGTCTGGTGGGTGTGGTGCAAAGTGTTCCTCAGGATTTGTGTATACCTGTTCTTAGCAACACCAAAGGGACAGGACCCATAACCAAGGAGGAGCAGGTACCATGCATAAGGGCAGATTGCACAGTACCCTTGTGACGACCTGATAGGCCAGGGCATCACACCTGCACTCGCGGTACACCAGTGTACCACAAGTGCAGTGCGATCTTTCTCTCGCCCCATAAACTTGAACGGGTGCGAGAGAAAGAGTCTCGGACTACAATCGCAGCACGCTGCAATTGTTTTCTTGGTCCGATTGGGGCCGAGAAAATAATCGCCTATGTATGTTGGGACATAGGTTAATATTGGTCTGAATGGAATACGATTTTCATTTCGTGTGGCTTAGGCCTAAGACGTTCACCCTCACACTAAATGCCATCAATGTATAAGGGAACTCTGGTACTGCATTACTGCTATATGAAAAAATGAGATTTTTAGTTTATGAATTGGCCAATGCATGTAAGTCCTTATACCAGGAGTCCTAGCTGCCCAGACATGGAGGTTAGTCCAGAAGGTGGCATTTCAAGTTAGATTTTTAGTCTAGCTGCCCAGGCATGGATGTTTTTAACCTAGATAGTGGCATTTTAGTTAGGGACCCGGAATATTGAGATTTACCTTGCCATTGGTTTCCGGGCTTACATGCATTGGCCAATTCATAAACTAAAAATCTCATTTTTTCATATAGCAGTAATGCAGTACCAGAGTTCCCTTATACATTGATGGCATGTAGTGTGCGGCTGTATCCATTTTGTATTTGCTAGGTTTTTTCAGCTGGCACCTATACACACTTGTAGGATGTGCAGGTCAGTCTTTTGAAATATTTGCAGTGAGTTACTTTGTGACTGAGCACTCCGCCCTATAAACCAGGCTGTGTTCACAATCCTTATACCAGGAGTCCTAGCTGCCCAGACATGGAGGTTAGTCCAGATAGTGGCATTTCAAGTTAGATTTTTAGTCTATCTGCCCAGGCATGGATGTTTTTAACCTGGATAGTGGCATTTTAGTTAGGGACCCGGAATATTGAGATTTACCTTGCCGTTTGGTTTCCGGGCTTACATGCATTGGCCAATTCATAAACTAAAAATCTCATTTTTTCATATAGCAGTAATGCAGTTCCAGAGTTCCCTTATACATTGATGGCATTTAGTGTGCGGCTGTATCCATTTTGTATTTGCTAGGTTTTTTCAGCTGGCACCTATACACACTTGTAGGATGTGCAGGTCAGTCTTTTGAAATATAAGACGTTCACCCTGACAGTAACGCGAATGAAAAGTTGTTGTGTCAGTAAGATTTAAGAAGAACCTACAGTTAGGTTCAGAAATATGTACAATACTTTGTAGAGAACTCTTTTCATGCAATATCTGCCTGAAGTCTGGAAACTGTGGATGTCACCAAATGCTGGATTTGCTCCTTCTGGATGCTTTGAAGGCCCTTACTGCAGCTGCTTTCAGTTGTTGCTTTTTGTGGATCTTTCTACTTTACGTTTTGTCTTAAGCATGTTAAATGCAGCTCAATGGGTTTGAAATTCAGTGATTGACTTGTCCATTGCAGAATACATACACTTCTTTACCTTACAAAACTCCTGAGTTGCTTTTTCAGTATAGTATGGGTCATTATCCATCTGTAGTGTGAAGTGCCATCTAATCAACCTTCCTGTATTTGATTGAATATGAGTGTACCGCCCCGCTCAGGTCCGGGCTCGTTCGGTGGGTGGCTCGAGCGCCTCCGGCACCCGGAGGTCACGTCGCTCTGAAGGGAAGCTGGCGCTTTGTGAAGGAGGGTGATCTTTGGTGGGGAAGTTCAAGGCCGGGGCCGTGATGCTTAGGGATGTAAATTAGTGACGCCACCCACGGGTTGTGGTGAATTTCTGAATAATTCAAATGACCCAAATTCTCATGAAACATTAAATTCTTTATTATTTTATTTAGACAAACACACAAGAAAAATATTAAAAAGATGGATAATGATATAAAAAATATCCTGGGTTCAACAAGTGTTAATTTTTCTTTTTTTTAATATTGTACATGATAAATTCACACAGGTTCATCACACACAATTTTTTTGAACAAATGTTTTTTTTGTACATATGTTTTTGTGAAGTTGGTCTCTTGCAAAAGTATTCAACCCCTAATCCGCCCGCATCAAGGTCAACTATCATATATAATTTGTGATCTATAGGAAAGTGCTAGTGCATTAGCACACAGCTAAAAAAGAATAAACAATTTGAGAGACCAAAGATACATGAGATGAATGAGGGGTTGAATAGTTTTGTTTAGGGGTGGAAATAATCTGCTTATTCCAATGAATCTATGCAGAGTTATTGTCTCTAAGGCAAGCCATAAAAACTGCATCAGAAAAAAATTCTCTATAAACACGTTGTCACATGAATTGCTGTAAACAAATGCCCAATATACCTATGTATCTACTATATGTTAAGAGTTAACAGAGCAAAGTGCAATCTGCCATATGATTAACAGGAATAATATCACATCAGCATATTACCAGGCAGGCCACATAACATCATAAACACTGATGTGTTTAGAGCAATACTTCTCAAGTAGGTATATTAAGGGTTAACAGAGCAAGATTTAATCTTGTTGCAGGAGTTAGATTACACCAGTGTGTTACTAGACAAGCCGCATAACATTAAGCCATATATACTGGTGTGGTCACAGCAATACTTATCAAGCAGGTACAAGGATCAAATCAACATTGTGTCAAACAGGTCATACAGAGCGGTGATGAACCAAAGCATAAATATAAGTCTTACATAAGCACCCAAGATCCCCCTTAACGATCGTTTCGTCTCTTCCTCAGAAGGGGTCCGGGCTCGTTCGGTGGGTGGCTCGAGCGCCTCCGGCACCCGGAGGTCACGTCGCTCTGAAGGGAAGCTGGCGCTTTGTGAAGGAGGGTGATCTTTGGTGGGGAAGTTCAAGGCCGGGGCCATGATGCTTAGGGATGTAAGTTCGTGACGCCACCCACGGGTTGTGGTGAATGTTGACAACACCGCTGCCGTTAACTAGGCTTCCAGGGACGGTGTTGTGCAGCCTGGTGGTGACCCCTCCGTGGGCAGGGGGTGATGGTCCCAGGGGCCCGGTGGTCGCGAGGTGCGGGCGTGTTGGTGCGGCACAGTGAGCGGCCCAAGGGCACTGTTGTACTCACTATGACAGATACACTGGAGTCTCTGGTAAACCAAAAGGATGGTGGTCGGTGCCCGCAGTTGGCTGCACTTGGTCCCCCACCCAATTCGGTGGTTCCCGCCTTTCTCCTGCACCTTGTTTTGTAGAATTTGACTGCCTATGCTTCAGCAACGGTAGTCCGCTCTCCGGCTTTATGTGTGTCGGGGAACCCATTTGCCCGCAGGCGCTGGCCCGTGGGATCTCTCTCCCTGGGCTGTGGCTTTCTATCCTCCTCGGTGGGCTGTTGCCATCTTTCGGGTCTTGGGACGGGAAAGGACCTAAGTTCCAGACCTCAATCAGTAAATTCAACGTGGTCCAGTGGCTTCTGGACCTCGTTCTGGGTCTGAGTACCCTTCCTGGTGCTCCGGTTTCCAGTTGGTTCCCCAGTTCGGTACCGGCGGGCCACTACCCTGTCCCGGTCCCTTACGGTTCCACCAGCCATCTTCCCGGCTCCTGCAGGTGGTAACCACCATCTGCCGCCTGGCCACAGGGTATCTGGGCTACGACCCAGACCCCTGACAGACGTTTACTCTTTACCACTACTCTCTTTCACCTCCAAAACTGATCTGTTTGTGTTTTTTTTCCCGCCTCAGGCTATCTGAACTACTCGGTGGGTGTGGCCAACTGCCTGGCTCTGCCCGCTGGTGTGAACATCAAGACCTGAGAGGGGTGACTCAGGGTTTTTAGGTTGGCTGCTGTTACCTTGTTAGGGGACGGGTGTTTGTGCAAGGGCCTACCTGTGACTACCAGGCTAGTCCAGGGCGTCACATGAGCAGAAAGCATCACCCAGTACAATTTGGAATTCATCCGGCTGCTTCTGTCTTTAGTCACATCATAAATAAACACTAGTGACCAAGGGCCATTGGAAGCCATGCATGCCTATCCCATCACACAGCCTCCACCATGTGTTACAGAGGATGTGGTGTGCTTTGGGTCATGAGCCGTTCCAAGCCTTCCTAATAGTTCCTCTTCCCATTATTCTGGTTAAGGCTAATCTTAGTTTCATCTGTACAAAGAATACATTTGCAGGACTGGGTGCTTTCTTAAATGTTTTTTTGGCAAAGTCTTATCTGGCTACTCTGCTGATTAATAGTTTGCACCTTGTTCTGGACCCTCTGTATTTGCTCTCATTAAATCTTCTCTTTATGGTTGACTTAGATACTGAAATATCTACTTCCTGGAGAATGTTTTTCACTTGGGTGGATGTTGTGAAAGGGATTTTTCACCATGAAAAATATTTTGCAATCATTTACCACTGTTGTTTTCTGTTGACATGCAGGCCTTTTTGAATTCCTAAGCTCAGCAGTGAGCTTTTTTTCTGTAGAATGTACCAAACTCCTAACATTTTTTCTCTCTGATGGATTTCTTTTTTTTCATCCTAATGATGGTCTGTTTCTCTTCCATTGAGAGCTCCTTTGATCGCATGTTGTGGGTTTACAGCAACAGCTTCCAAATACAAATTCCACACCTGGAATAAGCTCCAGACCTTTTACCTGCTTACTTGATAATTGATTAAAGAGGGAATAGCCAATGCGGTCCATTAAAGAGCTTTTGAGATAATTCTTCAATTACTTTTGATCCCTTAAGAAAGTGGCAGCTACATTTTAAAGCTTTAAGTCCTAAACCATTACTCCAATTATGATCTAAATACCATCAACTTAATGGCTCTCTCAGAAGAACATTTAAATTGGATTGCTATTGTGTCTCCCTGGGCAAGCCAGGGGACACAGGTCACAACACCACCACACCCCACACTCCAGGTAGGCACATCTGCTAACCAGAAATCCTTGTTGCCTTCCTCCAGGAGTCTGTTGATGCACACCAGGGGGTGGGCCAGGCGGTTGGCTCCGCCCACCAAGGAGCTCACAGCTCTGGAGGCAGGAAGTAACCAGGCAGATTAGCCCAGGCAGGGCTTGAGTAAACATCGAGATTAGCCCAGGCAGGGCAAGTGTGAGGAGCAAAAGTAAGAGTAAACAACGAGAAGTGAAAGTAAGAGGAGTAGTAAAGGAGGAAAGCAAGAAAAGGTGACAGCGCAGAGAGAGTGCAACGCCTGAGAGCCCAGCTGTGTGTAGGGCTAGAACAGCAAGGTCAGCGACGGCGGTGACTGTCCGGAGGGGGACCGTTTGGAAGTTCCTGGAAGGACCCCGTTGGCTGTGTGCCCGGTGGTCTGGAGCAGTGTTCCGAAGGACAGTCAGCACCAGGGCAGGGGCCTCTCGGACCCCGGCAAGGCTAGGAGTCACCAAATTTGCCGAATCCGTCAGTGAAGGGGACGTAGATCCCCCAGCAACCAAGTCCCGATTGACGGCAACAGCCCGACCATTACAGGGGAGACACCGCCACCGCCAGGGCACCAGTTTCCCCAGGGCCAGCGCCTGCGGGCAAAGTGTAGAGCTCCTCCGGCCCAGATTGCAGTCGGGGAGCGGGTAACCGGAGGGAATCCACCGCTACCATCAGACAACACAGGTGCAAGGAAGAGAGACGTCACCGTCACCTACCGGGAGTGCAGGTGCAGCCGTCTGTGGGACCGTCCTACCAGCCGTTGGTTTACCGTACAAACTGTGTCCGTGTCTCAGGCTGAGTGAGTACCACAGTGCCGCAAGGCACAGCGCTGCCCCCGCGTCCCTGCGCCCTCCAGGCCCTACACTTTACATCTCTTCACTGGGCCCCGGGATCACCAACCCCTACCCACGGAGGGGCAACACAACACCTGGCTGCTCCGCATCACCATCCCCGGGACCCCCACACTGAGCAGCGGTGGTGCAATCACCACAACCGTGGGTGGCGTCACGAACTATAACAATCCCCACACCCAACAAACACCCCCCTTTCACTCACGGGCGAGGAGTGTCGCTCGAGAAACCCCGGGATCCGGCCTACAGCTCGAGCCACCAGGAGCAGCTGCCGGACCCGAGCAGAAGGGGTGAGCGCGGTGTGCTGACACCCTCCTCCCCGCCCGCGACAACTTGGCGTCACGAACAGGATCTTACCGCTCTGCCGTCTGGTAGAGGTGCGCCTTGTTACCGCCGGAGGTATCCGGCAGAAAAATTTCAGAAGCCGCCATCTTTGGCGCGAAAAGTTCCCGCTCGAGCGTCTTCTCGAGCAGTAGAGGCGCGAAGGCCAAAACCCCGCCCCGAGAGAGGAGGGGCCGGAAAGAGCTAAGGGGGACGCGATGGCGGCCGGCCGCATGTAGCTGCGGCTATAAAAGCAGGGACGCCAGGACTCTGCAAACATCCCGTTCCTGGAAGCAAACGAACCAGCCGTCATGTGGATGCCGTCCCGCGACACCATGCCCCCCGCGCCTGGAACCGCGGCGTGGGTGGAGATCCGGACAGCGCAGCTCTACCAACGGCTGCAGGTAAAGATGCAGCTCCTCATGGAGGAGTGGGAGGCCGACATGGCGGACGTTGTAGCCACCGTGCGGAGACGCGAGGAGGAAGCGGAGAAAGGGAGGGTGAGTGACCCACGTCCCGATGCCCTTGAGGGGCCGGTCATCGCGGCTGTGGGGCCCGGTCCAAGCCCTCTCCCTTCGCTGCCTCCCTCGCCACCCGTCCCGGAGGCCGTGACCCCACCACTAGGCCTGCTACCACCGCAACCGGTAGCAGTACCCAGCATCCCCGCCCAAGCGGGCCAACCTGTAGCCGGAGCTTGCAGCAAGTCAGCGGTGTTGCCGTGGAAGACTCCGAAGACCGAACCGGAGGCATCCCCTGAGAAACTCCCCGAGCCGGAGCCGATGACCCGCTCCGGGCCGAAGGCCCAGCAGCGGAAAGCCCCTAGGCCCATCCCCCACACCTCGGCTGAGGTAGCGCCGGGTTGTTGCTGCAGGGCAGCGCCCAAGGCCATGACACCGCGGGATACGCCGCCCACCTTCCTGACAGTGGGTAACGTTCTGGATGTCCCGCGGGGCCCGACCCGTGCGCCGGCGCTGGCAGCAGCGCCGTACTGGGATAGGGAGCCGGTACCGCTGGGCCTGGAGATCGCCGAGAGGGAGAGGAAGAAGGCCGAGCTGGTGGCCAGAGCGATCCGGGAGAAAGAAAATCTCCGGCAAGCGACCTTCCGTGACCGGGGACCGCTGTACGAGGGACAGGTGAGGCGGTTTGATGTCCGCCGGGGCTACGGGTTCATCTACGAGCCGGGCCTGGAGGCCGAGGTGTTTGTAGCCCGGCGGGACGTGCATGCTCACCTGCCCGAAGAACATCCCGGCCGTAACCTGATGCCGGGAGATATTGTGCGGTATACCCGGCACTTTGGGGAGCGAGGGTGGTTTGCGCTGGACGTTAACCTCAGGGGGGGCCCGGAGGCCCGAGCGAGCGCAGACCTCTACCCCTTGCCAGCAGCCCCAGCGCTTGAAAGACCGGAGTAGGGCAATGGAGGCCCGCAGCACCGTCCCCGTTGGGACCACCACTGAGTTATTTGTCTGCTTGTTTGAAAAGTTGAAAGTTTTGAAGAATGAAAAAGATGATTACCCGAGAAGTCACCTGATTTATTTTGTTGATTTGCAACCGGCTGGAGCCGGCACCGTTGTCCCCGTGGGGACCGTTTAAAGTTTAAAAATGCATGGGAACTAGCCATGGACAAGCCCGTGAACTCTGCAGGGCAACCACAAACGTTAGTGGCTTGTAAATATGTTGGGTACCGTTACCGTTTCCGCAATGCCGCCTCCGGAGAGGCAGGTTGGAGGGAGGGCCCTGAGCAGAGCAGGCCAGGGCCCAGCCACCAAAGGAACCGGTGGCTACCCTCTGGAGGGAAGGACAGATCCCGCTCGGGTACCGTGTGCTGGACTGTGGGTCAAGGGGTGCTGCCTGAGTTTTAGGGGCAGCATCAGGGCCAGGTTACTTGGGTGGGAGAGAGCGGAAACCGTGACCGTATACCGTTGAAACGTTAAAAGAAAATGTGCCTCCCGTCTTGGGAAGAATTTATTAAAAATGTTATGTATGTTATGTTTAACCCTGTTATCCCCTTTTTACAGAAAAATAAAACCGGTGTAGGACGGCAGCCCGCGGACGGTCTGCATTTTGCTAAGGGGGAATGTGTCGCCCTGGGCAAGCCAGGGGACACAGGTCACAACACCACCACACCCCACACTCCAGGTAGGCACATCTGCTAACCAGAAATCCTTGTTGCCTTCCTCCAGGAGTCTGTTGATGCACACCAGGGGGTGGGCCAGGCGGTTGGCTCCGCCCACCAAGGAGCTCACAGCTCTGGAGGCAGGAAGTAACCAGGCAGATTAGCCCAGGCAGGGCTTGAGTAAACATCGAGATTAGCCCAGGCAGGGCAAGTGTGAGGAGCAAAAGTAAGAGTAAACAACGAGAAGTGAAAGTAAGAGGAGTAGTAAAGGAGGAAAGCAAGAAGAGGTGACAGCGCAGAGAGAGTGCAACGCCTGAGAGCCCAGCTGTGTGTAGGGCTAGAACAGCAAGGTCAGCGACGGCGGTGACTGTCCGGAGGGGGACCGTTTGGAAGTTCCTGGAAGGACCCCGTTGGCTGTGTGCCCGGTGGTCTGGAGCAGTGTTCCGAAGGACAGTCAGCACCAGGGCAGGGGCCTCTCGGACCCCGGCAAGGCTAGGAGTCGCCAAATTTGCCGAATCCGTCAGTGAAGGGGACGTAGATCCCCCAGCAACCAAGTCCCGATTGACGGCAACAGCCCGACCATTACAGGGGAGACACCGCCACCGCCAGGGCACCAGTTTCCCCAGGGCCAGCGCCTGCGGGCAAAGTGTAGAGCTCCTCCGGCCCAGATTGCAGTCGGGGAGCGGGTAACCGGAGGGAATCCACCGCTACCATCAGACAACACAGGTGCAAGGAAGAGAGACGTCACCGTCACCTACCGGGAGTGCAGGTGCAGCCGTCTGTGGGACCGTCCTACCAGCCGTTGGTTTACCGTACAAACTGTGTCCGTGTCTCAGGCTGAGTGAGTACCACAGTGCTGCAAGGCACAGCGCTGCCCCCGCGTCCCTGCGCCCTCCAGGCCCTACACTTTACATCTCTTCACTGGGCCCCGGGATCACCAACCCCTACCCACGGAGGGGCAACACAACACCTGGCTGCTCCGCATCACCATCCCCAGGACCCCCACACTGAGCAGCGGTGGTGCAATCACCACAACCGTGGGTGGCGTCACGAACTATAACAATCCCCACACCCAACAAACACCCCCCTTTCACTCACGGGCGAGGAGTGTCGCTCGAGAAACCCCGGGATCCGGCCTACAGCTCGAGCCACCAGGAGCAGCTGCCGGACCCGAGCAGAAGGGGTGAGCGCGGTGTGCTGACACCCTCCTCCCCGCCCGCGACACTATCAATTGTTTTATTGGATAGCCCTCATTCTAGTGTTATTCTAGAAAAAGAAAAGATGGAGAAATTAAGATCTCCATCTTCTCCTCACCTGTGCTCCAATTCTCACATGTGAGATAATCGGATCACAGTAAAGCCTGCTTTACACGTTACAATTACACATGCGATCTCGTATGCGATCGCACACGCCCCCATCGTATGTGCGGCACGGTCAATTTGTTGCCTGTGTCCAACAAACGATTAAATCCCGTCACACATACTTACCTTCCATACGACCTCGCTGTGGGCAGTGAACATCCTCTTCCTGTAGTGGGAAGGACATTCGGCATCACAGCGACGTCACACGACAGGCGGCCAATAGAGGCGGAGGGGCGGAGATGAGCGGGACGTGAATATCCCGCCCACCTCCTTCCTTCCGCATTGTAGGCGGGACTCAGGTAGGATGTGTTCATCGTTCCCGGGGTGTCACACACTGCGATGTGTGCTGCCTCGGGAACATTGAACAACCAGACGTTCAATTTTTAGAATTTGAACAATGTGTATGCGATCAACGTGTTTTTGTACAATCACAATCGCACGTAGTTTTCACACTCTACAACAACACTAACAATTCCGGATGTGCGTCACTTACGACGTGACCCCTCCGACACATCGTTAGATTTATTGTAGCGTGTAAAGCCCGCTTTAGTAACACACTGATCAAACTATTATCAGAGTTTGAGCTGAGTGTCATTTGCATAATCTATCCGATTCTCTCCCATGAGACAATATATGCCCTCGTGTGTCCAGCCTCAAGCTGATAATCTGCACTTTAAGCCCATTTTGATCATATAACTGTCTGTTCAATATGTTTTGGTAAACAGCTAAAATGCCAAAATTTGCATCACTATCCAAATATTTCTGGACTTAACTGTACATACATCATACTGAACCCTGTGTTTGTCTTTGCGAGTTCATCAGATAGCTTCCATAAATGCACTGAAAAATCACTGCCAATAACAAATTTCAAGTACTCTATGTGAGCAACTCTCCATTGTGGTTGAGAGATGGAGGTCCACGGTGTGCAACGACCTTTGTAACATCCACATACCCTGATTGGTTATACAAAAAAAGTTTTTGTTTGTGTCATGATTCTCTGTGTAGATCATCTCACAGACTTGCACTCTGCAGAGCTTACAGATCTGGCAGTGTCTTTATTGCCTTTGGAGATGCTCTGCAGCCGCCCTTGATACTGAACTGGCAACTTCGTTAATACACAGGAGTTCAGGTTGGTTCTTGGAGGTGCTGGTTACTCAGGTGTTTCACCTTCGAGGTAATTGCTCCGGTTTCTTTACTGATCATGTTCCCCCAGAACTCTGCAGTTGTATTCTCTGGCTCTGCTGTGTTGCTGTAGCTTGTGACTGTTTGTCTTCTGATCTTGGTTTTCTGACCCCGGACTGTTATTAGACTTCTCTCTGCCCGATTCCTATTCCTGTCGTGTTCTCCTGTCTTTGACTCGAACCGTTACTTGACCACGTCTCTGCTTGCTCCCTTTATCTACTATGTGCTCCGCTGGTATTTTGACCCTCGGACTGTGACTTGACTACCCCTTATGAATATACGTGACCTCCTGTTACCAGACCCCGGCTTTCCTGACTACACTTCCGCCCATACCACCCCGTAAGGTAGTGACAAGCGATACAGTTGGTTTATGAAAAACTTTGTAGATTGGATTATTTTAAAATATAGCTGCCTGATATATTTCAAGCTTTCCAGATCCTTCAGTCCAATTATTCTATCTCTGCCATGGCCCTAGGGTGGCCTTATATTAACCCTGGATAAAAACAAAATTAGGAATTGACATCATTTTAAATCTATTGTTTGTGTGATATCTGATTATAAGCAATCTTTTTTTCACTGTTTGGCGCCTTAGACCCTAAAGCTGTGATTTATGAAGATTACACTTTGAGATTGCTTATTAAAGTCTTTAAACACAGAAGAGATCACGCTTCGTATCACATCAAAGAAAGTTTATAGAATGAGAGCTTTGACTTTGTACAAAGATCCTGGAAATTTGACTTCTGTTGTTACAATGGTTCAGTAGGTTATAAATGGCAAAACATTTATGAACTGTAGCTATAGTAAATCCTTCCTTCCTGTATAAGCATAGCATAGCCTTATGGTGCTATCATTTCATTACAATTACGAGCATGCCTTAGAGAAGAAGACAACACTTAAGGAACTCTTAAGTAGGAGCATCATTTTTTTAGACACAGCATCAGAAATGAATGGAAGAACAGACTGAAGTTCCTGTTTTGGCGATTTCCGTGTCGTTCTGTGTGCACAGTCAAGAAGACAAGATTGTCAAGATTGGCAAAAGATGAAAAATCTGTGAAGCTCAAAAAGAAAAAAAGTTTGTAATACCAAAAACATTTTGTGCAACTTTGAGCCCTCGAACTGTCTAATATGAACCAACCTAATATTAGCTGTTGGAAATCTAGTAGGTATAGTCTGGTGTCATTCTGTAAACTCTTTTCTTAATGATCCCTCATCCATCTCAATTACTGTACTGTCAATTCATCATCTAATATTTATATTAAGCATCCATGCCAGACACATCCAACAAACACATCTCCCATGGTATTTTGACACTTTTTCACGCAGACTTTATAAACAGTTGTCAGCCCATAGCTATAATTAGTAGCTCCATACCCCCTTCTGTACACAATACGTCTTTAGTCTTTATATTGGTTATTATTAATGGTCCAGTGTTATATAAAAGAGTTGATAATATAAATACCATAAAGGCCGGCTGCATTTCCATCATCAGTTTCATTACTTATGACAATAATAGAGCCAATAATAGAAAAATAAAGCACTCTTCTTTTTTTAATAACTTAAAGGGCTTTTTTACTACTGGACATCCTGGCTTAAAGGAGTTGTCCACTACTTTGGCATTTGGCATATTCTTAGGATAGGTCATCAATGTCTGATTGGCTGGGATCCAACACCCGGTACCCCCACAGATCAGCTGTTCCCTGTCCCCGCGGTGGCAACAGACAGTCAGAAATGCTCTGTTCCAGAGCTGCCCCATCTTCTGATAGCAACCGATGCTGGGTACTGCACATCTGCCTTCTTATTGATTACAATGATGTACAGTACCCGGCCACGACCACTATCAGAACAAAGAGCAGCACCGGAGCGGAGCATTTCCGGATACTTGCTGCCATTGCCGGAGCCAAGAACAGCTGAAGAAGGGATTGTTCGGCAGTCACAGCGACGCCGCCGACCAGGTAAGTATGTGTGACGCTGCATAGCGATAATGTACGGCAGTGATCACAAACAATCGCATGCGCGACGGGGGCGGGTACTTACACGGTTGCTATCGCTAGAAATTGCTAGCGATATCGCTACCGTGTAAAGCCCCCTTAAGTGTACATAATATTATTCCAGGAGGAGAGTGGAGTATCTTTGTGCAAATATGTTGAGCCTTGCTAAAAAGTTGGAATTGAAGAATCAGCCAAGAACATCCAGAAAAACCCAAACCCCGCTCACAATGACAAACATTAAAAATCAGGGGAATACATATAACACAGACTTTTGTAAATGCACACATTATGGTCAAGTGAATACTACATTTGACTAAAATTTTATTACTAATAATTATAATTTGAAAACAGAGGCGATCTAATTTTTTAGTTTTGTATATTTAATTTCTACAATTTTTTAGTCCCTTTAGACAGGCTGAACCTGCGTTTTCTTGATCTAGATCTACTATAACCTGCAATACCAAAGCAATTTTGTTTATTAATTTTATTAAACTTTATAAAATAAAATGTTATTTTTGCAGAAACTTTGTAATATTGTGTGTCCAGTACTGATTTTCCTGTATATTTTTTTTTCTAGGATTTCTCTCAAACTTAAAAAAAAAAATCATCTTTAAAATCATAAAAAAAAATTAGTGGGAAATGTTCTCTATAAAATAAAATAAAAATTAAAAGTTGAAATGTGATCCATACTGGACCCTTTGAGGTAAATTAATATTTCTTGCCCAATGTGCTTATTTATGGACTGTTGATGTAAAATCATCTAATAGCAGACCTTGCATTTATCAATTATTATTATTATTATTATTATTATTATTATTATTATTATTATTATTATTTATTATAGCCCCATTTATTCCATGGTGCTTTACAAATGAAAAGGGTATACACAAACTAGTACAACAAGTAATAATAATACAAAGTACAAAACATACTGGTTTAGGAGGAGAGAGAACCCTGCCCGCGAGGGCGGGCTCACAGTCTACAGGAGATGGGTGAGGGTACAATAGGTGAGGACAGAGCTGGTTGCACAGTGGTGTACTGGACTGAGGGTTATTGTAGGTTTCCACAGTAGGAGAGAGTCTGATATGCTGGGGTAGAGTGTTCCAGAGTATGGGGGAGGCACGGGAGAAATCTTGTATGGGATTGTGGGAAGAGGAGATAAGAGAGGAGTAGAGAAGGAGATCTTGTGAGGATCTGAGGTTGCATGCAGGTAGATACCGGGAGACTAGGTCACAGATGTAAGGAGGAAACAGGTTGTGGATGGCTTTGTATGTCATGGTTAATGTTTTGAACTGGAGTCTTTGGGCAACGGGAAGCCAGCAAAGGGATTGGCAGAGTGGCGAGGCTGGGGAATAGCGAGGGGGAAAGGTGGATTAAGCGGGCCGCAGTGTTTAGGACAGATTGGAGAGGTGCAAGAGTGTTGGTAGGGAGGGCAGAGAGCAGAAGCTTGCAGTAGTCGAGGTGGGACATGATGAGGGCATGTACTAATGTTTTTGCTGATTCTTGGTTAAGGAAAGCATGGATCCAGGAGATATTTTGAGTTGTAGTCAGCATGAGGTGAAGAGGGCTTGGATGTGTGGCTTGAAGGATAGAGCAGAGTCGAGGGTTACTCCAAGGCACTGAGCTTGTGAGACTGGGGAGAGTGAGCGGCTATCAACTTTGATGGACAGGCTTGATGGAGAAGTTGAATGAGAAGGAGGAAAGACAATGAATTCTGTTTTGTCCATGTTAACCAATCCGTTACTATATATCATGCTGAATGGAGCTACCGTACTTTTGAACAAGTAAATTATTAAAAAAATAAGAATAAATAATTGAAAAACAAAAAGTTAAATGTCATAAAGATGGAGGTCGTTGTGATATTCAGTTTTGCTATAATGTATTTTTATTAATGGTTTTATTGGTATTATTCATTTAGGAAACCTTATTTTTGTTAGATTTCGTAGGAAAATGGAAGAGCTGTCTGCTTCCAAACATAACACATGAAGATTAATGATAAGATTTACTCTGCGGATAGTGATAGGAGTCTAAATAACTTTAAGCCATTACATTAGTGATGTCATGTGAAGCTGAATTAGTGAGAAGAAATCCCAAAGTGCTGCTGCATAAACATAGTTGTCAAGCACTTGTTATTTTAAAGCTGGAGCTTGTCAAGACGGTATAATGGCTAAGACACACCAGCTTCGAGCAAACAGTTTTTATTTATGGCTCACTCTGAGACAGAGGAAGGTAATGTCTACTAAAGCACAAACATGGAATTAAAATGAAAAGTGTGACTCTGAAGAATGTATTTTTATGAATGTATTTTACAGTATTAGCAAAGGAGAACTAATTACACACTTCTCTTTATGACAGCCGTTGTGGATGGAATTTTGTAGAACAGGAAATTTGTAACCCTGTAATGGCATGGGTGAAGGAGAGACCACACAGACGTATCCTCTCTGCTGCCTTATATACATGTGTGGTGAGTTATACAAAGGATCCAGGTGATCGGTGAATTTATACCCTACAAAGATTTCATAATGCACAATTAGGATTCCTAAAAAGTAATGGAAAATTAGCATGTTTCTTTTTTTAGTTAGAAATAGGCTATTTGTATTGATTATGTTTTGCATATATACCACGTTTCTACAAAAATAAAAGAAGGTCTTATATTATTTTTTTTTCTCCGAAAGATATGCTAGGGCTTATTTTCAGGGGATGTCTTAATATTTTTTGCATGAACAGTTATCCAGATTTATTTGTGAACAAAAAAATCAACATTTATTCAAATATGGTCATATAGCATTCTGGAATAGCTCTCCAAACCCTGTGTGTAAAGACTCCGTCACACACAAAGATAAATCTTTGGCAGATCTGTGGTTGCAGTGAAATCATGGACATATTGTTCCATTTGTACACAGCCACAAACCTGGCACTGATTGTCCACAATTTCACTGCAACTACAGATCTGCCGCAGATTTATCTCTATGTGTGACAAGGCCTTTACTCCTACAGTTAAGAAACGTTTGGTTACATGACTGAAGTCGCCAAAGGTCCTTAAACAATCTTAACCTCAGAATACAAACTTTGAGGTCTCTAATACAGTGGGGGTCCTGAGAAATTGTGCAGTTAGAACGCCTCATGCTGGCCCTAATGTAACTAGGGCTAATTTTTGGAGTAGAACTTATATTTCAAGTATACTCCAAAAATCCTTTAAAATCATGCTAGAACTTATTTTAGGGGTAGGTCTTTTTTTCGGGGAAACCGAGCAGCACAGTTATATTCTCCAGCACTTTTCAGACATTATTATCACTGACTATATTGGGGCTCACAATCTACATTCCCTATCACTATGTCTTTGGAGTGTGGGAGGAAACCGGAGAACCTGGAGGATACCCACACAAACTCGGTGAGAGCATACAAACTCCTTCCAGCTGTTTCCCTTGATGGGATTTGAACCCAGGACCCCAGCCCTGCAAAGCAACAGTGATAACTAGTGAACCACCAAGTTGTGTATAAAAATAGAATGATATAAAAAAAGTTGTCTAATCTACAACAAATTTGACTATAAGGGTTCTTCATCCTTAAAATGGTTAATTAGGCTTGGAATAAAAGTTTGTAGTCACTATGTGACAGCAGGTTTCTGAATCTTGACAGCATGCAGTGTGCATGTTATCAGGATTCTACAGTTTTGCCAGTGAGAGCAGGTCAAAAGATCGAAACTATCCAATTAGCATACTTCTGCTCATAATACAAGTAGACATGCTCACACTCAAATTTCTACTGAGAGAAGACGAACTCATCTAGTCGGCACTTGACCACCAATGTTGCATTAGCAACATCAGAGAATCCTGTTTGCATGCTTACTACAGGTATAATATATCTTTGTACCGTGTTAGCCAGTAGAGATAAAAAAAAATTGTTTAAAAGAACTGAAGTCCTCAGTGGTTGCTACCTTTTAATGGCTAACTGAAAAGATGGTAATAATTGCAAGCTTTCGAGACTACTCAGGTCTCTTCATCAGGCTCAGTATAACACGAAATCTGAAGAGTCACATGTTTAATAATAATAATAATAATAATAATCTTTATTTCTATAGCGCCAACATATTCCGCAGCGCTTTACAATTCAGGAGGATCATATACAAACAAGTAACAGTTATAGAAATACAATATTTAGAGGAAAAAAAAGAAAAAACACAACCCTGCTGGTGAGAGCTTACAATCTACAATGAGATGGGGGAGGGGCAAGGTACAAGTGCTTATTTACAATGACAATCCAAGCATCTCACGGAAATGGAGGCTAGATAGTGGTTTCCTAGACCAGTGGTCCCGAGCCTTGAAATGCCTTTGGGTGCCATGGGGTTTGATGTGGAGTTATTTTGTGAGAAGTTGTAGAGGGACTATTTGAATTGAATCTGATTAGGGAGTGTGATAGGCCGCCCTAAAAAGATGCGTCTTTAGGGTGCGTCTGAAGCTGAGTAAGTTGTGATTTGTCCTAACTTCTTGGGGTAGAGTGTTCCAGAGGGTTGGTGCAGCTCGGAAGAAGTCTTGGATCCGGGAGTGGGAGGTTCGAATTAGTGTGGATGTTAGTCGAAAGTCGCTTGCAGAGCGTAGAGAACCAGTGGGGTGATAGACAGAGAGGAGGGAGGAGATGTAGGGGGGTGCCGCACTGTGTAGAGCTTTGTGGGTGAGAACAAGCAGTTTGAATTGGATCCTGTGATATATGGGCAGCCAGTGCAATGACTGGCAGAGAGCAGAGGCATCCGAGTAGCGGTTAGCCAGATAGGTGACCCTGGCTGCTGCATTAAGGATGGACTGTAGAGGAGAGAGTCTAGTTAGGGGGAGACCAATTAATAGAGAGTTACAGTAGTCAAGGCGAGAGTGGATCAGGGCCATGGTGAGGGTTTTTGTTGTTTCATTGTGAGAAAGGGGCGGATTCTAGAGATGTTCTTGAGGTGCAAGTGTCGCGGGCGGACGAGGGGGCGCCGCGCTCTCCCACCGCTCGGGTCCAGCTGCCGCTGCGGCTGCTGCGGCCTGCTGCTGCTGCTGCTCGGTGGCTCGAGCGATGGGCCGGATCCCGGGGACTCGAGCGGCGCTCCTCGCCCGTGAGTGAAAGGGGACTGGGTTTTGGGATAGTTTATTGTCCGTGACGCCACCCACGGTTGTGGTGATTAAGTGGACACCACCGCTGCTCTGTCTGGGGAGCCCGGGAGTGATGGTATGGAGCAGCCAGTTGTTGATTTGCCCCTCCGTGGGTAGGGGGTTTGGTGGTCCCGGGGCACAGTGATGGGGTTGATATGGTGGACAGGCGGGTATGGAGCCTGTAGGGGTGCAGGGGCGCAGGGACAGCGCTGTGCCGCACGGCACGGAGGTACTCACTCAGCCAGTAAACACGACACAGTTCTCGGTAAACAAACGGCTGGTTGGACGGGTCCCTCGGACGGTTACGGTGCTGATGTTCCCTGCAGTTAGCGGTGACGGCCTCTTCCCTGCACCTATGTAAAGTCTTTTGGTAGCGATGGGTTCCCACCGGTTACCCGCTCCCTGACCTGGACATGAGCCGGAGGAGCCCCTCTCTTGCCCGCAGACGCTGGCCCTGGGAAACTGGTGCCCTGGTGGTGGCGGCGTCTCCCCTTAACGGTCGGACTGTTGCCTTCAATCGGGACTTGGTTGTTAGGAGACAGAGGTCCCCTTCACTGACGGATTTGGCAAATTATGGCGACTGCTAGCCTTGCCGGGATCCAAAAGGCCCCTGCCCTGGCGCTGACTGTTCTTCGTATACTGCTCCGGTACCGCCGGGTCACCACCCATCCGCGGTCCTTCCAGCAACCTCCAAGCAGTCCCCCTGCAGACTATCACCGCCGTCTGCCGACCTTGCTCTCTCAGTCCGGGGCACACACCCGGACCAACTTCAGGCTTGCTTAACTGTTCCTTTTTTTTGTCACCACTCTTACTGTCCTCCTTTACCACTTCCTTCTACTTCCTCCTCCAAACTCTATCTGCCTGGTTTTCCCGCCTCCAGGGCTGTGTACTCCTCGGTAGGCGGAGCCAACCACCTGGTCCACCCCCTGGTGTGGACATCAGCCCCTGGAGGAAGGCAACAAGGATTTTAGGTTAGCCTAGGTGTACCTGCCGGGAATGTGGGGTGCATGTGATGTTGTGACCTGTGACCCCTGGCTTGCCCAGGGCGTCACATTCCCCCTTAGCAAAACGCAGACCGTCCTCGGGCTGCCCGTCCAACACCGGTTTTATTTTCCTTTTGTTTTTCTGTAAAGATAAAAAAACGGTAACATATATACAAGTTATGACATCATCCCACATCGGGAGGCATATTTCTTAAACGTTACGGTTTTTAACGGTTACGGTCTCCGCTCTCTCCCACCCAAGTAACCTGGCCCTGATGCTGCCCCTAAAACCCAGGCAGCACCCCTTGACCCCAGTCCTGAACCAGTTACCCGAGCGGGATCTGTCTTTCCCCTCCAGAGGGTAGCCACCGGTTCCTGTGGTGGCTGGGCCCCAGCCTGCTCCGCTGTGGGCCCTCCCTTCAACCTGCCTCTCCGGAGGCGGCAATTGCGGAAACGGTAACGGTAACACAACTTATTTTCAAGCCACTAGCGTCTGTGGTTGCCCTGCAAGTTCACGGGCTTGTCCATAGAAAGTTCTCTATGCAACTAAGGGGTCCCCATGGGGACAACGGTGCCGGCAATGGCCGGTTGCAAATCACGGTAAATCAGGTGACTTTTCGGTTCCATTTCTTATCATCATTTTCAATAACTTGCAAACACACTTTAACACACATGTTTTGTGGTCCCAACGGGGACAACTGCAGCGGGCCTCCGCTGACCTTGAGGCGGCTACCACCGCAGGGGGTCAGCCCACTCAGGGACCGAACGGTACATGGGGTTCTCCTTCCATCGGCAATTCAACCCCGAACCACTGACAGCCGTTAGGAACGGCGGCGGAAGCAACATACTTGGGACTTTTTCCTCCATCAGCGGCATTCTCTCCGGACCCCCGGCCGCGGCGCTGCTGTCCGTCTCCCACTCAATCAGGGCCAGTTCTGGGGTTTGGGTGGACTGATCGCGACGCGGCATGGCCGCAGCGGCCCCTTGTTCACGGGCCCCCACTACGGCAACCATTCTGCGCATCTCTGCCTTCCAGTCCATCAACTGCTGCAGGATCTGCGCCCTCACCTTCAAGCAAAACCGACCCAACTCCCGCTCCAGCCACTCAGCGGTCCCGGCGGGGAGCTCACCCGAGCCGCAGTCTTCAAAGGCTACTCCTCCTCTTTTTCCCCAGAGCTTGGATGCCCTGGTAGCGGGTATTCCCGCGCTCCAATTCGAGGGCGCCACCATTTCTCCATTTGCGTCCCCATTAGCCTTTTTCCGGCCCCTTCTCTATCGGGGCGGGGCCTTGGCCTTCGCGCCTCCACTACTCGAGAAGACGCTCGAGCGGGGACTTTTCGCGCCAAAGATGGCGACTTCTGAAACTTTCCGGGCGGACACCTCCGGCGGTCACAAGGCGCACCTCTACCCAACGGCAGAGCAGTAAGATCCTGTTCGTGACGCCAAGTTGTCGCGGGCGGAGGAGGGGGCGCCGCGCTCTCCCACTGCTCGGGTCCGGCTGCCGCTGCGGCTGCTGCGGCCTGCTGCTGCTGCTGCTCGGTGGCTCGAGCGATGGGCCGGATCCCGGGGACTCGAGCGGCGCTCCTCGCCCGTGAGTGAAAGGGGACTGGGTTTTGGGATAGTTTATTGTCCGTGACGCCACCCACGGTTGTGGTGATTAAGTGGACACCACCGCTGCTCTGTCTGGGGAGCCCAGGAGTGATGGTATGGAGCAGCCAGTTGTTGATTTGCCCCTCCGTGGGTAGGGGGTTTGGTGGTCCCGGGGCCCAGTGATGGGGTTGAAATGGTGGACAGGCGGGTATGGGGCCTGTGGGGGTGCAGGGGCGCAGGGACAGCGCTGTGCCGCACGGCACGGAGGTACTCACTCAGCCAGTAAACACAACACAGTTCTCGGTAAACAAACGGCTGGTTGGACGGGTCCCTCGGACGGTTACGGTGCTGATATTCCCTGCAGTTAGCGGTGACGGCCTCTTCCCTGCACCTATGTAAAGTCTTTTGGTAGCGATGGGTTCTGACCGGTTACCCTCTCCCCGACCTGGACATGAGCCGGAGGAGCCCCTCTCTTGCCCGCAGGCGCTGGCCCTAGGAAACTGGTGCCCTGGCGGTGGCGGCGTCTCCCCTTAACGGTCGGACTGTTGCCTTCAATCGGGACTTGGTTGTTAGGAGACAGAGGTCCCCTTCACTGACGGATTTGGCAAATTATGGCGACTTCTAGCCTTGCCGGGATCCGAAAGGCCCCTGCCCTGGTGCTGACTGTTCTTTGTATACTGCTCCGGTACCTCCGGGTCACCACCCGCCCGCGGTCCTTCCAGCAACCTCCAAGCAGTCCCCCTGCAGACTATCACCGCCGTCTGCCGACCTTGCTGTCTCAGTCCAGGGCACACACCCGGACCAACTTCAGGCTTGCTTAACTGTTCCTTTTTTTGTCACCACTCTTACTGTCCTCCTTTACCACTTCCTTCTACTTCCTCCTCCAAACTCTATCTGCCTGGTTTTCCCGCCTCCAGGGCTGTGTACTCCTCGGTGGGCGGAGCCAACCGCCTGGCCCACCCCCTGGTGTGGACATCAGCCCCTGGAGGAAGGCAACAAGGATTTTAGGTTACCCTAGGTGTACCTGCCGGGAATGTGGGGTGCATGTGATGTTGTGACCTGTGACCCCTGGCTTGCCCAGGGCATCACACAAGCGTCAGGAGCGGGCAAGAGATTGTATGTGGGAGGTGAAGGAGAAATCAGTGTCAAGTATAACACCCAGACAGCGGGCCTGCTGCCTTGGACTTATCGTTGTGCCACACACAGAGAGGGATATGTCAGGTTTAGGAAGGTTCGAGGATTGAGGAAAAAGAAGAAGTTCAGTTTTGGAAAGGTTAAGTTTCAGATAGGGAGCAGACATGACATTGCAAACTGCAGTCAGGCAGTCACTTGTGTTCTGTAGTACAGCGGGGGTGAGCTCAGGGGATGAGGTGTATAGCTGTGTGTCATCAGCATAAAGATGTTACTGAAAGCCAAATCTGCTGATGGTCTGTCCAATTGGGGCAGTGTAGAGGGAGAAAAGAAGAGGGCCAAGGACTGAACCTTGAGGGACCCAAACAGTGAGAGGGAGAGGAGAAGATGTGGAGCCAGCAAATGATACACTGAATGAACGGCCAGAAAGATAGGAAGAGAACCAGGAGAGCACAGTGTCCTTTAGGCCGATAGAATGGAGCATAGAGAGAAGGAGACTGTGGTCAACAGTGTCGAAGGCAGCAGAAATGTCAAGAAGAATAAGCAGAGAGTGGTCACATATTTATACACAACAGGACATAGAATGGAGCAGTAAATAAGACAAGTGATGTGAAGCAGAACGATTAGTATGGCAAGAGGACAAACTGTTGTGGCCATAAATATTGCAGCAGTTCATAGATAAGCAGTTTAAAAGTTTTATAATTCTCTGATTGGGGTCTGGTCCAGAGCTGTGATTCCCCCAGATGCTCTAAGGAGCACATTTCTTAATTGATTTAATTTATGTCTTTTTACATCAATTAAGAAATGTGCTCCTCAGAGCATCTGGGGGAATCACAGCTCTAGACCAGACCCCAATCAGAGGACAATAAAACTTTCACACTGCTTATTTATGAACTGCTGCAATATTTATGGCCACAACACTTTGTCCTCTTGCCATACTGATCGTTCTGCTTCATATAACTTGTCTTTTTTACTGCTCCATTCTATGTTCAGTTGTGTACAAATATGTGACTCTTCAGAATTTGTGTTATACTGAGCCTGATGAAGAGACTAAATCAATATTGAAAATAAATACAAGAAACTTTGTATTATATCCTTTTAGAAAAAATCAGTTTCCTTTACCACTTAGATTAAACACTTCATCCTTACCCCCTGCCTCCTGAACTTGTCATCCACTCAGAAAAACCTCCTGAATAGGGATGAGCGAACCTGAACTTTTGTACTGGACATCTTGTGTCTGGTGCTAAACCATGAACACAGACTTTTTATTGTACGTTTGGTTCCTGTTCAGGTTTGTCACCCGAACAGGAACCATGTTGCGCTGCTTTAAATACTCTACCAACATGGCTAATGCTGATGATGCCATAATCAGCGTCACTATACCGATTTTTGGGCTGCTGGAAAAAACGCTGGAGGTCATGATGGACTAGGTGGTGGCACAAAAGGAGGAGCAGCAGAAGGAAACATTGACTAATTTTTCTGGGCTTTTATCCACACAGGGCTCTGAGGTAGGATTTCTGGGCCAAAAGGGCCCATGTCCTCAACTTTCTAGCTAGGGGACAGTATTGGAGCAGACGGAGGAACCGTCTGCCCAGCAGGGTGGTAGAGAAGTTAGGTCAGGGGCATCACTGCAGCATGGCTGGGGGATACAGAAGAGCTAATCCATATACCTGCCCCTGAGGACAGCTAATCATTGACTCTATTGACTCTGGGAAGCATGGCACACATGAACCAATATATGTTGTTGTACCTGCGCAACGACCCTCAAGTGTCAAAGATTCTGACCAGTAGTGGAGACTGAGTGGTGACCCTGCTGGATCCTCACTACAAAGTAGCATTGCTACTTTCGCTACTAGAGTGAGATACAAAAATGTGCGAATATAAGCCAAATCGATCCGTGGAGAATTGAGTTCCCGTGGAATTTTAGGAATTTTATGAAATTTGTGGTTTTACATGAATTCAAACAGTTTGAGATCCGATTTGCAAATCCCAAACAGAAAAATGGCACCATTTCTTACACTGAGAAGCATCAGAGAGGGGGCTAACAAAATTTTAAATTGCAGCACAGACTCCCCCATAATACCCTGCAGCTTTGACATATTATGGATTATCGTACCTTGTAGAGTGGTGGTCCATACCAGGGGCATCACGGATCAGTGGTTTCCAGTAGAGCAAACTCTATGCGGCAAAGTAATTTTCCATCTTTAGCATTATATGGTAAGTCTCTTTCTTCTGTACTGTGTGAGCTCTTAGGTCAGCAGTGTTCTCTCTCTTCTGTTCAGCAGCTTTCAAGTTCTTATGGTCAGTGAGGGTATCTCTCTTTCTGTCTCTCTCCTATAGAGTAAAAGCTTTTATGGTCAGAAAGGTCCTCTCTCTAGTGTACAGTGAGCTCTTAGGATCAATGGGGTCCTCTCGCTCTCTTTCTTTCTCTTCTGTATAGTGTAATATTTTATGTTCAGCGGGATCCTCTCTCTCCTGTAGAGTGTAAGCTCTTGTTATCGATGGGGTCCGCTCTCTCTTTTTTTCTCTCGTCTCTAGAGTGTAAACTCTTCTGATCCGGGGAATCCTCTCTGTTCTGTAGAGTGTAAGCTCTTATGGTCAGCAGGGTCCTCTCTCTCTCTTTCTCTTTCTTCTGTAGAGTGTAAGCTTTTATGATCAGCGGTGTCCCCTCTCTTGTAGAATATAAGCTCTTATGATCAGCTGGGTTTCACAATTATAAGTTTTTCAGTATTAAGAGTCAAATATATACACTGCAAATGTAAATTTTGGGGAAAAATCACCAGCAAATTTGATAATGATAGTTCCCGCTTAATCACACCTCACAAGAAAGTACAGACACTTTATTACTATGTATTTCACTCTTCCCCTTTCCATTATTTTCAATAATGGTTATATCTGTTCCAAAGTAACGTGAAAGATATTCCTCTGGTAAAGTAAGAATATCCACCCGAAACTCCACTTGCATGTTTGCTGGTCATTAAAACAGATAACTATATATGAAGAGTAATATTATTATTTCTTATAAATTATTAGGTTCATGCACAAAATATATATAATTTCTTAGAGCATTTTTATCAAAAATTACTTGACATTTTACACAGATTCCAAAGTCTGTTCATTTGTGTGTTTATTCCTTAGACTACAGTAGCTTTAACTTAATTTTTTAGCTGGAAACAATTTTATTATCTTAAATCAGTAAAACAACAATTTAATTAAAAAGGGATGTTCTTTTTCTTCATGCTGACGGTATAGATATATGTGAAGATGCATTTCATATTTCTCAGAATAGAAGTGAAGATCACCTCCCAGCCTCTAAAAATAAACCTTTAATTACACCTAAAAGACTTAGAACTGTGAGGCGTTTGATCTAAGAAAAAATATGTAGAAAATTAGAAAACCTTGTAAAACAAAAATCAAATGCTTAATTAAGAATGTTTCCTTTACATTTATTAATATTTACATGTTATTTGCATTCTTCCTTTGATACATAAATGTGAAGTTTCAGTTGTTTCAGGAATAATTTGCCAAAATGAGAAATACATAAGTTAATGAGCCAAGTACATATTTATGTAAAGCCAAAGTCTGTCACAAAAACTATTCACGGTACCTTGAATATGAAGAGCCTTGCATTTTATGTAGCATACAGGTTACATACCGGTAGTTAAAGTGGTGGTAAGTGTGTGTAAATTCAGGTTTGGGAACCTACCAGTGCCATTTAATAAATTAGAATATCACCAAAAGGTTAATTTATTTCAGTAATTCAATACAAAAAGGGAAGTACATCTAATATATAAAGCTGAGTGTATTTGTGTATGTATGTCTGCTAAAGGAATACGCACCGTCGCATTGACAGTCATGAAATTTTGCACAGACACCCAATGTGACTCAGAGAACGTCATAGACTATGTTTTGATGGGAAAATTTAACCCCGCACTTTACAGTTACTCTCCAAAAAACCTGCCTCCATTAAAGTGAATTCAGCTGTGAGCTAAAGGTTAATAATATCAGCTGTGAATGGTTGCTATAGGAACAAAATAAACTGTTAGTATAAAAAGCCTTTGTGTGAGGTAATAAGATGTCGGTGGGGAGATGGATAGAGAGAGACAGAAAGAGACAGAAAGACATAGGCACAGACAGAGTAAGAGGCAGGGAAAGAGACACAAAAAGACAGAGACATACAGGGAAAGAGACAGAGAAAGAGACAGACAGTAAAATAGACAGACAGAGGCAGACAGACACAGAAAGACAGGGAAAGAGACAGACAGGGAAAGAGACAGATGGGAAAGAGACAGTGAGAAAGAGACAGATGGAGAAAGAGACAGATGGGAAAAGAGATAGGCGGGGAAAGAGACAGGCGGGGAAAGAGACAGGTGGGGAAAGAAAAAGGCGGGGACAGAGACTGAAAGACACAGAGCTAGAGAGAGACATACACAGAGATAGATAGACTGACACAGAGATAGAGAGAGATAGACAGAGATAAAGAGAGAGAAACAGAGATTGATACAGAGTCAGAAGGAGAGGTAGACACAGATAGACAGAGAGATAGACACAGACAGAGATATAGACATAGACAGACAGAGATAGAGACAGACACACAGACAGACACAGAAAGAGACAGATACACAGAGACAGACACACAGAGACAGAGACAGACAGAGACAGACAGAGACAGATGGATAGAGACAGATGGTTAACAGACGGGGAGACATACAGAGACTGGGAGAGACAAACAGAGACTGGGAGAGACAAACAGAGACTGGGAGAGACAAACAGACAGGGAGAGACAGACAGAGATTGGGAGAGACAGACAGAGACTTGGAGAGACAGACAGAGACTGGGAGAGACAAACAGAAACAGACAGACTGGGAGAGAGACAATTACTATCCCATGCAATGCCCGGGTACTACATCTAGTATATTATTAACACAAACGAGGTCTTTATGTAACCGGACACTCCCATTATATAACTATAACAACACTGTGAAAAAATATTTTCCGTATAACATTTTTTCAAAGAAGGAGCTCAAACGTCCCAAATAATGATTAATAATCTTTATTTCATAAATAAACACACGATTAAAAAAGATGATTGCAGCAAAAAACAGAGATTATAGCAGCATAATAATAGTGCACATAGAAAAAGTCTATAATGAGAAAAAGTGACATGTGCTTAGCAGCATTTGCAGATTTGCTCCCTGACACGTTAAATCCGTATGTGCTGTGGGTATCAAAATCATTACATTTCTCCAATAAATCCCATTCAGCCTAATAATGAACACAGGGACCACATTGTATACATTGCTGCCTATAGAAATCAATCGTCACAAGAAATCCAAAGATGTATACGTTCAGTGCAAAGCAACCCAGTAACGAGTGGATAACGGATCTGTTCAGTATCGTGGCTAGACACTAATCCCACATGGAGACAGTACCAACGGGGACCGTTGAAGCCGGGTGCCAAACGTACGTCGGGGTAAGAGACTGGCGGCATGCTGACTTAACATACTCAGGTAACTTTGTACTTGTGGCTGATTGATCTGTTCAGGGGGTCGGCCGGCTTAGCTGTTACACGGCAGTGAGTGCATTCCCCATTTGGGGTTGCTCTTAGCCACAGGCGGCCGGTATGACGTGGTACAATGGCAATGGTACTGTCTCCATGTGGGATTAGTGTCTAGCCACGATCTTGAACAGATCCGTCATCCACTCGTTACTGGGTTGCTTTGCACTGAACGTATACATCTTTGGATTTCTTGTGACGATTGATTTCTATAGGCAGCAATGTATACAATGTGGTCCCTGTGTTCATTATTAGGCTGAATGGGATTTATTGGAGAAATGTAATAATGATTTTGATACCTACAGCACATACGGATTTAACGTGTCAGGGAGCAAATCTGCAAATGCTGCTAAGCACATGTCACTTTTTCTCATTATAGACTTTTTCTATGTGCACTATTATTATGCTGCTATAATCTCTGTTTTTTGCTGCAATCATCTTTTTTAATCGTGTGTTTATTTATGAAATAAAGATTATTAATCATTATTTGGGACGTTTGAGCTCCTTCTTTGAAAAAATGTTATACGGAAAATATTTTTTCACAGTGTTGTTATATCTAGTATATTATATAGCGTCATTACACACAGAGTGATCTATTTCAAGTGTTTATTGCTGTGAATGTTGATGATTGTGGCTTACAGCCAATGATAACCCAAAAGTCAATATCTCAGAAAATTAGAATATTTACCACAAAACACTTGTAAAGGCTTCCTAAAAATTTAAAATGGTCCCTTTGTTCAGTTTAGTAGGCTACACAAACGTGGGGAAGACTGCTGACTTGACAGTTGTCAAGAAGGCACTCCGTGACACACTCCACAAGAAGGGTAAGCCACAAAAGGTCATTGCTAAAGAGACTGGCTGTTCACAGAGTGCTGTATCCAAGCATAATAATGAAAAGTTGGGTGGAAAGAAAAAATGTGGTAGTAAAAAGGTGCCAGAGCAACCGTAATACCTGCAGCCTTGATAGGATTGTTAAGAAAAAGCCATTCAAAAATTTGGGGGAGATTCACAAGGAGTGGACTGCTGCTGGAGTCAGTGCTTCAAGATACACCACACACAGACGTATCTAGGACATGGGCTACAACTGTTGCATTCATTGTCTCAAGCCACTCATGACCAATAGACAACGCCAGAAGTGTGTTACCTGGGCCAAGGAGAAAAAGAACTGGACTGTTGCTCAGTGGTCCAAGGTGTTGTTTTCAGATGAAAGTAAATTTTGCATTTCATTTGGAAATCAAAGTCCCAGAGTCTGGAGGAGGAGTGGAGAGGCCGCAATCCAAGCTCCTTGAGGTTTACTGTGAACTTTTCACAATCAGTGATGGTTTGGGGAGCCATGTCATCTGCTGATTTAGGTTCACTGTGTTTTATCAAGACCAAAGTCAGCGCAGCCGTCTACCAGGAATTTTAGTTTTAATAAGGTTTAATAACCACAGTATCACTGTGCTTGATTGGCCAGCAAACTCGCCTGACCTAAACTGGATGGAGAATCTATGGGGTATTGTCAAGAGGAAGATGAGAAACACCAGACCCAACAATGCAGATGAGCTGAAAGCTGCTGTCAAAGCAACCTGGACTTCCATAACACCTCAGCAGTGCCACAGGATGATCTCCTCCATGCCACACCGCATTGATGCAGTAATTCATGCAAAAGTAGCCCCGACCAAGTATTGAGGCATTTACTGTACAAACATTTCAGCAGGTCCCAACATTTCTGACTTTACAATCATTTTTCAGTTGGTCTTATAAAATATTCTAATTTTTTTTAGATAATTACTTTTGGGGTTTCATTGGCTGAAATAAACACTTGAAATAGATCACTCTGTGTGTAATGACTCTATATAGTATGTGTTTCCTTTTTTGTATTGAATCTCTAAAATCAATTAACTTTTTGATTATATTCTAATTTATTGAGAAGCACTTTTACTTACTGCAACCCAATTTTACATTTCTAAAATATAGTTCTCTCTTCCTGGTATATAAATCAAATTATTTTTAGCAAATTGAGTGTTGTGATCAAGAAAACTCCCATTGAGAATAGTTGTTTAGCCACTTGGCTTAATAAAACATTTATATACAGGGAAGAGAAAGATATCTCAGGAAAAGGCATGTGCAGGAGCAAAATCAATATATTCACAGATTTCAGAGAACAGTGACACTAACACCAGGGTTAGAAAAACTTACGTATTTATGGCAAGTGACAAGTCCTCTTTAATTATCTCTTTTAGTATCTATAGAACAGAAAAAATGCTCAGCTACCAACTGACTTAAATCTTTGAAATTACAGATATTATAAACCAATCCTTGTCATATTAGACGTTGATATGATTAAATAAATTTGAGTGCAAATGAATTGTACTAGAATAAAAAAAAACTGCCTTCACCAAAATTCAGATTTTTAGTAATTCACTCCCATGTGAAGTTAAGCAAAATGGCGGCCTCAGGTCACAATTTTTCTGAACCATAAAAGATCATCAAAAGGTTAAAAAAATACTTATGCTTACCTTACTGCTCATCTCTCTGGGGCCTCACCACATTTTCTGATCTTCATCGCTCTTGCTAAAAGCCTCATCAGAGGCGGAAGTCCCACACCAGTGTGAGAGGCTCGAGGTGGCAAAATCTTGGCGCACATAATGACGTCATGACATTGGGACCTTTCATGTGGTTGTGAAGAACCCTTCCATCTCAGTGTGAGAGACCTGGGGATTTCAGAACAAGCGTCGGGAATCAGAAGATGCAACCAGGATCGGAAGGGGGATAGTGAGAAGCAGAAAGGGGCAGGAGAAATGAGCAGTAAGGTGAGTATAAGACTTTATTTTTATCTGTTTACCCTTTTAATGAGTTTATGTTTGACATACTACATTAACTATACTCTGGGGTCTGTAGGGACCACATAATATAATAAAGGACATTAAACTTGCAGAAAATAAATTGAACATCCTGAGAATAAGCACACCAACACATGTATTCGAATTTTGTTTGATCTTATAGAATCATAGAATGGTAGAGTTGGAAGGGACCTCATGGGCAATCGGGTCCATCCCCTAAGATCCACTCATCTTTAATTAGAAGCAATGGCACATCCAAAATCTAACTATGAAGAGTTATTAATTTCACCACACATCTGAAGAACTGAAAATAAAGGTAATGACTATGAGAGATTCAAGCTAAATTACTAAGGCCATGTTCCAAAGGCCAATAAAGTGCGCATATGCTTTTATTTATACATGACAAGAATCAATGTGAATTTGAAGGGTTTGTATTTTGGAAAATCAAAGTTGAAAATTATTTTATAGGAGTTTTAAGGACCTTAATATACCTTATCCATATGCTAAAGATGCTAAAGAATCATGGCTTCATTCAATTGATTGGAAAGGGTGCATGGCGTTGACCCCAACTAGCAATTTAACATTATGGCCTGTCAATAATCAATAATGTAAAACCTCTTTAAAGATTCACTCATTCCTAAACCAAGTGAGACTGGGAAGGAGTCTTATCAAACTTGTGATATTTGTAAGCAGTAGGTTTGCCGAGTTGCCGTATCCTGTCTAAGAAGCAATGTTTCTGTGAATACTTCTGCAACAGACCAGGTAATAGATCATAAGCACAAGGAGGATTACAGTGTTTTATGAAGCCAATTTAACATGGATTTTTTTTTAACCCCATAGCCGCTGAAGCCTTTTTCACCTTCCTGACACGGCAAAATTTTACAATTCTGACCAGTGAGAATTTATGCGGTAATAAAGGCCACTTTACATGCAACGACATTGCTAACGAGATGTTGTTGGGGTCACGGAATTCGTAACGCACATCCGGCCTTGTTAGCGATGTTGTTGTGTGTGAAACACAGGAACGACGGTTAACGATCAAAAATACTCACCATATCGTTGATCGTTGACATGTCGTTCTAATCTCAAATATCGTTGCTGATGCAGGTACGATGTTGTTCGTCGTTCCTGCGGCAGCACACATCGCTATATGTGACACCTCAGGAACGAGGAAGGAACTAGGAACATCACTGTCCCTGCAGCCGCCGGCAATGAGGAAGGAAGGAGGTGGGCGGGATGTTACGGCTGTTCATCTCCGCCCCTCCGCTTCTATTGGGCTGCCGCTTAGTGACGCCGCTGTGACGCCACATGGACCGCCTCCTTAGAAAGGATGCGGTTTTCCGGCAACAGCGACGTCGCTAGGCAGGTAAGTACGTGTGATGGCTGATAGCAATGTTGTGCAGCGATTTGCCCGTGATGCACAACCGAGGGGGATGGGTGCTTTCACCAGCGACATCGCTAGCGATGTCGCTGTGTGTAAAGGGCCCTTTACTCTGGAACGCTTCAACAGATCTCAATAATTCTGAGATTGCTATTTTGCGACACATTGTACTTCATGTTAGTGGTAAATTAAGGTTGATTTTTTTTTACATTTATGTGTGAAAAATATCGCTATTTTTGTGAAAAATTTGCAATTTTCAAACTTTTAATCTTTACACTACATAGTTATGTCACACAAAATAGTTAATAAATACCATTTCCCACATGCCTACTTTACATAAGCAGAATTTTTAAAGATTTTTTTTATTGGGAGTTAGAAGAATTAAAATATTATAAGTAATTTCTAATTTTTCCAACAAAGTTTACAAAAACTATTTTCTTAGGACCATATCACAGTTGAAATGACTTTGAGGGGCCTATATAACAAAAAGTTGCACCATTTTAAAAATGTCAACCCCTCAAAGTGCTCAAAAATACATTCAAGAGGTTTATTAACCTTTTAGGTGCTTCACAGAAATTAAAGCAATGTGGAAAGAAAAAATAAAAATGTTACTTTTTCACACAAAAATATAATTTTAGCCTCAAATTATGCATTTTCATAAGGGTAATAGAAGAACTTGCACATAGAAGAACTTGCACACAAATTACATGGCCCATTTCCTCCTGAGTGCTCTGAGACCCCATATGTGGTGAAAAACTACTGTTTGAGCACACATAGGGTTCAGATGGGAATGAGTGTCATTAGACTTTTGTAGAGCAAAATTGGCTGAAATAGGTAGCAGATGCCATCTCGCATTTGCCGAGCACCTGATGTAAACAATGGGAACCCCCAAAAGTGACTCCATTTTGGAAACCACATTTATTTAGAGGTGTAGAGAGCACCTTGAACTCACAGGTGCTTTACAGAATTTTACAAAATTGAGCCTTGAAAATAAAAAATACATTTTTCCCACAAAGATGCTGCTTGTGCCCCAAATTTTAAATGTTCACTAGGGTAACTAGAGCAAAATTGACCATAAAATTTGTAGTGCAATTTCCCATGAGTATACAGATACCCCATATGTGGTGGGAAACAACTGTTTGGGCGCATGGCAGACCTTGGAAGGAAAGGAGCACTATTGGGGCTCAAAATAGGCTGAAATAGATAGCGGACGCCATGTCGCATTTGGAGAGTCCCTGATATGTCTAAACAGTGGAAACTCCCCCATAAGTGACCACATTTTGAAAACTACATCCCTTTAAGTCATTTATTTAGACATGTGGTGAGCACCATGAACTCACAGGTGCTTCATAGAATTTTTAACATTGAGCCGAAACATATTGATTTTCCCCCAAGTTTTTAATTTTTATGATGGCTAACAGGGAAAAAAATGGCCTGCACAGTTTGTTTTGCAATTTCTCCTGAGTGGCGCCAAAACCCTACATATAATCAGGAATTACTTTTCATGCAAAGTGAAAAGCTCAGAAGGGAATGAGCACCATATTATAGTGACAATTTTGCTGTTATGATTTGCAGGTGCTATGTCACATAGGCAGAGCTCCTGAGGTGCCATAACCCCAATTAGTGACCTCATTTTATAAATTACATTTCCCAATGAATACATCTAGGGATTTAGCGATCATACTGACACCACAGGTGTATCACGGAATTTTATACCATGGGTAGTGAAGAAAAAATAATACCATTTTTTTAGGAAAAACTTTTGTTTGAGTACCAGATTCTACATATTCACACTGGAAAATGTGTAACAAATAATGGCACAAAAATGTGTTGCACAATTTCTGCTCAGCATGCTAATACTCTAAATGTGGCTGTACAGTACTGCTAAGCCACAAAGGGAGACTTGCAAGGGAGGAAAGGAACATTATTTGATCGTTAGAGCACAGATTTTCCTAAAATATTTTGCGGACTCTATAAAAAAAGCCACTAAGTGCCAAAAGAGCAGAATGCCCTCTCAGGTTTCCACATTTTGGAAATGACACCGGTTTGTGAATTTATTCACACGTGTAGTAACTATTTTCACTCCATGGATGTTTTTAAGGAACATGCAGCAATGGATGTTGTTTAATGAAAATTGCAAACTTGCCATTTGTAGTGCTTGTACATTATAGTACCATAGATTGTGTCCAGCTCATGATTTTGGAGACACACACCTAGAAAATTATCAGGGTCTCCTCACTACAGAAATATGAAACATTTGGATGCTAGATGTGGTTTAAGCACATTGTGGACTTAGATGGGAGGGGGTATTTGGATTTACGAGTCCAGATTATGCTGGATATCTTTCTGGGGAAGTCATGGTGCTCCTCCAGAGCCTTTGTATTGCAAGTAATGTTGAATCCTCCTATAATTTCATTGAACTGTAGTGGGAGAGAAAAGCGCAATAGGGTCTTACCCGATTTACAGGGCAAAAGAAAAAGACTAATGCACTCACCTGGCTGGGTTGTGCCAGTCACAACCCCTTTGAAAGTGTGGATGAGTGCTTAGGTGGTTCAGCAGCGACCCCGTGTCAGAGCAAAAGGTATCAAAGTGAAGACTGGAGAAAAACGGGTTTAAAGCCGCGCTAGAAAACCACGAGCATGGATATAAATGAAAATTATTCTTTTATTTAGATCATTCCAACGCGTTTCGGAGATTCATCTGCCTCCTTCCTCAGGGAAAAGAATCTTACAGGCAATGAGGAGCTATCCTTATAAAGCAGCGTACAGACAAAGACAGCGTACAAAAAAAAAAAAAAAAAGTGTAACCAATCTTGACATCATCACTCCATGTGCTACAGAGTGATGACTCATTTCCACGTGGAGCAAAACTGTCATGATAAAGACTTCAAATAGCCTGACAAATTGCAAACGTCTATTCAAAATACTCTGATATAAATAAATAAATAAGTGAGTATCTTAGTTTCGCAATAATTCGTCTGTGTCCTTTTTTAGGAGGTAAGAAAACAAGGAAAAAATTTGTATATATATATATATATATATATATTTTTATATATATATATATATATATATATATATATGTGAAAAATGTATGGCTCCTGTCCCAAGCCTGGAACATGCGCAAACCAATGGATTTGTGCTTGAGAGCTTGTGTAATGTTATTCTGCCATTACTCCATCTAGGCAGCTTGGTATGAAAACAAGTATTCAAAGAAGCAACTAAAGAAAAAGTGTATGTGTTCATGATGAAAAAATCTGTAAATTGTGTGTATATGTGATGTGATTTAAGATAGCGGTGCGCTGTTTAAATGTATGAAAAAGGAAAAGGGTAACTTTGCAAACATATCGGGGGGGTGATTTTGTGAAGAAAGGCGGAAGGGATAGTGAAAGAAAAACTGTGGGCATCTGTGTGCATATACTGAAACATGAATTGAAGGTTGACAATGAGATGAAAGACCGAGCGGTGAATTAGAAAAGACAGAAAGTGGTGCGCATGTGTGGGGTAGCAGGTTCTCTGTTTGGAAGAGGTGATGTGAGTTCAGACCGTGGGAAAAAATTCAACCGCGCAGGATAGGAATGTGCGTGTACATTCCTATACTTCCACATATTTAATCACTAATTCCTCCAGAGGAGCATGCCCCCTTTTTTATCTATCTATTTATTTCCATTCCCTTTTTTTCATTTTTCCGTGTTCTTCCTTAATCACACTTCTATCACTTTCTTGTACATTTTTTCGCTCTGCACCTGTGCACTACACCATTTCCCATGGTCTGAACTCTAACCACCCTTTCCAAATAGGAACTCGCTTCTTATTAGCATCGCGCGCCTGCGCGGTTGAACTTTTTCCCACTTTTTTTTCACTTTGATACCTATTTCATTGGCAGATGATACCTGAGTGAAGCCTTATATTTTTATGAAATGAGTTGAAACTTTTATTGGGAACATTTTACATGACATTTTGGATAATATTAATCACATTAATCCTGTGCTCTTCTCTGAGGTCTTACTTTGAGGTTTACATTTAAATCTCCAAATTACATAATTCAGATGACACCCTTGAGAGATTAAGGTGAAATTTGTCAAAAAAAAAATTAGCAAACTTAGTAGAAAAGATTAAAAACTGACACTTAATTCATAAAATTATTTAAATTTGCATACATCAGGTATCAGTTTTGGCAAAAAATGATAGCAAAAAGAGGTATATAGTGGTCTGATCTAGAGGACCTGCATTTCGGCAATCACCTTTTTCTTAGTCATGACTAAGAAGAAGGCGGTTTGTCGAAACAAGTCTCATCTAGACCACTATATACCTCTTTTTGCCATCATTTTTTGCCAAAATTGATACCTGGTGTGTGCAATTTTAATTAATTTTTTGAATAAAATGTTAATTTTTAATCTTTTCTATTAAGTTTGCTGGATTTTTTCCAAATTTCTCCTCATCCATGTGCAGTTCGTTCTTGTATTGTCCGACACTGAACTATAAGTGGAATAATCACATACCTGGTTTTCTCACCAAGCGGTAAGCTAACTAATTTTTCTTTTCTTTTTGGGAGATTAATTCACTATACTGAGGCAGAAAAATTACTCTAGACTGTCTGGCCTCTGTTCAGCAATGTCCGTTTTTTTTACTTTGGCCGACTGCACTTTTCCAAATACTTTTAAAAGCCGGATACCACTGGATTTTATTCTACAAATAGTCCACAGTGTCTCCACCTGCCTATTTGTGGTGAATGTTCCATTGCTGGTTCTTTTTGAATTACATATTTCAGAGTTTTACATGGAAACCCAGGTGTAAATGCTCAGAGTAGAGCACCGGATAAATGTGAGCCAAGCCACACTGTGATCTTTGGAAAAGTAGATCAACAATTTATTTTATTTATTTTTTATTCCATTCACCATACAATATAAGTAATAACATGTTTTCTTATCTTCAGGCTGGTGCAATTACAGTAATGACAGGTTTATATCATGTGTTTATGTTTGGCTGCTATCACACTAAAACAAATCTTTATAAAAGTTGTTGCTCATCACCATATTTTGAGAGATATAATGTTTTCATTTTTCTGCCTACAGAGTCATTAATTTGAGGGCTTGTTTTTTGCCGGTTGAGTTGACGTTTTTATTGGTACCATTGTTGGGCACATAATATTTTTTGATCACTTTTAATTTCAATTTTTTTGGAGGAAGAATTAACAAAAAATAGCAATTTAGATTTTATTTGTATGTCATTCACTGTTTGATAAAAGTGATAACACAGCTTTATTCCTCTGGTAAGTACAATTACAGTGATGCCACATTTATATGTTTTTTTATGTTTTGCCTATTTCACACAATAAAAACAAGCTTATGGAAAAAAAAATCATTTTGCACCATTTTCTGACTGCTGTAACTTTTTTTTTTTTGCTAACAAAGCTGTATCATGGCGTGTTTCTTGCAGCACAAGATGACCATTTTTAGGGATACCATATTTATTTATATTTTAACTTTAGTTTGCATTTTATTCTACCTATTTTCCAGCAGTTTGATAAAAAAAGCCCCTAATTTTTTGCCACTTTTTTATGGTGTTCACTGAAGGGGTTAATTAGTTTAACAGATTTATAGATCAGTTCATTCCAGATTTGACGATACCAAATATGTGCATTTTTTATTATTATTGTTTTTACATAAATAGACATGTTTATTGGCATAGTATTTTTTTCATTATTTTTTGTTATTTATTTGGGGATTTTTATTATATTTTTAGTTTTAACTTAGTCATTACAATGTATTACACCTGTCAGTTTTATACTAACAGAACGCCTTTTAGACCATGCTCTTGGCATGGTCCAACAGGCACCATAGCCTGTTAATTAGGAGATTGTCATTTGACATGGACTTGCCATGGCAATGATCAGGAACCCAGGATCAAGATGCAAGGATCCCGATCAGGTGGGAGAGGGAACTCCCATCTTCTCCTAGTCTCCTAAATGCTGTGAAAGCAATTGATCATTCACACATCTGTGCACATCAGTTCCATCTTGCACTACAATGCACAGGTCTCGCAAATATATGAAGCTATAGAAGTATACTGCAGATAAAAAGCGCAGATAGGGTCTTATCTGGTGAGATGTGACAAAACAAACAGGTAAGGGTACTCACCTATAGAAGTTGTGCCAGTCACAACCCCTATATACGCATGAAATAGCGTCTGCTGCAGCCCCGGAGTGACGTATTACAAATATAGACGAGAGAACCCGGGATATGCCACGCTGACACCAGACATCAAGTAGTTGATTAATTTATGTTGATTTTTTTGCAAAATTGTCCTGAGGAAGGAGGCTGCGTCCTTCGAAATGCGTAGACCTGATTAAATAAAAGAAAATTAATCAACTACTTGATGTCTGGTGTCAGCGCGGCATATCCCAGGTTCTCTCTTCTATATTTGAAATATATGAAGCTGTCATTCTCCATTTTGATTTGGATGTCATGCTCCGGTTAGGAGACCCACTGCCAATCTGTTCATTGTGTTACAAGATTGGACCAATGAGCTTGGATGTCTCAATGAGCCCTTTAACATTTTCCATTTAGCTGAATGTGCATTTGACATTAAGTAAATTGACAAAAGGGTCACATTTTGCATTTTTAAAATATGTGCCCATAATATCCCCATGGATTAACATTGCCTCCATTTCACATTAAAAAATATGTAAGGTGGAATGGAGACATTATGGAGATTCTTGCAATTTATACATTGAATTAGCCAATATTTTTTTTCTTCTAATAAGTAAAAAAAGACACAATAAAGAACTCCTGTCATTAGAGTATTCCTCTCTAACAATTCACCACAACTTGGAAATTCATGCATAATATATATTTCTTAGCCTCTTAATTCTTGATCTGAGTATTAAGATGATGAGTAGGCAATCATAAATCTATTCCTGCCTACAGTAGCGAGCAGCCCACTGAACTTGACCTGGAAAAGCTTAAGCCCCTCATTAAACTTAGTGGCTCAGATGGTTGAAATAATTGGATGCTAGCCAGAGGGCATCTATTTAGTCTATAATTAGGTCATTTCATTTCATTTTCTTCCCTTTCAGCAAGTGTACTTATAAATTAATTTAAAATCCTGCAGCGAAGGGAAAAATACAAATAAATATGATGTAGACTACAAATCATGAAGCCAATGAGTTATTGAAAAATTATTTCATTAGCATGGGCAGATTGGTCCATTGACAGCGCACACGCTGCTGTGCAAATCCTGCAATGATTCCCATTGATTGCCAGGAGCAAGTTATTTCTAAATGAAACAGTAGTGATATAAAATCATAACCTAATAAATATATAATGTTTCTAAAGCGGTGAAATGGTTTATAAATTCCAGTAACAGTTATTATATTTACTAATTGCCTTTACTATATCTGTGGTTAGTTTACAAGAATACTTAAAGACATCTGTGATGCCCTGGAGTAGCCAGGTAGTCACAGGTAGGCCCTTGCACAAACACCCTTCCCCTAACAAGGTAACAGCAGCCAACCTAAAAAACCCTGAGTCACCCCTCTCAGGTCTTGACGTTCACACCAGGGGGCGGAGCCAGGCGGTTGGCCACGCCGACCGAGGAGTTCGGATAGCCTGAGGCGAGAAAAACACAAACAGATCAGTTTTGGAGGTGAAAGAGTGTAGTAGTAAAGAGTAAACGTCTGTCAGTGGTCTGAGTCGTAGCCCAGATACCCTGTGACCAGGAGGCAGACGTTGGTTGCCGCCTGCAGGAGCCGGGAAGACAGTTGGTGAAACCGTAAGGGACTGGGACAGGGTAGTGGTCCACCGGGACCGAACCGGGGAACCAACTGGAAACCGGAACACCAGGAGGGGTACTCAGACCCAGAACGACCATGTCGAATTTACTGATTGAGGTCTGGACCTTAGGTCCTTTCCACTCCCAAGACCCGAAAGACGGCAATAGCCCACCGAGGGGGATAGAAAGCCACCGCACAGGCAGAGAGATCCCACGGGCCAGCACCTGCGGGCAAACGGGTTCCCCAACACACATAAAGCCGGGGAGCGGACTACCGTTGCTGAAGCATAGGCAGTCAAATTCTACAAAGCGATGTGCAGGAGAAAGGCGGGAACCACTGATCCGGGTGGGGGACCAAGCGCAGCTGGCTGCGGGCACCGACCATCATCCTTTTGGTTTACCAGAGACTCCGGTGTATCTGTCATAGTGAGTACAACAGTGCCCTCGGGCCGCGCACCGCGCCGCACCAACACGCCTGCACCTCACAACCACCGGGCCCCGGGACCATCACCCCCTGCCCACAGAGAGGTCAACACCAGGCTGCAGAACACCGTCCCCGGGAGCCTAGTTAAAGGCAGTGGTGGTGTCCACATTCACCACAACCCGTGGGTGGCGTCACGAACTTACATCCCTAAACACCACGGCCCCGGCCGTGAACATCCCCACCGAAGATCACCCTCCTTCACGTAGCGCCAGCTTCCCTTCAGAGTAACGCGACCCCTGGGTGCCGGAGGCACTCGAGCCACCCACCAAACGAGCCCGGACCCGAGCGGCTTGGCTGCGGCCGAGCGCGGGGCGGTACACTTCTTCTGTCCTTTTGTCATGCTAGGTATATGGAAGTACCTAGCGAATGGCAAAAAGGAAGAGAAAACCTGTGTCTAGGGAAAAGGAAGATGGTGACCCCTGACCAAACCTACTTCTGGTCCCTGGGGTCCGTCACCCCCATAGATAGGTTCCATACCTATGTGCCGAGCCGGATACCTGACCCTAGGTATCCCTAGTTTGGGCCCTAAATAGGGAATGGATGAAATGAGCTCATTGTCAACCCCACTAAACACTATAAAAAACACAAGGAGGACAAACGGGGAAAATTCATGAACTACTTATCCACAGATGACTCAGGTAGAAGTTCAGCAAAGTTTTCAGCAATGATACCACAGAGGAGTAGAAGTCACTTGATTACAGGCAGGACTTGAATGAACTGAATAATATCTCCAGCACCAGTCCAAGGAAGGAAGAGGTATCTAAACACCAAGAGAATACGGATAATCAGCAGCTGGGTCGAAGGCGAGATCCTGCTGAGTCCAAAAAGGGAGAGTTGAAAATTCAATAGGAAAGCTACCTTGTACAATGAATACTGACAAGCAGGAGCAATGGAAAGTCAGGAAGCATTGTGCACAGCCAAACGCTGTGACCTCTATGGCCAGATACCACATGACTGTCTGTCACCCATGACACTTACTGGCCAGAGAGGAGAGCAACTAAAAGATTTCGTCAATTTAGTCATACATTTACAGGAGCAATAACAGAGGGTGAAAACCAGGCAGAGACCGAAAAATAATCTAGCACTATTGAATTTTATTCAAGTCTATTGGTGCAAAAACCTCCACCCCATTAAAAAACGGACACCAAACAGATCAATACAAGTCATCCATATTGCATCCATGTTTTGTGGATCTATTGAATTATTAAGACTATTTGGTCTTGCAACTACTATAAATGTTGATATAAAGTTGGATATACTACAGATGTTATACGAAGGTAAAAGAAAATAAAGAGATATACGGATGACACATAGACAACTTGCAGATGGATCACAGATGACAAAACGGATGAAAGTCAGCTATATTTTCAAGTTGAAAAAAATTGAGATTTGTCATATGCTCATCTGAATCTGTGTCAGGTGAATACACAAATAACCAAATATTATTATGATATCAGCGTGTTATGTATATGGATTTTTGCAACAGATTTGTAATGTAGTTCCCCCCCTGCACAGGAAAGGGTAAAATCCACAATAAAAGGTTTAACATTTAGCATTTCGGCAATGTATAACTGAGATTAATGCTGTCTGTTTTATTTAGCAGTGGCTGTATTATCACTGCCCTTGGAAGAAGCTCAGGCGAAACGTACGTCAAGCATTGGATAAGAATATATATGGTGTCACAGCATTACATTTGTTATGGGTTTTTTATTCCTTTTTTTCTGTTTTACATTCACTTTTTCAGTAATAGGATTATGTTACCTGCTTTACACTATGAACACCATTATTATTTAATCTCATATAAGGGTTTCATCTGGTTACTGCTGTTTTCACTGCAGTGCATATTGTACACTTATTTAACTATTCACACCGTATTATGTCACACATTTTTATTTAATGTGTAGTGCTCAAATTTGCTTATGGTAAAATCATAGGAAAGAAAATTAAGAGAATTTTTTTTCCTATTCACAATTTAATTTATGTTGACTATGTTGTATAATATACTGTTTAGTTCATTCAGTCTTTTTGTCTTCATCTCTTCCCTTTTTATAGTTCATGTGAAATTCTGAATCATTTTTTATGTTTGAATAAAGGCTTTATTTTATCGAGATGTTGTCATATTTTTGGGTATTATATTTGGCTGTTTTTTAACCACTCGGTTCATTCTTAACTACCGATCTCATCTGGCCACTAAGGTTTGCCACCATATATATGGAAGTTTACTGGCACTGTATTATGTAGCAGATTTATTTGCATGCAAATCCGAGTGGAAAAAATGCATTAAACACAGACCAGGTACCTTCATACTAAGTTAACAAGTGTTTTCACAATAAATTGCAATTTTGCTTGTTGAGAAAGATTTTGAAGACCAATCAAGCCATTTGGTTAAAGTATTTCAAGTAAATTGTTTTTATTGACTTTTTAAAATAAAAATAACATTACTTTCAAATTTTTTTTCACTGTTTTGCTAAAATAAAAATTAAAAAGACCTAAAAATAGAATAAATGGTAGTATATCAATAAAACAGCAAGCCACACATATGATATTCTTAACTTTTCTGATAGAACCAATAAAATTTATCGAACTGTGCTTTGATATTTTGTATTCTTCCAAAGGATATCTTAAAGGTAACCTACTATTTACATAAACGTTACTTATGAGCACATTTATGGTTAATCTGCAGGTTGATAGTATTAAAATCCTCACTCCATAGTGGAAATAAGCAGCTACAGGGAGGATATAACTTGATTTTTTATCTGAAGCCGCTGCTCCAGTAAGGCAGGATGTTAACACTATTTATCTGAAGATTACCAAGTCTTTTCAAGCACTTAAGGTCCAGTCACACTAAACAACTTACCAGCGATCCCAACAACGATAGGGATCGCTGGTAAGTTGCTAGGAGGTTGCTGGTGAGATGTCACACTGCGACGCTCCAGCGATCCCACCAGCAACCTGACCTGGCAGGGATCGCTGGAGCGTCGCTACACGAGTTGCTGGTGAGCTCACCAGCAACCAGTGACCAGCCCCCAGCGCCGCGTGGAAGATGCTGCGCTTGGTAACTAAGGTAAATATCGGGTAACCAACCCGATATTTACCTTGGTTACCAGCGCACGCAGCTACACGTGCAGAGAGCAGGGAGCAGCGCACACTGAGCGCTGGCTCCCTGCTCTCCTAGTTACAGCACACATCGGGTTAATTACCCGATGTGTGCTGCAGCTAAATGTGCACAGAGCAGGGAGCAGCGCACACCGGGTGCAGCTGCACAGGGTACATATATAGGGTATAGCGTACAGGGTGCAGCTGCACAGAGCAGGGAGCAGCGCACACCGCTTAGCGCTAGCTCCTTGCTCTCCTAGTTACAGCACACATCGGGTTAATTACCCAATGTGTACTGCAGCTAAATGTGCACAGAGCAGGGAGCAGCGCACAATGCTTAGCGCTGGCTCCCTGCTCTCCTAGCTACAGCACACATCGGGTTAATTAACCCGATGTGTCCTGCAGCTACATGTGCACAGAGCAGGAGCCGGCACTGACAGTGAGAGTGGCGGAGGCTGGTAACAAAGGTAAATATCGGGTAACCAAGGACAGGGCTTCTTGGTTACCCGATGTTTACTGTGGTTACCAGCCTCCGCAGAAGCCGGCTCCTGCTGCCTGCACATTTAGTTGTTGCTGTCTCGCTGTCACACACAGCGATCTGTGCTTCACAGCGGGACAGCAACAACTAAAAAATGGCCCAGGACATTCAGCAACAACCAACGACCTCACAGCAGAGGCCAGGTTGTTGCTGGATGTCACACACAGCAACATCGCTAGCAACATCGCTGCTACGTCACAAAAGTTGTTCGTTAGCAGCGATGTTGCTAGCGATGTTGCTTAGTGTGACGGGGACTTTAGGGGGGCTTTGCACACTACGACATCGCAGGTGCGATGTCGGTGGGCTCAAATTGAAAATGACATACTTCCGGCATCGCATGCGACATCGTAGTGTGTAAAGGCTCGATGATACGATTAACGAGCGCAAAAGCGTCGTAATCGTATCATCGGTGCAGCGTCGGCGTAATCCATGATTACGCTGACGCGACGGCCCGATGTTGTTCCTCGTTCCTGCGGCTGCACACATCGCGCAGGAGCGAGGAACATCTCCTACCGGCGTCACTGCGGCTTCCGTAGGATATGCGGAAGGAAGGAGGTGGGCGGGATGTTTACATCCCGCTCATCTCCGCCCCTCCGCTCCTATTGGCCGCCTGCCGTGTGACGTCGCAGTGACGCCATACGACCCGTACCCTTAATAAGGAGGCAGGTCGCCGGCCAGAGCGATGGTCGCAGGACAGGTGAGTCCATGTGAAGCTGCCGTAGCGATAATGTTCGCTACGGCAGTTATCACAAGGATATCGCCGCTGCGACGGGGGCGGGGACTATCGCGCTCGGCATCGCAGCATCGGCTTGCGATGTCACAGTGTGCAAAGTACCTCTTAGACTTGAAAAGAAATTAAACTGAGATTTCATAAAATGCATTCATATTTTGTAGTGTTTCCAAATAATTGACTTTTGTTAAGTTTGATGACAAGAGCATAAAATCATAGGTATAATGACATTTTTGGCATGGGTAATAGTCCAGTCTATAGTATTTGACAGCAGTATTTGTGCTGATCATTTAATTAAGACATTTCTCACTAAAAATTGACTACTTCACTGTCCCAAGGTATAAAGGTATCAGGAAACAATGGCCTAAATATAAAAAAAGAAAGACAAAAAACAAGAAAATTCAAATGAACAAATTTATTAATTAATGACCAGGGTTTAACAAGTCTAGGGATTTGTTATAAATAGACTTCTTTAGTTGAAATTTTCCCATTTGAACATTTACAATTGATTTAGCATTTTTATTTAATATTTTTTCTTTGTTTTAAATTTGAATGCGTGGATTATATCTAACTCCTGCATATATTATTTTGCCAAATTGTTCCTAAGTACAGGAGGTAAAACTGATTGGTGGAATGATATAGGGATTCACAATGGTTGAGATCCAATAAGCAAATAAAAAAAAACAACTTTTCGTGTAACAAATGTATTGGTTGAATGCGGCTCTAGAATGCATCTTTCCTATAATGAGTATTTGATTTTTTTTCTTCAGCATTTCTACGCCTATTAGTTATATTGGGTTATTTGTGTTTTTTCTTTACATTTTGAGTGCATTTTTTTTCATGTGTTTTCTTCAGCTTCAGTTTTGTCTCTTTTTAGAATGTCATAGTTTAAATAAATTTGTTTTGTTTTGGATACTCCCTGGTATTTAACTTTGATAAAGCCTTATTGATAAAGTCATGTGAAGATTATATGCGGTTTTGAGTTAGTTCACGCTGTGGAAATGCACTAAAAATACATATTCATTTTTTTACTTGCGGATTTTCCTCATCACTTTTAATTGTATTCCCTAAATGCACAAATAAAATGCATATTTGCTGCAAGAGATATTGACATGTCGTAGATTTTATAAACTTCTCAAAGGTCAGTATAGGCTGCATAAAAAAAGCACAGTGAAAATGTGACAATACAACATTAAAGTGATTTGCTAGACCATTTTTCACTGCTTTTTGAATTTCATTATGAAAATTCGCCACTGCCATTTACCTACTACTTAAAGAGGTTGCCAAAACACAAATAGATTTTTTTCAGGCATTGATAAGAGGTAAACATGTTATTAGTGCAACCTGGGCAGCAAGACGGGGACCCAGGCATTACGAGTACCCCAATTATGGAGTTGTGAGTGGCAGTTTGGAGTTGTGGGAGCACAGAAGGACAAAATTGAGATGTGGGAGTATGAATGGACAATATGGAGTGGTGGGAGCATGGGGGAAGGAGGGAGTTGTGAGAGCATGGAGGACAGCATAGAGTTGTAGGAACGTGGGGCAACAGTTTGGAAGTTTGGAGTTGTGGGAAAAAAGAGTCAGTATGGAGTTATGGGAGCATGGGGGGAGCATGGAATTGTGGGGGCAGCATAAAGTTGTGGGAACATGGGAGAACACTATAGAGTTGTGGTAGTGTGGGGGTAGTATGGAGTTGTGGGAGCTTGGAGGGCAGCATGGAGTTGAGGTAACATATGGGGACAGTATTGAGTTGTGGTAGCATGAGGGGAACTATGGAGTTGTGGGAGCTTGGAAGGACAGCATGTAATTGTGGGAACGGGCTTGGGGGCCAGCATGGGGTTGTGGGAACATGGGGGCCAGCATGGGGTTGTGGGAACATAGCGGCCAGCATGGAGTTGTGAGAACATAGGGAATAGTATGTAGTTGTGGGAGCTTGGGTTTACAGTATGGGGTTGTGGGGGCACGTTGGACACTATGAAGTTGTATGTGGACAGCATGGAGTAATGGGAGCATGGAGGTAGTATGTAGTAGTGGGCACATGGGGTAGTATGGGTAGTGGGAACATGGGGTAGTATGGAGTAGTGGGAACATGGGTGCAATATGGATATCTGGGATTGCGAGTGGACAGTATGGAGATGTGGAAGCATAGAAGGACAGTATATAGTTGTGAAAGGACAGTATGGAGTAGAAGTCTGCAGAAATTAGCTCTTCTGTTGTACATGCAGACAAATGGAAGGGATATGATGTTAATCAGATAACATGTTGCCTACAAGGTACCTGAAGGTAAATGATTGTGATACAGCATGTGTCTCATCAGTACTGTGGTTCCTGTATTGTCTGAAGTCTGATGATAGCTTGTAACAACAACTCCCAGTATTTCCTTAGAATTGCTAAGGACATACTGGGAGATATAGCTTTACATGATACAAATGCAAATATTGGGCTGAACTGACATTGCTCTCTGTACTAAGCTTGTTGATGTTTTCATGTACTGATGGTAGTTTTGGTGCTATGGTCCTCTCTCCTCCTGTACTAGTCTATTTTGTATTATTCTACTTGTTTTTTATATATACCCTTTTCACTGTGCCATGGGGTAAATGGCACTATAAAAATAAATAATATTAATAATAATATTCCTTTACTGAGGTTGGTTCTGGTGCTGCATTCATGTGTTGAATATGGTTCTGGTGTTGCATTCATGTACTGATGGTGGTTCTGATGTATTGACAGAGGTTCTTAGGCTGAATTCATGCACTGACGGTGGTTCTAATCTTCTACACATGTAGAAATCCATAATTGATCTGATGACATGCTACATTGCTATATTACAATTAAAAACACTCAAAACTTGATGTATGTTTTGAGATTGAGAAAGATTTGTAAAGTTTATGCACAGTTTCTGCTCCAATAACTGTTAGTGTGTGTTGACATTGATTTTTTTTGCAGCAGAGAATCTCTAAATCAGTTCTGGTGATGTATTCATTTAATTACGGTAATTCTGATTATATATTCTTGCAAGTAACCCTTTATATTTTTTTGTGGCCCTTAGGATTGGTTCAGTATGACAATGTGGCAAAAATGTTTGTGGATCCCCAAGATATAGAGTACCACTGATCAGAGACTTGGAGCTGGAGAATAGCTGTATTTTACTCATTTAAATGCTAAATCTTACAAGGATGTCTAACATTTAGAGTTGTTATTATTATTTTGATGATATTTTTCATTTATATAGAGCCAACATATTCCACAGCACTTTACATATTGTCTATAGTTGGATCTATGGTCAAATTCAAGTCTTCACATAGTACAAGAGAGCACTGCTCCAGGTGTAGGATTTTGATAAAATTGGATCTGGCCTTGCTTGGGCTGGCCTTACTAACTGATTATGGTGATTTACATATTGTTTTATATAAGACAAGGCTTTCATATTGTATGTGGCCAAAAGGTCTGTGGTGCAATCAAGTTCATAATGAATTTAACGGAGGAAACATGGTTGTGATTGACAGTTTGCGGCACTATGCTTAACATGGTTTACCTTTGTCTTCCAGTATATTTGCGAACCATGGTAGACACTGGGCTGCATGGCTGATTGTCTAGGGTATTTCTTAGTGTGCAGTAATAAATCAAAAGAGGGCCACTTAATGATTAAAATGGCAACAACTCTAACAATGAATGAAACCAAGAAAAAAGAGTCTTTCATTTTGCCAAATAGCAACAATACCCACACAAGCCATATCATGAAAATATAAATATTTTATTATAAATGCTGTAGGGGAATCGATTGTAGGCATACATAAATAATTACAGGACCAAGGGAATAGTGCTGGAGGGGAAAACCCCACGTGTCCCAGGCATTCATTCAGGAGAACCAGTCTCTACTGAGGAACGACAGACATACCATAAGTAACACCAGGCAGACAAAGCTCAAAGAATAGTGAAGCGGCCAAAGAGGCCAAAACAGTTAATGCCCAAAGGCAAAGCCACCTACACAGTTTGTGCAGTAATAAACCAAATATCTGCAGTAATAAAACAAATTAGGTGTAGGTCAGAGAGCACTAACCCCATGTAGAGATGGTCTGTTTCACTTCCTTTCCCAGTCTCTGCACAAAATCTCCGTCCTCTAAGATCACATAATGGTAGCATCATCCCAGTTCCGTCTCCACTCATCTCCACTTCACTGACCAATGTGCCACCTCCGTGCAAGGATGGAGTTTACAAGCTGCACAGGTGCTCGCTCGGCCATGCAGATAGAAAGGCAGCTCTGATCTGTGAGTACTATTAGCACACTAGCGGTGTACTTACTTCTTGATTCTAGCTAGAGTACAGTATAGGTTGTATGGAAGCCATATACTGATTTGTGAAGTAATTAAAATTGCTTAAAAAATATTCTGGCTGGTACTATATTCGGATATGAAGAATAAAAAGACAGTAGGAATGCTCCAGAATTCTCGCGATCGTTGACATATGATATTGACTCTCCCATCCTCTTTGACCCTTCTTTTCAGAGCATTCTTACTCTTAATATTTGATACTGTAAATTTTGGACTCTCATTTATATATGTATATGTAGTTTTGGAAAAAGCTTGAAGAATAATTCTAGTCCCATAATTTATTTCCTGATATATTCTAGAATTCAAAGTATTTGGTTTTCTTTGAATCAAAAAGAGAAACATTTTTAATGTCTCAAGAAATAATAAAATAATAAATGCTCTACTTCAAGTCTAATTTTTGAAACCGTTGGAAATATTTCAATACTCTGTAGTCTTAGATGTATATAGTCTATAGAGGATTTTTATTATGTAGCTTGATGATGTTCATATTACACTGAGACAAGTCTGAACAATTGGCTCTCTGTGTAACGAAACAGATGTGTTATGAAACAGCTGGTCCTGAAATCTCCATGCAAGTTATCTTACTACGAATTTCAAAAGAAGTTATGTTGATATTGTTACGTTGCATTAGGTTTACACTACATCCACTCTGTAGTGAAATGAATGTGTAAATTTGACCCTCGCTTCAGTTGTTTCGGGAAGTAATGACTCATTAAAAGTCTATTAGACGACACCTTTGATATTGTGTGAGAAAACCAGGCTTGTTTATGCTGAGAAACAAATGTTAGTCAAAAACTTTTTTTAGTATTTTTTTAAAATATTGTATTGTTATATCTCTATATAACCTTCTGTACAATTGTCTTATCCCCATCCCCAAAAAAATCCAAAAACATTAATGATATCCTGTAAACATAGACCTGATGAAGGAGTCTGATCTCCTCCGTAAGTAATGCATACTTTTTAAGAATAAATATATTATCTTCCTACTCACCTTGATCATCTACTCCATGGAAGCGAGTATTTAGTCCATGGTTTTTCATTTCATCTGAATTCTCAGCCTTTCCAGTCCAGGAAACAATGGGCATTGCAACAGCCGATGAATAATACAATGTTTTCTTAATTGTTGTGAAGAACTTTGCTTAACAGTATCAGGTGAATAGTTCAATTCACCCCTATTATCCCTCAATTAGCCAATCTGCACAAGGAGCACCTTCTAATTTTTGTCTTTTGATCAAAAGCCTGGAACAGTTCATTTACTTATAAAGCTGGGTTTACACACTGCAACATCTCAAACGACATCGCTGTAACGTCACCGGTTTTGTGATGCAATAGCGATGTTGTTTGCGATGTTGCAGTGTGTGAAACCTATCAGCGACCCGGCGCCTGCTGTGAAGTTGTAATCGTTACAAATCGTTCAGGACCATTCCTAGGTCCTTTGTTTCCCGCTGTGCAGCATGAAGTTTCAGTGTGTGAAGACTTTGCAGCGACTTTGTTAGCAACTTCCCTTTCAAAAGGCTGCTTATCAACGTCCCCAACAACCAGCTAGGTCGTTCTGCAGGTCCGGATCGCTGTTGAGTTGTTGGCCAGGTTTGCCTGTTTGAACGCTCACCAGAGACTTAGCAGAGACTTAGGGAGGTCGCTATTGCGTCACCAAACCGGTGACGTTACAGCGATGTCCTTTGCGATGTTGCAGTGTGTAAACCCAGCTTAAAAAATTGGATTTCTCTGGAATTAGACATCAGATCGCAGATATCAAAGTATCATTTTATTTAGCTCCCTATGTCATACATGGCCATGTGGATGGCTTAGGTAGGTTGATCCTGACAAATTCCTTTTAAAAGACACAAATGGATTATGTCAATGTACTAGCCTGGGTTGCTGCGGTAAGAGAACGTACAGAAGACCAGACAAGAATGGTTGCAGAGCTGGGTTGCCAACCATCCAAAAATGCCAAGACAGTTGGTTAAAATTGGTCACTTTTTTGCCCTCCCCATAAAAAAAATAAGGCGTCTGAGATGTTTGAAAACTGTGGAAACTTATACAGAGTATTTTGACTTTAATTATGAACATTTTACAGTTTACAATGAATGTAGGTGATGTCTTCATATCAGAATTATGAGCTGCAGATCTAGCATTCACAGGGCCTTAGGGTACTCGTCACCGGGCCAGTGGTTCCTTGGGGTTGCTGTGACTGGCCTGACCCAGTTCCATGACCCCAGCAGCTACATGTTAAATATGAACAGCAAACGGACAAGTGTCCAACACAGATGGGGATGGAAGGAGGGTGACGGGCCTATGGGAAGCATGTCACCAGTTGCAGCGGTGACTGGGGTCTCAGCCTCCTCCACCGCCGACCCTTCCTGTGACTAGTCCTCTCCCAGGGGCAGTACTGGATGGGGAATGGGGATTCTTCGCAGCAACATCCTTGGTATGCGGCCCGGAACTAGCCGCCGCTGCACAGTCTCTCTCCGGGGCAGGTGTTATGTGCAGCCGGGATGGTATCGCTCCCCAGGGGTGGAGCGGGGTACCCAGGGAGGTTGTTGAGAATGGTTATGGCAGTCCACGGGAACGCTGGAGCGCAGGGCGGTGGCAGTTACCCACAGAGTCACCAGGTGCGGGTTCCAGTCACTTTATTTACTGGCTCAGGTGGTATCGCACCCCTGGTGCTGGTCCTCACCATCAGAGACTCCGGTCACTTCCCGGGCAGGTCAGAGGCTGGATTTGGTTTGATAATCTGTGATCTCTCTCCTCCATACACAACTCTGTACTATCCCCCGGTCCTGGCCTGAATGGCCAGCAGCCTGAGCCTCTTGTGGGTCAGACTCCTATCCCTTTCCCCAGGCTCCCTCTCTGCTGTCGCGCCGCGGCAACTTTGACTAGGGCTCTGTACCTCTCTCTTGTGCTCAGTCTCATTCTCTGATGACTACTCTCTTCTGGTCCACGATTACAGGTACCAGGTCCCGTCTCTATAGATGTTACTGGCCCCCAGCTTGGTGGTGCTGTCTGCTCGGTGTTACATCCAGACAGCTCTGATCTGCCTTCCTGAAGGCCTGATAGCTTCCCTTCAGGGAGCTGCACATGTCTGCTCTGTCTCGTGTCCAAGCTGTTCTGCTTAGCTAAAGTGAAACTGTCTATTTTCTACCCCTAACTGCTCATGCCCCCACTTTTGCAAGTTGCTATGGCAACCTGAGTCTGCTAAAAACTGGCTGAGTCACTTCCTGTGTCTGTAGAAACATTATTAACCCTTTCCTAGTGACTGCTTCTCCCTGCTGTATAGTGGTGTGAGGTGTGTGTAGAACTTACTAGATTAGCATCTTGAGCTGCCAGAGAAGGATATAATGATATACCCTGTAGCGACCAGTCTCAGGGGCACAACATAGACATTTATCATAATGATTTATTATAGTTTTCCAATGTGTCCATAAGAAATATTGTCTGCCCTTGATTTTTTCATAAATTGTACAGAAAAATAAAAAGTCAAGTTAGCAACCCTGTTGTAGAGGGGGAACAACCAAAACAAGTAACACATCTATCATTGTCTCTTAAAGGGAATCTGTCAGCAGATTTTTGCTACTTCATCTGAGAGCAGCATAATGTAGGTAAAGAGATTCTGAATCTAATGATGTATCCCTTAGTTTACTGGGTGCAGCCGTTCTGACACAGTGAAATATAGTATTTTTAATATGCAGTAGAGCTGGGAAAGCTGCCCCCATTCACACTAGGCTTTCAATGTACATTTCCATCAATAGTAACTGCTAATCACATAGTGGAGTCAGACTACAGTTCAAGCTGCTGAGACCCACTAATGATAAAGCCAAAAGGCTTAAATTAACATTAAGTAAACAAAAGCAGACTTTGAGATAAGAGACAAAGGCTGTAAACTGCATGTTAGCTCTCACAGAATGCTGGCTTCAGATTACATAGCAAAAATATCCTGACAGAGTCCCATTAATTGCATCATCTTACAAATGTTTTAAAATTATTGGTTGCTCTGTACCGATAATCATTGATCCTTTTGTAGCTAGAATCTCAGGATATATTTGCAGAGGCAGTGTTATATTCAAAAAATCATCTGTAGAGCCAAGTTGGGTAATTGTGTGGGCCGTTCCACAAGTGACGGTTTGTAATGTTAGCAGCAGGATCACTGACCTGAGACACTTGGGTATCTGGGCAAAAGCAATAAGACACAAACTACTGAACCCACTAGTAGTGGGCCATATACAGACCAAGTATATTTTCTTTATAAAAAAAAGAGATGGAAAGGGGAGGAAGGAAAAGCTCACTGATTACTCTGCAGACCTACAGGTGCACGGACGTGGCTGTCGTCCACAAGGCTGAAAAATCAAAGGAAAGTCCAGCACTAAATCTTCCTTAGGCCTGAAACACACATCCGTGAAAACCACGTCCGTGTAAAACGGGCCATTTTTCGGGTCCGTTTTCTGTTTTTTAGGTCCGTTTTTATGGTATGTGTGGCCTGCGTGTGTATCCCGTATGCTAGCCGTATGTGTGTGTGGAATGTCCGTGTGTGCGTGAGTGAAATAACTGACGTGTGTGTGTTGTCCGTGTGAAATGTACGTGTGTGATGCAAAATGTCGTTACTACATGTCAGAAGACAGAGTAGCGGGATGAGAATGAACTCGGGTGAACTTCACCCGACTTCATTGTCATGCTGCGGCTCTGTCTGTGCCGTGTACTGATTAGTGGTCACCTGTGAAGGATTCACCAGTGACCGCTAATCCCCCGAGTGACTGAAGTGTCCCCCCCTCTCTCATACTCACCGATCCCCGATCACCGGCGCTGCACGGCGTTCACACTGCTCCGGCGGCTTTTTGAAAAAGCCAGCCGCTCATTAAACAATCTCGTATTCCCTGCTTTCTCCCCCCACCGGCGCCTATGATTGGTTGCAGTGAGACACGCCCCCACGCTGAGTGACAGGTGTCTCACTGCACCCAATCACAGCAGCCGGTGGGTGTGTCACTATGGAGTATAGAAATAAATAAATAATTAAAAAAAACGGCATGCGGTCCCCCCCATTTTAATACCAGCCAGATAAAGCCATACGGCTGAAGGCTGGTATTCTCAGGATGGGGAGATCCACGTTATGGGGAGCCCCCCAGCCTAACAATATTAGTCAGAAGCTGCCCAGAATTGCCGCATACATTATATGCGACAGTTCTGGGGCTGTACCCGGCTCTTCCCGATTTGCCCTAGTGCGTTGGCAAATCGGGGTAATAAGGAGTTATTGGCAGCCCATAGCTGCCAATAAGTCCTAGATTAATCATGTCAGGCGTCTCCCCGAGATACCTTCCATGATTAATCTGTAAGTGACAGTTAAAAAACACACACACACACACACACCTGAAAAAATAATTTATTAGAAATAAAAAACACTAACAAAGTCCCTCATCACCAATTTATTAACCCCAACAAAGCCCTCCATGTCCGGTGTAATCCATGAACCTCTAGCGTCGCATCCAGCTCTGCTGCATGCAGGTGACAGGAGCAGCAGAAGACACCACCGCTCCTGTCACCTCCACGCAGCAACTGAGGTGAGTAGCGCGATCAGCTGAGCTGTCACTGAGGTTACCTGCTGTCACTGGATCTAGCGGTGGCCGCAAGTAACCTCAGTGACCGCTCAGCTGATCGCGCTACTCACCGCAGCTCCTGTCACCTCCACACAGCAACTGTGGTGAGTAGCGCGATCAGCTGAGCTGTCACTGAGGTTACCCGCGAGTGACCTGACTGACAGCAGCTGATCGCGCTACTCATCTCATTAGCTGCGTGGAGCTGACAGGAGCGGCGGTGTATTCTGCTGCTCCTGTCACCTGCATGCAGCAGAGCTGGATGCGACGCTGGAGGTCTGTGGATTACGCCGGACATGGAGGGCTTTGTCGGGGTTAATAAATTGGTGATGAGGGACTTTGTTAGTGTTTTTTATTTCTAATAAATGATTTTTTCAGGTGTGTGTGTCTTTTTTAACTGTCACTTACAGATTAATCATGGAAGGAATCTCGGGGAGACGCTTGACATGATTAATCTAGGACTTATTGGCAGCTATGGGCTGCCAATAACTCCTTATTACCCCGATTTGCCAACGCACCAGGGCAAATCGGGAAGAGCCGGGTACAGTCCCAGAACTGTCGCATCTAATGTATGCGGCAATTCTGGGCGGCTGCTGACTGATATTGTTAGGGTGGGGGGCTCCCCATAACGTGAAGCTCCCCATCCTGAGAATACCAGCCTTCAGCCGTATGGCTTTATCTGGCTGGTATTAAAATGGGGGGGGACCGCACGCCGTTTTTTTTTAATTATTTATTTATTTATTTCACTGCACAGTATAGACACGCCCACCGGCTGCTGTGATTGGGTGCAGTGAGACAGCTGTCACTCAGCGTGGTGGGCGTGTCTGACTGCAACCAATCACAGGCGCCGGTGGGCGGGTAAAGCAGGGAATACGAGATTGATTAATGGGCGGCCGGCTTTTTCAAAATAGTAAAAGCCGCCGAAGTTTTTATAACAGCCGTGCAGCGCCGCAGATCGGGGAACGGTAAGTATGAGAGAGGGGGGGAACTGACCGACAGACAGCGAGAGGGACAGATAAGACAGAGGGACCGACCGACAGACATAGAGACCGACCGACGGACTGAGGGAGAGAACGAAACAGAAAAAGAAAAAAGACCGACATCACATGAAAAAAGCACAAAACGTACCGGGAGCAAACAGAGATGCGTCCGTGTCACTCGGACGTGCGCACAGACCCATTGACTTTCATTGGGTCCGTGCTGCGTGTTGCGTGCAGAAAACGGACATGCTGCCGTGCAAACCGCACACAGGTACGGATCACGGACACGGACAAACGGACATGCATCAAAAACGCACGTGGAGCTTTTATCATACAATAACATTGGTGCACGTTTGGCCGTGTCTCCAGTATTCACGGAAACGGACCAAACACGCACGTGTTTCACGGATGTGTGTTTCAGGCCTTAAAAGTATTTCTTCTTTAATTCAAAAAAATCACATTCCCATGGTATTGGCCAGACTGGCCCCACCTTACACGTTTCGAAATAAATCTTTACTCATAGGCATATAAGCTTATGAGTAAAGATTTATTACGAAACGTTTAAGGCTTGGCCAGAATGCCCCATATCATGGGAATGTACTTGTTTTAATGGATTCATGTTTGTGATTTTTATTTTTAATAAAAGAAGAAATACTTTTAAGGAAGATTTGGTGCTGGTCTTTCCTTTGATATTTTCTATATATGTATTGTAACGTTGCGCCCTGCAACGTGGGGGTTTCACTCGCTTGCAGCGGTGTGAGGTAGCTTCAGCAACACACGTACACAGTCTCTTCATAGAAATTCCGGCAGTTTATTTAAAAACACTCAGCATAAACTGCCCTCAAACATAAACAATAAGTCCATAATGGAAGTTTTAGCAACTTCCCCACTCTCTGGCTCCTGCCAGCATACAACTCTAGCCAAAGTTCCTTCCAGCACCTAGGGCCCTCTGCAGACCCCTGTCTGTCTCTCCTCCTGGAGAGATTCGGCCCTACCCTGGCCTGGCTTGGCTGCACTCACCTCAGACTCAATTTTAGAGCCTTGTGTTCAGCCTTTACACAGGCTGATACACCCAGAGCTCCCGGCTCTGCTCTCACTTGTTTCCAGTCCACACACTGGACGTCTGGAGCTAGTCTCTATCTAAACTGCCCCAGACACACTCTCCCTAGGTTCAGAGACAGGATTGCTTTAACCCCTGGAGCCACACCCACAGGTGGTAAGGAGTGTGTAATCCGCATCACACACCCTTCCATGGCTCTGCATGTAATGCAATCCTGTGGAACCACAGGTCCCAGCCAACTTCACATTGCAGAGCACCCATGCTTCTGCAAAACATACCAGCCCCTTGTAATACAGCCGGTTGATACGTCACAACATATATATATATATATATATATATATATATATATATATATATATCTATCACATTAAAGTCTAATTCAGACAACTTAAGGATGTTAACTGGGTCTTTTATTCCTGTAAGGTTAAGCACTTATAGGCAGGTTCTGCTCTCTGATGATCCTCTTGGCTACAAACGGTCACGCACCCCTCCGGGCAGCGATTCTCTTACGTCCTGTGACGTCCTGTTGACAGAGCAGGTCTTTCTCTTCCGCACTGCTTTGTTGATTGACATACGGCTCCCTGCTGCCTAACTTTGTATCCAACCCCCCCATAATACATACTAGCCAATTAATAAACAGATACATACATAGGAAATAGAATTTAAATATAAGGGTAATGATGAAATGTACATTTTATTACCTGACGTACATGGCAAGTGCCTAACTGTATGTGTGATTGATTAATTATCATGAAGGTGTAAAGCCACCCTTCAAGGTTCACCTACAGAAAATACATTGCATCATGAATTCGGCAGGTCTTTCTGGCCTCGGTAAGGCAGTTCGTTTGTCAGGCTGTTTCATTGGTATAATGACCTATTTTATTTTCTCTAAGATTCGGAGACTTTTGCCAGAAATATCTAATACCTGGCTTTTTTTAAATGTTTGCTGGGCAGCTGTTAATTTCCGTCTATATAAAATTCATTTCCAAAACAGTCAGAAATTCCCAACAGAGACATCTGGCAGGACCTATTCTAAGCAGTTCACATTTCTTTCGCAAAGCTCTATAGTTTCAGGTTACATATTCCCTCTAACCCAACGTGTATTCTCCTGCGTCTTTACACATCCACGCAAGTGAAATGTTTAGTGCTAGCTAGGTGCCAAAAAAACATAAAATGTACAGATTGCAGCAATATATAGAGCAAAATGAAACAATAAAAACAGAATTATGTAAACAGAAGAAATATAACATTTTCAGTGAACAGGGTGAATATTTTATATATTACATAACATATTTATTTTGTATTTATATTTAAGGGCAATTATGGTAAATTAGTTAATCATTAGGGATGATCGAATACTTCGATTATCCAGCTTCGCGAATATTTTCTGAATACCTCGCAGCTATTCGACTATTCGATGCGCAATGTAAGTCTAAGGGAAGCCCGAATAATTCCGAATAGTTGTTATTCGGGTTTGCCATAGACTTACATTGCGCATCAAATATTCACGAATAGTCAAATAGTGGCGAAGTATTCGGAAAATATTTGCGAAACCGGATAATCGAAGTATTCGATCATCCCTATTAATTATAAAACTTTTCTGCAGCGACATAACTAAATTATTGCACACGCTAAGGCCCAGTAAACAGATGCAGTATGGCATCACACAGAGTCCTTATGGCTCTATATTGCAGATGAACTTCGTGATCCTCCATAACATAGAATGCAATGGAACATGCCAAGAACAAAAATGTCTGTGTGTCTCCATAAAATGAAATGACATTGCTACATATACATTTTAATTTGAGGATAATTTTAAAGCACAACCCCTGATTGCTCACAAACACTCCCAAAAACATACACTTTGGGAACATCTTTGTAAGCCCACCCATTTTATGTCCATTTTGCAGGCAAATCCTATCAAAAAGGGAATGGTGTCTGATGTAAAATTAGAGGCACACTGAGGACTTGGCTTATATTGTCGGTGCAGTTTTACTAATCCCTATTACACAGGTCCAAAGTGCATTACAATTCTCATTTGCAGAACAGTATTAAGCCCCAACCGGGTTCCGTCCGGTAACACTCACAGAAAGTCCCACTTTGAGCATATATGTGTAAGCCAGCACTTTAGTGTGCATTTTGTCGGAAGATCTAGCCCAAAATAGAACAGTTGGGAGGTGCAGTATCATATGAATGATATACAATAGTGTGCTATGGATGCTGTATTACTAATCCATACAGTGCAGATCCATAATATAGCAATGTGTGTGATTGCTACAGATATGTTTGTGTGTCTTGATATGCAAAAGTTAATTTCAGCTTAACTTTCCAAGTGTTAAGTTGTAATAAAAAGCCTTCAGACTAAGAGGTACTTTGCACACTACGACATCGCAGGTGCGATGTCGGTGGGGTCAAATTGAAAGTGACGCATATCCGGCGTCGCTGTCGACATCGGAGTATGTGAATCCTTTTTACTACGATTAACGAGCGCAAAAGCGTCGAAATAGTATCATCGGTGTAGCGTCGGTAATTTCCATAATTTCAGAAGGACCAATGTTACGATGTTGTTCCTAGTTCCTGCGGCAGCACACATCGCTGTGTGAGAAGCCGCAGGAGCAAGAAACATCTCCTTACCTGCGTCCCGGCTGCAATGAGGAAGGAAGGAGGTGGGAGGGATGTTTACGTCCCGCTCATCTCCGCCCCCCTGCTTTTATTGGCCGCCTGCCGTGTGACGTCGCTGTGACGCAGCACAACCCGCTTCCTTAGGAAGGAGGCGGTTCGCCGGCCAGAGCGACGTCGCAGGGCAGGTAAGTGCATGTGAAGCTGCAGTAGCGATAATTTTCGCTACGGCAGCTATCCCAAGATATCGCAGCTGCAACGGGGGCGGGGACTATCGCACTCGGCATCGCTACCATTGGCTTGCGATGTCGTAGTGTGCAAAGTACCCCTATGATAGCGCCTCAAGCTATCTCCATATGCCACCATTTTCATCAAGTACCGAATTATGGAGGTACTCATGGAATATTTGTATAGTAAGGAGTTACAGAAACTTTGATAATGTGCTGCTTCTAGATTTTTTGCTGCTTGAGGTGAAAATGTAAGTGGTAACTAGAGATGAGCGAATCTTTCAAAGTTCGGTTCTCCAATCTTTTCTTAGCTTTCTGGTGTTCGCTGAACTGTTCGATGAACAGATCGGCGAACATACCGAACCCATTGAATTCAATGGGAGGCTAAACTTTTGTGTTGTAAAATGGTGTAGGGAGGCTCTAAAAGAAAGAAAATAGGGAAGAAATAAAGCAAGACATACTCTGGCTCAGCTGTAGCTCTACTTTTGGGGACGCTCATTATGCCTCATACATATTCACTGCTTTCCCGCCCACTGTAGTCAGACCCCGTCCCCAGACAGGGTCTGTGATTGGTTGTAATCACAGATTCTGTCTGCATCCTTATACTGGTGTTAGAAAAAAAAGTTATCTTGTGAAAGTTTCTGCCTGTTATGCTACAGGTTGTGAGTTCAAATTTTGGAGAAGACGAAGTTTCAAGATAGACAAGTACCATTTATGAATGTGTGTAGACCATAAACAGTCAAAGGTGGTGCCACCTCCAAGGTCCAGAGTTGTAGGAAGAGAAACTGAATTATCACAGAAGTGTCCTGACCGGGAGACATGTTGAGAGACTGAGCTTCACCTTCCCAGTGTGTTATATACTCAGAAAGTGTTTTTGTTATATGCTTGATAGTGTGTTGCACTCAAGTATAGGACAAATGTGCCATAGATCATAGAGACATTGCGCTCTGAGGCCCCCTGAGTGATTCTGACTCTGCCTGAGGTGAGATGCTGATCTTGCTTCATGGCAGATGGGTCCTGTACATTGCTGCAGTGTTCACAAGACTTTAGAACTTTAAAAGACATACAAATAAAGTAAAGAGCCGCAGATGTGCAGCCTCTTCTCTACTGACGGCAGCATGCAATGTGGCCATATGGCTGCACTAACTTTCATCTGTGATACCTTTATGGCAATTTTTGCTAGATTGGATAAAGGGGGCTTTACACGCAGCGACATCGCTAGCGATGTCGCTGGTGAAAGCACCCACCCCTGTCGGTTGTGCGTCACGGGCAAATCGCTGCCCGTGGCACACAACTTCGTTAGGACCCGTCACACAGGACTTACCTGCCTAGCGACGTCGCTGTGGCCGGCGAACCACCTCCTTTCTAAGGGGGCGGTTCCTTCGGCGTCACAGCGGCGTCACTAAGCGGCCGCCCAATAGAAGCGGAGGGGCGGAGATGAGCGGGCCGAACATCCCGCCCACCTCCTTCCTTCCTCATTGCGGGCAACCGCAGGTACGAGGTTGCTCCTCGTTCCTGCGGTGTCATACGTAGTGATGTGTGCTGCCGCAGGAACGACGAACAACCAGCAACGAATTTATGAAAATGAACAACGTGTCAACGATCAACGATAAAGTGAGTATTTTTGATCGCTAACACTCGCTCAGAGCTGTTACACACAATAACGTCAGTAACAACGCCGGATGTGCGACACGGAATCCGTGACCCTGGCGATATATCGTAAGATACGTCGTTGCGTGTAACGGGGCCTTAACTCCTTTAGATTTGTATCCTATCGTTCATTGCTTCTAATTATCTAAAAATGTGATATTTATAAAATTGTAAAACTTTTTTCACATTCCTAAAAGCAATTAAAAAATGATTTTTGTATCATAGACCAATCATTATCTTGACAAAGGCTCATTAATGGTCATGTCATACAAATAATTGCTAAATCACAATCTGACATGGTAGACGGCATCTATATAATATGTATGTACATCTGTTCAGGTTCACATCGAAATGCTGTTTTCCTACAGAAATCCTGGCCATACTTGCTGAAAGAAGTGACAGGGTTCTCTATTCACTCGGTGAATTTTCTTGACTCTGCGGATTATCCCAAAACAGCTGTGAGCAGCGTTGAAGTGTTCCCTTAAACACAACAAAATGCTAATGTTGCCTAGGGCAGATATTTTTTTTCCTTTCCCTTGCTCTCAAGTGATTTTATGAACCAGCCGGTCTGGAAAATTTTGCATTTGTTTGCAGGAAAAGTAAATAGTGCCAAAATCAACAACTTCCTTCCTTTGGGAACGTAGAGCAAATTGGTGTGCAGATTACTCCAATTCAGTGATCTTAAAATGAAGTTAATGCAAACCCTACGGGCTCCGAGGTTATACCTCTGGTGTGATAAATCTTTCCTATGCATTGCACACTTGAGAGGTGAAGTAAATTAAAATTGATCTCCCTTATAAATATGTTGCCAAAAATGTTTCACTGGCCATTAATGGTTTACTGCTGGTTTCCTCGACGTCGGGTCAAATAACTATGCTTCAGACTGGTGCTGCTGTTGATGGATTTAATGGTGATTAGTATGAAGCAAAATGATGTCATATGTTGTCACCTGCCAAAAAGAATTGTACTATGTCCACTGCAATGGACCTTACAGTAAATTAGGAAAACGTTCAGATGAGATGGACTGCAAATCATCTTCAAACAGACACAAAGTGCAGAGAGAAATGTCATAGTCTGCTACTGGTATGGAAAATAATGCAATCCCTACACAGGCAATGGACATTAGAAACAGCTGTATGAATATTATTATCAGTTTTAGATTGGTGGACTTTTTGTATACTGTGAATATGTGTCATGGTCTTCTCTGCCAAGGAGTTTTTACTGGCTTAGTCCACACTCATTAAACATGTTTTTTTCCCTTGGGCACATTAGAGTTTAACTCTCTTCTCTGTTGCAGTAGCAGACTTCTCTGTTCTCTCAGCTTTTTGCTGTTTACCACTTCCGCCCTCTGCTTCCCATAGAGGGTGCTGGTTATTCAGTTCATTGTGATGCTAGGCCTGGAGTGGTGAGGAGTCAACTTTTGCTGCTGGTGTTACTTTGTGCTGCGTTGTGTGAAACTACCCTTTGTTGTTATTTTCTTCAGTATTTGGTTACCCCTCCCCATGTTTTATTTTATAATTCCCTTGAGTGGGTTTTTGGGTGTGCATGTGTTTCCGTTTATATACCCTGTTCATTGTTATTTGTCGGTTGGGTTTTTGGGATCTCCGTCCCGGTCTGTCACCTTGGATGGTTGGGGTGGAGGAGACATTACCAGCAGGGCAAGGACAGGAGACAGGGAGAGGTTGGGGGCTTAGACATTGCTACCTTCAGTCATAGTTTGGGTTGAGGGTCAGCCCAGGGTACCTCCCTAGCTTGAGGGTAAGCAGCAGGGGCCCCCCTTCCATTCACCCCAACCCGTCACACCAGTGTGACAATGTGGTGGTGAACAAAGTGGTGTTCAGGGTTCTGAGAGGTGCAAACACTTGTCTTCCAGGTAAGAAGGCACAAATATAATAAATGGCACATGGGTTGTATGGGATATAGGGGCCTTGTTACAATTTATAAGTCTGACTTCAAAAATCTAGATTACACAACATCTTCTTGGTAATATTTTTTTTTCAAACTTGATCCAAACATTGCAGAGTTGAGTATTTGACCAATTATGATCAATTGTTTATTGTATTTTCATATAATTTCTATAACAAAGGCTATATAGAAAGTAATACGTCAAGAAATCTTACCGGTATGTAAAAGTTCAAAGAACTTTACAATAATAATATATCAGATGTATTGAAAGCTCAGAAACTGAAAAGACTTGGACAAGTAGAAGGCTGAAGATTAGTGATAAGTGAACAGTAGAAGTCTTGAGTGGTCATTATTCGAATCAAGCTGGTCGGACGCTCGGACGGGCTCGACTTGAGTAACGAGTATAATTGATGTCAATAAACTGGATTTTTTTCCCCTAGAGAGGAGAATAGGGAACACGAGACACCATAGCGCAAATCGAAGTGTGTTAATAGTTTATGAAAAAGAGAATAATTGGCATAACAATAACATAACAAATAATAAATAACATAACAAATAGGCATATAGAGTCGCTGTCGATGAACTATACGGTCACAGTCTGGTATGTTGCTGATATGGTGAGCTGCGGATGAGTTTCTTACTTAGAACTTCCACCAAGGGGTAATAAAAGTATAATAAATGTTGTGCTCCCAGGGACCACTATGGAATATGTATAGATAAATTTGGATTATTTTAGAGGAAATCCATGCAAATAAAAAGAGAACATGGAATATTCTTGAAGATGTTGTCCAATGCTGAAAGGTTACACTGCTAACCACTGAGCCACCATGTTACTTCTCAAATGTTGACTTTTTGTGCACTATATGTACTACTTTCATTAGAATAACACTGTCGTATGATTCATTATCACAAATCTTGTGAAATATTTGTGATCAAAAGCTATTTGGGGGTTTCTGATTCACTGTTTATTATAATAATACTTTCTCATTGAGCAAAGTAAGAGCACCCTAATGATTCCCACTGTCTATTAAACAACATCCAGATAGTCTAATGGATCTCTAAAGGGAATCTGTCACCAGATTTGGTGACTATAAGCTGCAGCAACCACCAGTGAGCTCTTATATACAGCATTCCAGAATATTATATGTAAGAGCCCAGGCCGCTGTGTAGAACACAAAAATCCCTTTATAATACTCAACTGAGGGTCGATGCGGTGCAGACTGGTTGGATGGGTGTCTCCGTTGTCCGGTGCTGGCGCCGCCTCTTTCGGCCATCTCTGTCCTCCTTCTTCTTAAACCTGGGTACATGATGCGTCCTACGTCATCCACAAGCCACACTGGGGTCCTGAGCAGGTGCACTTTGATCTCCCCTGAGCAGGGCAGATCAAAGTATTATATAAAAGTATCAAAGTATGGTAGTGCACCTGCGCGGGACCTAAATGCCGGCTAGTGTGGATGATGTAGGACACATTATGCACCCTGGCTTCAGAAAAAGGAGGACAAAGATGGCCGAAAGAGGAGGTTCCGGTACCGGAGAACGAAGACACACAATCGACCAATCTGCACCGCACTTCCCTCAGGTGAATATTATAAAGTGATTTTTATGTTCTACACAGCAGCCTGGGCTCTTATATACAGTATGTTAGAATGCAGTATAAAAGAGCCCATTAGTGGTGGCTGCAGCTTATAGTCACCAAATCTGGTGACAGGTTCCCTTTAAACTGAATCTCAACTGAAAATGGGCTTAGTTTTTTTTTTCCTAGAAATATTGGACCTACGCATGAACTTGTGTTTGGGGCTCCAGCACATCTCTGGTGACATAACTCAAATAAAGCTAAATGACTGTTATTATTTTCATTATTGAGTTGCCCTGGTATTGAAAATAGAGCATGACAGTAATGATTTATTTATCCACGTTTCAGCATTTATACTGCGGCTAGCAATGCGGGACAGTTTTACATTTTTATATTTGTATTAGCACGACATCAGAAGAATTCTTCAGTTGCAAAGGATTTGGGGCTGTTTTAAATTGGTGTCATGTGTGAAAGTAAGATCATGTGTGTAAATAGTTCTCTGGGTTCCGAGATGCTTAATATATATGTGAAACCGCTCTGAAGTTGGCAATCAATGTTAAAATATCAGACAGAAGATCGAAAAGTTATAGTGAAAAAAAATAATAATATAGTAGCTATAAAGTGTCAATTGTCTTGCCAGTTCCTTTGGTGATGTAGCGTTAGCTCTCACGGTGGCCTCTAAATATAACAACCTCAGTAATCCATACCGCAAAGCCTACTGGAGCCACCATGAAAAGTAAATGCATGGTAAGAGATTAGGATGCCACTTACCAACCAGCGTAACCTTAACTTTTTGGAGTTGTTCTACTCGGATTTACAGAGCTGAGCTCTCAATATGATGATGAAATCTGTAATGCATCTTACAGATTTAGAGTTAAAGGGAACCTCTCAGGTCCCATATGAGTTCTAACCTACAAGCAAGGTGTTGTGTGGCCTAGAAACCCCTTCCTACCCATCCCTGTGTTATAATATTGTGTAATATGATTTTATAAAAAAAGATTTATAACTTACAGTACATGTTCCCTATGTAAATAAGTAGAGGCTCTGGGCTCCTCGGCGTCGCATTGCCCCGTGGGTATTTGCATGCTTTCCGTGGTATCACGTCCCTGTGGGAGTGAGACAATGGATTTACACGAGCGATGTCACCGCAGTGCCTTGAGATCCCACGCATGTGCGCTTTCCACTCCCACAGCCTTGTTATCTGGGTGCTTGCTTGTCGGCTTCAGACACACACTGCGCATGACCAGAACTGCAGGTATTTTGTGATTATGCGCAGTGCGCGTCTGAAGCCGAGAAGCAAGCACCCAGATAACAAGGCTGCGGGAATGGCAAGCGTGCACGCTCGGGATCTCAAGGTGCTGCGGTGACGTCACTCATGTAAATCCATGGTATTAAACCCACAGGGGCGTGATACCATGGAAAGCATGCAAACACTCATGGGGTGATGCAACGCCCAGGGGACAAGACCCTCTCCTATTTAAATAGGGAACATGTAAGTTATAAAACTTTTTTTATACATTCATATTACAAAACTAGCTGTACCCTGCCACGCTTCGCTGTGGCATATTCTCGTTTAACGAATAAGAAATTAAACAGAAGATACGTTTCCAGCAAGAGTTTCATTTGTCAACACTTGTGGGTATACAGTATTTTTGGTTTTACCATCGGCTGCGCAGATAAAAAGATTGTCTGGTTTGCCAACCCTAGAGCATGCAACATACAATTGTCCACTGGCTAAAGCAATCCATATGTGAATATAGACCACACAATTCTAAAGATTGACTCTGAGCTTTGTTGATAGTAATCGCAAACGCCAATCGAACAGGGAATGGCACTCTCTTGGATTGAAACGGTATATCAGATGGAATAATGGGAATTCGAGGAAGGAGGACATCTTCACCTTTGTAAGGTTCCGTCAAAATCGTTGCTTCTATTATGATGCTCATCAATTTTCTGACTGCAAGCCGCGTGCCGTTGCAGAGTCTTCCTAGATGGCAATAACGTGATTGCTGACCATTTTTCCACTGAAACAAAATCTGTGATGGAACGGTCATTTTTTGGATTATTGAGTGAGAAAATGAGCGTTATTTTCAACTGTTGTGTTGTTGACTGTTGGTGTTGTTGATCAGTTTTTGCCTCGCTCCCAGCATATAACATTTTTTCCATTCCACTCACAGAAACAAAATTTGTGACGGGCCGGTCATGCTTTGGACAATCATCTGTCAATTGAGTGAGTGAGGAAATGACCGTCATTTTGCATTTTTATACTGTTGGCGTTGTTTTGCCTTGGTTCCAACTATAGAGCGCGGTTGTTAGTCTACTGTGAACAGTTGAAATTTTACGCGGTCCACGAACAGTTGCAATTTTCTGTGGTTTCGCCCATGCGTGGAACGCGATGTGTGGACCGAAACACTTGCGAGACTCAGGGGACATTGTGTCAAAATTTGACAACAATCGATGGGGAACTTTCTGAAATAAGCAGATTATTACAAATACATGTAAGATTTTTATTTATATAGATATTGCAACACAAGGATGGGTAGGAAGGGGTTTCTAGGCCACACATCACCCTGCTTGTAGGTCAGAACGCATATGGGACCTGAATGGTTCCCTTTAACAAGTGTTCAAACAATCCCTTAAAAACTACAGTTTTTTAAATTTCAATTAAAACAACCAAAGTGAAAAAATAACCCAACTATAAAGGGCACGTATAAATAAAATAGGTTGAAAATCAGGGATTAGATTGCTACAGGGTGGATGATGGTATAGGCCAAAAACAGATACCACAAATCCCAACCAGAGTTGTGTAATAGCGTAGCCCTATTAATGCCTTAGGACTGGCCCCTTCCTCGCAATGGAGGGTATGACACCCTAACTTAGCTTGACGTCCCCGTCCGCGTCGGCTCACCCTAAATTGCCCTGTTACTGCCCTGTAAGAAGTGCAAATGATTGCACTAACATTAAAACTATGATAACCTCAACTATAGAAATAATATTATACTTCTTAAAACGTAGGGAAATATGAAGTATGATGCGACCCTATTACACTCCTCCCAACTGATTCAATCTTAAATCAGCACGGAAAAACAAGTACAAAAAAGTTCACCTACTCCACATACGACACCCCCCAAAACAAGATGTCTAAGAATGGGGGGAGGGCAGAGAGGATAGGGAGGGAAAAGGGTCAGAAAATCCCCTACCAATACATCCTATAACCCGACTAGCATGTCTTACTAATACAACAAGCTGGAATGATGAATATTAGTGCAACACTTCAACAACACAGGCCCTTGACAGAGTGATACCGAATGAACCACCAAAAAAAGGGGTATCGCATGCTGATGTCCCCAAAACAAAAGCAGGTTTTAAAAAATTGTAAATTTTTAGACAATCACTAAATGCACTCTGCTATAAAGGTATACTTCCCTTTTTTTGGTCAGTGCAGATAGGCACGGCCTAAGATTACATGTTTTGTTTTATGCAGGATTTCCACAAGTCTGACTAAGGATAATAAAGAAAATAGTGAAGACAAATAAACAATAAAGGCATCTATATTTATTGTTTACTTAACGTTTTCTGTATCCAGTATTCCCACCCTGCCAAAAAGAATTACATTGGCAGCAGGTCCATTAATAATTGTCACAGTTCACCGCTAGGAATCTAATGTCTATGGTAAGTAAATATGTTGTACATGTGGCGTGCAGTCCATTTGTGGAGCTGGCGTAGACTATGAGGCCAGCTTTCCAAATACACAGTCATTGACTTCTAATAGAACTTTTAATTGCCTATATCTGACGTTTGCAGCATATTTATTTCCAAGGCACTGCCTAAATACTCACATATAAATGTCTTCACTATGTGGATTTGTCCAAATATGTTTGCTTATTTTTCCAAAGTATTTCCTAAAAGTTGTCCCAATAGGTCCGCCTGAACCAGGTGCAGATTTAGTAGAAATCTACTTTCAGCTCAGAGAGGAAAAATATTCATGTCCCATTTGTGCTGTCCGCCAAAGACTTACACGAGCCTATTTCAGTTTTAAGGATATAACTAATTCTGGCAAACTAACAAATAAAGAAAACTATAAAGTGCCAACACAAGGCTAATTTCCTCTTCTAACTAAAATCACTGATGACATTTCCTTTGTTTTTGGCAAAGATCCAGATTCTAAACACTGAGGTTTTGCTTAAGTTTATCTCAACGCATCTGAAAAAGTTTAAATGCTCGGCATCCACTGTGTGCTGAAGATATAACCTGGGTAAAATTTTAGAGAATTAAACAACAAAAATAAAGTTTTGGTATGACGTATCTTCTCATATGTCAAAATGTGATGCCAAACACCCAGGAGTAATGAGACACTACACCACTAGGTGTCGTCAGACACACTAGTGGAATATAGCTGCAAGGGGTGTACACTAGGTGTTGCTAGACACACTAGTGAGGGATAGTCGAACAAGCCAGAATTCAGAAACTAGGAGATTATGTCAGTGATGGAAGGATAAAGACAAGCTGAAGTCTAAGTGAGAGCCAAGGGTCTGTAAACCAGAAAGTCATGTCAAGAACCAGGAAGAAAACGGAGCCGGAGTCAGGGGACGAGCAGAGATCGGGAAGCCAAGAGGACAAGTCGGGTACACGGGAGCGAGAGGAGCCGGGAACAGGATACTAGCCAAAGGTCAAGTAGACAGGGAGTCAGGTCAGAGAATGGAAGGAGATGGGATGAGGTATGAGGAACTAAGTAGCAGGACAAGATCTGGTCAGTCACTTACGGGGACCAGAGATGTACACTGCTGAACAGGAACTATCACTGGCAGCATTCCAGGTGAAACAATTCCCAGAAAAAGCAGAGCAATCACCCGGAAAGAGGCTCCAATGAACAGACTCCTCACAACCAACACAAGACTAGACCGGGAACCAGAGGAAAATATGATGCCCAGCAAAGGCTCTGCAGGATAACAGAGCACCGCTAACCAGAATCATGACAAAAAATAGAACCTTAAGAGCCTATTGTCAGGACACAGTAACTTACATGTGCCTTTGAAATAAAGAGGACTTCTTATTTTGGAGTTAATAATTTAATGAACCCTCCAAATTATAAACTGGGGGCAGTCCTATATTGATTTCTTTTTGTAATCAGTGGGAGTTCCTCTTTTTAGCCCCTTATTGGTACTTTTCTAGCACGTAAGTCTTAGGCCTCATTCGGACATCCGTATTTTTTCATGTACGACAAAAACAGACTAAATTTTTTGTAATGAAATACTACTTCCCTGACAGGTAATTTATATCACAATCTATAGCTGAATTAACAGAAAAAAGGGTAATTATCCAAAAACCTATTACCAAACTCTTCCATCATTAAGATGTGAACAATCAGCATTGACAACCAATGACAACCCCTAAAAAACCCTTGATTAATCAATTCAAGACCTCAACTAAACAAAAAATGCTGGTTACATCCCTAACGAAGTAGCATTCCAGCGTCATCAGCGTTTGGGTTGCCGGAGGATGATGTCACACTGTTGTGTCACATGCCGGTTGCAGCCGATGAGTGGCCGATGTTTGACTGCAACTTATCAATATTAAGTCAAGATGGACATCTGCTCTGATGAAATTGTAAAGCCTGAAGCCAAACAGTGACAGACAACATACAACAGTGTGACGCCACTCTCCGAGAACAGATCGCATGAACAGCGCCGCTACAGGAGATGAGTATACAATATTGTTATTTTAATTGTCGTCCTGAATCGATAACAGAGGTTATTTAATAGACAAGCTCTTTAGTAGACAGGGAGATGTTTGGTCCATTACTAATGGGAGTAGTATTAAGGCACATCAAAGATAGTTGACAAAAGTATTTGGCCTCCACATTACACCTATAGGAGCTTTTATGACATAATATTCTAAATCCAAAGGCATTAATGTGGATTTGATCTTTGCTTTTGGAGGTAAATACCTTCAATTTGCCTGGGAAGGCATTCTACAAGATTCCGTAGGGTATCTGTAGAAATGTTTGCCTATGCATTCAAAAAAGCATTTAGAGGCTAGACACTCATGTTGGGCAAAAACACCTCTGTTTTAGTTCAACCAAAAAGTGTTCTTTGAGGGTGAGATCTTGTATCAGTCAACTGCTCTTACACAAATTCTACACAACTATGACATTTATGGACCATCCTTGTGCACTGGGACACTTCCTAGGACAGTAAAAAGGGCATTTCAAAAACTGTTCCCACAAACAGAATACAATTATCCAACATCTTATTATTTTGAAGCATTAAGACTTCCCTTCACTGATACTGAGGAACTAAGGCTGACACCTGAAAACCAACTCTATAGCATTATCCCTCCTCCGCTACACTTTACAGCAGGCCAGAGATGGGGGAATCTGAAGATGTTCTGGATCAGCTTTTCTAACAGGATTTAAAAAAAACCCCAAACATCTGGTTCAGGAATAGTATTAATATCGAATATCCCTGAGAACTCCATATTTAGGGTCAGTGCATGGATACTAGGACTCCGGTACGGATACCAAATTTTACAATTCGTGTTCACCCATCGCTAGAGCTGGCACAATGCAGTCAGACAGGTAACATTCTCCTGGCATACACCAAACCCAGACTCAACAATCAGACTGCGACTAGAGAAACATAATCTGAATTTCCATAGAACAAATATATACTGATCAAGAGTCTATTGGTGGTGGCTTTACACCACTCCATCTGATGCTTGGCGATGTACGGCATGCAAATGATCAGCCACGGAAACCCATGCCATGAAATTCACAGTACATGTATTGATGTTAATGCAAAAGAAGGTTTGGACTCTGCAGTTATCTAATCAGCAGAGGGTTTGTGACTTTTATGCCGTCTCCTCTCAGCACTTGGTGACTCCGCTTTGAAACTGTAGGTGGTCTCTACTCCATGACTTAGTCGCTGTGATTTATAGACACTTCTACTTTTACATAATACCATTCACAGGTGATGGTGGAATATTTAGGAAGAAGAAATACATGAACCGACTTGTTACTTTACATCAGTGTGACATCCTGTTACAAGACCGCACTGGTATCAATGAGCTCTTTAGAACAAGCCATTCTTTAAAGAGGTCATTCACTACTTTTAAATTGATGGCCTATCCTTGAAATAGGTCATCAAAGTCTGATCATCCGGGCACCTCCACTGATCAGCTCTTCTCGGTGACGGTGGCAGTAGCAGGCAGTGAGAAATGCTCAGTTCCAGAGCTGCTTCGTCTTCTGTTAGTGGCCGCAGCCGGGTAATGCACAACTGCCTCCTATTGATTTGAATAGGAGGCGTATGTGCAGCACTCGGCACCGGCCACTATCAGTTGACAGGGCAGTTCCGGAACTGAACATTGCCTGCTGCCGATAGTGGCACCTAAAACAGCTGACTGGTGGGGTAACAGGTGTCAGACCCTGCACAATCAGACATTAATGAGCTATTCTAAGGATAGGCCATCAATGTAAGAGTACTGGACAACCTCTTGATCTAAGGTTAGCAAGAACAGGCTGAATGGAGAAGGGCCGGATGATATAAACCTGTGTCTATGAAATACCGGAGTATACTGATTAAGAGTCAGACTTGTGGTCCAATATTTTTGTCCCTAAATTATATTATGTTGGATTTATTAAGCCATTTCTTTGAGTACCTAGCCATTTTTCTGAGGATTACCGGTCTACAGTATATTTAAAGTAGAATAAATTGATTGCTGATAGAAAATGTGTCTATTTCTTGATTGACAATGAAATGTGCATTTCATTCACCGGGGGCCATTAGCAATCCCTGGTGTTCCCTACTATGTTCAAAGCTTCCTAGCTATGACATGAGTTATGTTTCTTTCCATTACTCGCTGCTTGTCAAGCAGCAGCTCAAAACCAAGTAACGATTAGTCAAGAAAGTTACTTTATATAAAGAATGGATCCCCTCGGATTTATCCATATGATGAACGAGCATGAGGACAGAAACATTTAAGATAACATTGCTTTCCACTTGCCCGTGGACAGTTACGATTTCTGAACTGTGGCTGCCTTTCCTGCCGTTTACTGATTTTATATCCCAAAAGTGCAACTTCTGTCACAGTGCACAGATGGAAAAGCCATTTCTCTTGATTGACCCTTCACCTTCTCGCACATGTAGACATCACATTTCTTATGCACAGTATGGATAACAATATGTTGCTCTTTCCCTGAACTCTGCTACAGTAAAGCATTTTTATGTGAAAAGGAAAATAATTTTGTAAAATGTAGATGTTTTCCACGACAGGATTTAAACATTTCTAGTGAAATAGAAGAGTTTTCTTTGCATTCTCCTTTATCCTAACTCCTGGTGTCTATACAGATAACGTCTCGATGATCAAGAAATAAATGATTTCCTAAGGTGAACATTTTATTCACCATTTTATTCAACATGATAGACAATGTATTTATTTTTTTTGTGCCATTCCAGGGATGAATTAACGTTAGGGTAGACAGAGCCCAGGCAATATATTTGGTGATGCTAACTGGATAAGATTAGATTGAGGATGTTACAGGTGTGTCGCGTGTGACAGACAGTCTTGTGGTGTCTGGCCATCGAAGGTCAGAGCATCTGGCTGTGCAGAATCCTCCCTGACTTTCCATTGTTCCTGCTGTCACTATTCATTGGTGTAGGTAACTTTCCTACTGGATTCATCTCTCTCCCTTTTGGACCCAACACTAGCTCGACTTACACCGAGCTGTTGATTGTCAGTATTCCATTGATGTTTAAATACCCCTTCCTTCCTTTGGACTGTGCTGGTGATATTTTCAGTTCCTCCAAGCCTTGGTTGCAAACAGGTGGTTCATTTTCTTCTGTGGTATCATTGCTGAAAGCTCTGCAGAACTTCTACAAGAGTCATCTAATGATAAGTAGTTCATGCTTTTCCCCCCTGTGTGTTCTCCTTGTTGTCTTCTTTAGTGTTTATTGGGGTTGATGAAGAGCTCATCTCATCCATTCCCTATTTAGGGCCCAGCACTAGGGATACCTAGGGTCAGGTATCTGGCTCAGCGCAGAGGTGTGGAACCTATCTAGGGTGGTGAGGGACCCCAGGGACCAACAGTAGTTTGGCTAGGGGTCACCATCTTCCCTAGACACAGGGTTTCCCTTCCCTATCGCCGTACGCTTGGTACTTCCCCATACCTAATGTGACAGTGGGTCAGTTGATTCTGGTGGATCTGTCGCTTTGGGATCCTGTTGTCTTAAGCAGTCACTGTATTTCCAGTCAACTTCTTCTTATTTGATAGATAATGATGAGTGATGAGTGAGCACTAAAATGCCTGAGTACTCGGTACTCTAATCAAGCAGATCATACACTTGAGTGACCTCGATTTGAGTAACAAGTATAATGGAAATCAATGGAAAACACATTCATTTTTCCAGATGACCCTAACAGGTGGGATATGGGAGTGGATAATTGCAGAAATGGATGGAAATAGTGCTGAAATGGAATGGGAACAGGATGCGGAATACTCAGGTTGCTGCTGGGAACAAAATTAATAAAGAATTTTAAAAAATGACTTGGTGTCCCCCGCATTTTTGATAACCAGCCAAGGTAAAGTGCACTGCTGCGGCTGCTATAATCAGGCTGAGAAGGTCCCTGGAAATTGGCCCCTTCCCAGCCTAAAAATGGCAGCCTGCAGCCACCCCAGAATTGGTGCATTATATTAGATGCACCAATTCTGGCGCTTTGTCCAGTTCTTCCTGATTTCTCTTGTGCGGTGGTAATTAGGATGTCATATTTTGGGGTTGATGTCAGCTCTGTAATGTCAGGTGGCATCAAGCAAAGGGGTTAGTAATGGAGAGGTGTCCATCAGACACCCCCTTTACTAACCCAGTAAAAAGAGCAAAAAAACCCCACACACGTTTTTTTAATTTTTTTAAAAATGCTCCTTAACTCTGGTCCTGGTTCACCAATTTATAAAAATGGCTTCATACCAGCTGAAATTACACAGCTGACATCAACCCCCAAAATATTAACCTGACTACCATCTCACCATGGCAATCTAGAAGAGCTGGGGCAAAGCACCAGAATTGGTGCATCTAATATGATGCATCACTTCTGGGGTGACTGCGGTCTGGTGCTTTTAAGCTGGGAAGGGCCAAATAACCATGGGCTTTCCCAGCATGATAATACCAGCCCACAGCTATCTGCTTTACTTTGGCTGGTTATGAAAAATAGAAGGGACCCAAAGTTGTCTTTTTTTTTAATTATTATTTATTTATTTATAAGGTTACACTAGGCTAAAAACATCCTTTAGTTCCACATGAAAGACACCCAAGGGTTTAAATGTACAAACCCTGCTCTATTCTAAACTTTCCCTACTACATCAACTCTCCCTGAACTGCTTCTAGAGGAGAGTGTGCATTGCATGGTGCCCTGGGTCTCATATAAGTTCCAATGTTGCAATGTAGCCCGTCAATCAAAACCATGCCTATAGCCAACATAGCTACGGCATTGCCATGTTTGGCAGGTAATCCCCGCATGTTTATTGCTGTAAAACAGCCTTGAAACAAGCAGAACAGGGACTCAAGTATGGTGCTTGAACACCCACGATAATTGATCGAGTATCATCAGTCATCAGTAATAATGATAACAGACAATCATGGTTTTTAAAATGCCTTATTACCCTTGGAAAGTCCCCCTAAAGTATTGGTCCCTTGGTGTCTTCTGTCTAATTTGCTATACACAGCCTGCAGTGGCATAACTAGAGTCTGATGGGCCCCTGTGTAAAATTTGTAAATTTTCAATACCTAAAAATGCACTTTGTGGCAGAAAAACACACCAAAAAACCCATGCATGTTTTTTTGAGTTTTTGATGCGTTTTTGTACCATGCGTTTTTTAAGTGTATTCAATTGCTGTAAGGGCTAAAAAAACAAAGAACAAAAGTGCACAAAGAATTGACATGCTGCCTCTTTTTTTCTGCACCCAAAACTGCAAAGAAAAAAGATGCATAGCATTTCTGAATTCATATAGACTTTGCTGGGACAAGACAGAGACATGTGTGGCGCCCCTGAGGCTTCCGTCACCACAGAGACATTGCACCCCAGTCAGAGGTGTGATGTCCCATCCTGGGTAAGGAAAGGGGTACATGCCAGTTCACAGGTAAAACTGCACTACACCCATTGCTAGGCACACACTGGGACAAGGGATAGTGGCAGTAACCCTCCCATGCTGCATGCTGGGAGGGGTCGTAAGACCCATCCCTGCTCCCATAGGGTGGTAGCTTAGCAACTGGGGGGTGGGAAGAGCCAGCCGAGTGTAGAGCAGAGAGGAAGGTCAGAGTTTCAGTTTACCTCAGAGAGTGAGAGAGTGAGGAGCCAGCATGTAGCTGTGAAAGAGAAAGGCGCTCTGTGAGTTCAGAGTGTCCGCAACAGAGAAAGAAAGCAACAGAGAAGGAGAGAAACAGAGAGTAGAAGAAGAGCTCTAGTCAGGCAGGAGCTAAAGAAAGAAGAAAGTGACGCTTCCTGGTGAAGACCCTGGGACTCGGAGGGTCCAGTTGACACCAAGCAGGGAACGAAGGGATTCCAGGGCCACATATAGCTTCAGAGCTGGTGGCCAGTGAAGTCAGCTGAGAAAGGACACAATTAGAGGGGTGCACTGGCATCAACCCCCAGATCTACCCGGGATCGGCGGAGGTCCCTGACGGTGGTCCCAGCAGTCCAAAGGCTCCTGCAGGCCTTGACAAGAACTGTGAGTAAAGACCTTGAAACTGCACCCATGGTGTTGCCTCATTTATTTCTCTGCATAGACACTAATAAGCACCAACAGTGTCCCCGGGGCACCGCTCCACCTGTGGGGAGCAGTACCACCATTGCTGCCATATCATCACCCCGGAGGCCTCACACAGCAGCGGCGGCTTAATAGCCGCATACCACAGGTGGCGTCACGAACACAAACCCCAAGTCATGAGCCATATTTAACTGACACCCACCAGGGCCACGGAGTCGGGCCCCACCACCACTGATTACCCCCGGACTAGTCCGGCCCGGCACCGGGTGTCCCATAGCCCTGGGGTGGGCGAGTCAATTTTGGCGCTGTGAACAGGATCTCGTGCCCGGCACCCACCGGGTACTGTGCACCTTTAAAAAGACTGTGTGTTTTACTGTGGAAACCGCCGCCATTAGCGCTGCTGAGAGCGGGAAGAAGGGGGGCGTGTCAGAAGAAAGGGCGCAAAGAGAAGCCCCGCCCCCTTGGTCTTGGCAAAAGAGCGCAAAGCAGTGCCCGCTATGCAGAGCGGAGGAGAGAAAAATGGCGCGCTAAGAATGCTGCTGTATGGAGGAAGAAAGAAGATGGCTCCTGCAAGCGGAGGCCAGGAGGAGCTCACCTGGATCAGGCCTGTGACCGCCGCTGAGCTGGAGGCTGAAGTCGGGGGAACGGCTGACAGGATGAACGAGCAGAGCGGACAGGAGACAGCCGTGTGGGGGAAGGAGGTGGTGCTGGCCATGAAGAAGCTGCAGGTGTCTGTGCAGCAAGGCCTGTGTGGAAGTGCCGCCCACGACCATCCGGAGCCCACACCAGCGATGGCGATCCTGCTGCAGAGCATCTCCGGCCTAACCCTGGGTGAGTCCTATACTGCCCCTGCCCGATCGGGTGTGCTGACCCCACCGGCGTTACTACCAGAGGCCACTGCGATGCCCACCGCGATCCCCGCTGCGATCCCGAGTGCGATCCCGAATGTGATCCCGAATGCGATCCCTGCTGTGATCCCGACTGGGGTCTCTGCTGCGATGCCCATTGAAGTCTCTGCTGCGATGCCCATTGAGGTCCATGCTGCGACCCTGACTGAAGTCCCTGCTGAGACGTCCGGCGCAGAAACACCCTATCCGGCCAGATCAGACCAGGCCGCAATGCCGTCTATCCCAGCAACTGTTGTGGCTAAAGAGCAGACCCCTGAACATCCAGAGGAGGACGCAGCTCCGATACCATCACCCCGCAGCAGCCCCACTCCTACCCAGGCTGCAGCGCCCCGTAGTAGGCCAGCGACCAGCACTCAGGAGACGCATACGATGATCTCCTCGGCCTACCCGCTGCCTGGAGCAATGCCGGAGTGGGACCCCCGCATCTATCCTCACAAGTAATGAAGAAGGAAAGAAGATGCTGAACTGTATATAACCCCTGAAGTTAAACGTCCGAGTTGAAAGTTTTAAAGGACCTGCTCCAGAAATAATGCTTCCTGCCTTTGTTGAACGTCCCTAAGTTCTCCAGGAGACGCCACCCAGCACAAGAGGTGGAAGGAGGAGGACCTTGTCTGACTTGTTGACCGTCGCTGGGTCAGAGTCCCAGTGGGCGCCATCAAGGGTCGGAGCCCCTGGTGGAGGACGACAAGGAGTTAATGGAGTCAGGACAGTACATAGCCCCTGAATGTCTGCCCATTGTTATTTTCGAAGATGACACCCTAGTCCTGAATCCTTGTCCCCTATTCTTTTTGAAGATGACCCCCCCCCCCTGTTTATGTGTTACCGGGCCACTGGACTGGAATGTGGTCCCCGGTGAATGTGTTATTTATGTGCCTCCCATAAAGGGATGTAATGTCCTAAAGTTTTAATGTTTTATGCATAACAAAATTTTGCAGTTTCTTCCATTGTTTTTGTTGTTTCAGCCCGAGGACGTGCTGGGATTCACTGTGGGGGAGTGTGGCGCCCCTGAGGCTTCCGTCACCACAGAGACATTGCACCCCAGTCAGAGGTGTGATCTCCCATCCTGGGTAAGGAAAGGGGTACATGCCAGGTCACAGGTAAAACTGCACTACACCCATTGCTAGGCACACACTGGGACAAGGGATAGTGGCAGTAACCCTCCCATGCTGCATGCTCGGAGGGGTCGTAAGACCCATCCCTGCTCCCATAGGGTGGTAGCTTAGCAACCGGGGGGTGGGAAGAGCCAGCCGAATGTAGAGCAGAGAGGAAGGTCAGAGTTTCAGTTTACCTCAGAGAGTGAGAGAGTGAGGAGCCAGCATGTAGCTGTGAAAGAGAAAGGAGCTCTGTGAGTTCAGAGTGTCCGCAACAGAGAAAGAAAGCAACAGAGAAGGAGAGAAACAGAGAGTAGAAGAAGAGCTCTAGTCAGGCAGGAGCTAAAGAAAGAAGAAAGTGACGCTTCCTGGTGAAGACCCGGGGACTCGGAGGGTCCAGTTGACACCAAGCAGGGAACGAAGGGATTCCAGGGCCACAGATAGCTTCAGAGCTGGTGGCCAGTGAAGTCAGCTGAGAAAGGACACAATTAGAGGGGTGCACTGGCATCAACCCCCAGATCTACCCGGGATCGGCGGAGGTCCCTGACGGTGGTCCCAGCAGTCCAAAGGCTCCTGCAGGCCTTGACAAGAACTGTGAGTAAAGACCTTGAAACAGCACCCCTGGTGTTGCCTCATTTATTTCTCTGCATAGACACTAATAAGCACCAACAGTGTCCCCGGGGCACCGCTCCACTTGTAGGGAGCAGTACCACCATTGCTGCCATATCATCACCCCGGAGGCCTCACACAGCAGCGGCGGCTTAATAGCCGCATACCACAGGTGGCGTCACGAACACAAACCCCAAGTCATGAGCCATATTTAACTGACACCCACCAGGGCCACGGAGTCGGGCCCCGCCACCACTGATTACTCCCGGACTAGTCCGGCCCAGCACCGGGTGTCCCATAGCCCTGGGGTGGGCGAGTCACATGCAGTTTTGGGCAACAAACTGCTCTAAAATACGAAGCAAAACCGCATAAAAGAACGCAACGCATGGAGCTTTACTGAGTTAGGAGATGTCTGTTGGTTCTCATGAAGTTCTATGGAGAACTGTAACTGTTGTTTCTGTTTAATAAAGATTTAAAAGCACCAATTCTCATCTCCTATCTCAGAAATGTGAAAATCTGTCTTTTTGAATATAGATTTTATCAATAAATTAAGTGTAAAAATCAGTTCTGGAGGTAAAAGAAGCAAATTTCTCTGATAAAATACTGTATATTATTATGTTGCTTATTTTTATCTGTACTATTAAGAAATAAAAATCAAAACAAAAATTACTTCTTCCATTCTTCACAGCCACTCACAGGAACATAAAATGTTAATCTTATTTACCCCTGTCCATTAACTCATTAAAGATCCATGATGTGCAAAGCACAAGTGCAACTCAATAAATTAGAATATCATCAAAAAGTTCATTTATTTTAGTAATTCAAAACAAAAAGGGAAACGCATATATTATATAGATTCATTACACACAGAAGTGATCTATTCCTATATATTATATAGAGTCATTACACACAGAGTGATCTATTCTTATATATTATATAGAGTCATTACACACAGTGGGATCTATTTCATGTGTTTATGTCTGTTAATGTTGATGAGTATGGCTTACAGCCAATGAAAACCCAAAAGTCATTATCTGAGAAAAATAGAATATTATATAAGCCCAACTAAAAAAGGGATTTTAAACTCAGAAATGTTGGCGCCAACTGAAAAGTCTGTACAGTAAATGCCTCAATACTTGGTTGAGGTTCCTTTTGCATGAATTACTGCATCATTGCGGCGTGGCATGGAGGTGATCATCCTGTGGCACTGCTGAGGTGTTATGGAAGCCCAGCTGCTTTGATAGCAGCGTTCAGCTGTTCTGCATTGATGGGTCTGGTGTCTCTCATAGATTTTCTATGGGGTCAGATGAGTTTGCTGGCCAAGCACAGTGATACTGTGGTTATTAAACCAGGCATTGGTACTTTTGGCAGTGTGGACAAGTGCCACGTCCTGCTGGAAACTGAAATTTCTATCTCCAAAAAGCTTGTCGGCAGAGGGAAGCATGAAATGCTGTAAAATTTCCTGGTAGACGGCTGCGATGACTTTGGTTTTGATAAAACACAGTGGCCCTACACCAGAAGAAGACATGGCTCCCCAAACCATCACTGATTGTGGAGACTTCACACTGGACCTCAAGCATCTTGAATTGTGACCTCTCCACTCTTTCTCCAGACTCTGGGACCTTGATTTCCAAATGAAAGGCAAAATTTACTTTCTTCTGAAAACAGCACCTTGGACCACTGAGAACAGTCGAGTTCTTTTTCTCCTTGGCCCAGGTAAGACGCTTCTGGCGTTGTCTTTTAGTCATGAGTGGCCTGACACAAGGAATGCGACATTTGTAGGCTATTTCCTCGATATGTCTGTGTGTGGTGGCTCTTGAAGCACTGACTCCAGCAGCAGTCCACGATTTGTGAATCTCCCCCAAATTTTTGAATGGCCTTTTCTTAACAATCCTATCAAGGCTGCAGTTATCCCTTTTCCTTGTGCACCTTTTTCTACCACACTTTTTTCTTCCACTCAACTTTCCATTAATATCCTTGGATACAGCACTCTGTGAACAGCAAGCTTCTTTAGCAATGACCTTTTGTGACTTACCCTCCCTGGAGTGTGTCAATGACTGCCTTCTGGACATCTGTCAAATCAGCAGTCTTCCTTATGATAGTGCAGCCTACTGATCCAGACTAAGGGACCATTTTAAATACTCAGGAAGCCTTTGCAGGTGTTTTGTGGTAATTATTCTAACATTCTGAGATAATGACTTTTGGGTTTTCATTAGCTGTAAGCCATAATCATCAACATTAACAGAAATAAACACTTGAAATGGATCACTCTGTGTGTAATGATGACTCTATAATGTATGCGTTTCATTTTTTGTATTACATTACTGAAATAAATCTAATTTATTGAGATGCCCCTGTATGTCATGGGTCGTGTCCCTACCTTTGATGTGGGCTCACATGCTGAGCCGACATCTTTCCCCACACGTGGTGGCTGATCTGATTAGCGGACATGTGCCTCTAACAGTTGTGAATGGATCGGAGATCCACTCGCAGTTGTTAGCCATTTAAATCTGGCTGTCAATCTCACTTTTGTTGCCATTTGTTTGACATTAATGGCTGTGTGTTGACTTATTTAGAGGTCGCCAAATTTACACTGTTATACAAGCTGTATATTGACTACATTACATTGTATTAAAGTGTCAGATCTTCAGTGTTGTCCCATAAAAATATAATAAAATATTTACAAAAATGAGAGGGGTGTACTCAATTTGTGTTATACAGTATATTTATACATAGATCCATTAAACATACTACGGTAGTGCACAATTTTCATGGCAGTTTATTTAATATGTCATTGAAGCCTACATTGGTTAGGTAAGTGAGCTGGTAAAACCTCACTGTTAATCAACCCTCCTCTCTCCCCTACGTTAAGACGTAGAAGCCATAGCTCTAATCTGATATTTAAGCATTCTATTACCTTATCCGCTTACAGCCAGTGTCATGAGTGACTACTTCCCATTTTCACACTTATGTATACAACATATTTATAGACTGTGAGATATATGGAACTGTTTCTATAAATAAATATATCAGTATATCCTTGAGGTCAAAGGGGTGGTCCAGGCTATGATTAAAACAGAAAAAGCATAAAGCTATCCCACCAAACGTCAAGGTGTACCCAGTTGAGATAGTACCTACACTCTCTAATATTAAAACCTTACCATGGGTCTAAAATAGGCCTCAATGTGGCTAAGGGCTGAGAGTGACCGGGCCCCAACAGGACACACACAGTCAGTGGATGCACAGAATGAAATGCCCAGCTCACTGAAAAGGGGGCCACTCCCTGTTTGTACTGAATACAAAAAAACTACATAAAAACAAAAAAGTGAGCCGGAGTATGAGATGGTATACATGGAACTTGTGAGACGATGTTCACACTGGCCATGAGACAAAGAGAAACCAAGGAAAAAATTGTGAAAACATACCCTGCTGTAACTAAATAAAATCATAGTGCATATAAACATAGGGTACTTAGTAAACACTGTTTTTGATAAAAAAAAAAGCATAAAGCTATCCCACCAAACGTCAAGGTGTACCCAGTTGAGATAGTACCTACACTCTCTAATATTAAAACCTTACCATGGGTCTAAAATAGGCCTCAATGTGGCTAAGGGCTGAGAGTGACCGGGTCCCAACAGGACACACAGTCAGGAGGATGCACAGAATGAAATGTCCAGCTCACTGAGAAGGGGGCCACTCCCTGTTTGTACTGAATACAAAAAAACTACATAAAAACAAAAAAGTGAGCCGGAGTATGAGATGGTATACATGGAGCTTGTGAGACCATGTTCACACTGGCCATAAGACAAGGAGAAACCAAGGAAAAAATTGTGAAAACATACCGTGCTGTAACTAAATAAAAGCATAGTGCATCTAAACATAGGGTACTTAGTAATCACTGTTTTTGATTAAAAAAAAAGAAAACAAAACAAGAACAAAGAAAACAAGAAAAAAACAAGAAAGGTAGTGTATCATGCTGAATAGTAACAGTGTAAACACTGATAGGATTTCGCTGTTTTTCATCCTCCCTGTTGTTGTCATGGTCGTCATTAGTGATGAGTGAGCACTACAGTGCTTGAGTGCTTGTTACTCAAATCGAGCGGGTCTGAATGGAAAACTTGAGCATTTATGTTACGAACCGGCGCCGCCATAGCCGCAAGCAGCCCGCTGCGGTTCCTGTTGCGCCCAGGCGCCGGCTGCCATTTTTGGCCGTGCCTCGGGTCGTCCAGTTGGCTGTTCCTTCCACCACGTCTAAGTGTGGAGAGGCGACTAGTGCGCATGCCTGCGCCGATTTACCCCAGCCAGAGTTTAAGCCCGGTGTTTTGCATAGTGAGCATGCTCAGCCTGTTTGTGTTATGTCTGAGACTAAGTCCTCAGTTCAGGCTACTGAGCATGCTCAAACTGATAGTCTGCTTTCTAAGCCTGTGGCTCAGGCTACTGAGCATTCTCAGGCAATTAGTGCATCAGAGGCTAGGTCCGGTAAGGACCTCACTGAGCATGTCCGTGAGGTGGCAGGTCCTGATAGGGCAGAGGGTGTCAGGTGTCCTGATGACGTGGCAACTCCGGACTGGCTCGCAGAGGCCCGCCCCTATGATCTGGCACCTCAGTATTGGTCGTCGTCAGACGATGACTGGTGAAGTGTTTGGGGCGTGGCTGCCATGAGGTCATCAATGACGTGGCGGTTCCGGATAGGTCGCATGTGACGTCACTGATGACATGGCACTCTGCTATTGGACCTTGGTGGTTCCACCTGGGTTTGAGGCGGACCCAGGTTATAAAAGGGGCTGGAGACAACATGGAGGTGCGCAGTCTTCACTTTTGCTCAGTCAGAGCACACCTCCATGTTAGAGCCTCATTGCGGCATAAGCCTATGTTGGGAAGCGGTAGGTAGTGTTAGGCGAACGGTGCCTGTCACGCCAAGATTCGTGGCTCGGCACATCAGGGTCAGGCGCCGTGCTTCCCTCCTGCTGTTCCAGTCTTGCCATAGCAGCCCAGTGGCGTTAACTGGGCTGCGGCTGCTGTGCTTCCTGTCCGATTGTGCCCCCTACGCACACGGACAACGCACCTGCTTCGCCACCTGTCCGATTGTGCCTCCTACGCACACGGACAACGCACCTGCTGCGCCACCTGTCCGATTGTGCCCCCTACACACACGGACAACGCACCTGCTGCGCCACCTGTCCGGTTGTGCCCCCTACGCGCACGGACAGCGTACCCCAGGACCCCTGTGGAGTTAACAGGGTGTTCCTTATCCTCCTCGGCTTCCCGATCAACGCTACTGGTGTACCCATCTGGCCTGACGTGTCCTACACACACGTGGCCAGGCGAGAGGTGGCCAGAAACGCTAATCGGAGGACCGCTCGGCCTGACGTGTCCTACACACGTGGCCGACAGGGCGCTTTCGTGGCGGTCTTCCGGTCAACGCTACCTGGTTACCACCCGGCCTGACGTGTTTCCTGCACACGTGGTTGGTGTAGCGCTAGGTGCACCAAAACGCTAATCGGGTTGTCGTCCGGTCTGACGTGTCCCAACACACGTGACCGGTTCCCAGAGTTCCTGGGTTATCTCAGAGCCATCCAGCTCTATAGTCTCCGCCTAACCCTCAGGTGCCAGCAGCTCCTTTGTCATCTGGAGCACGGTGGGCCCCGACTGGCGATTAGGATATATACCCCCTGGTCCTAATCTGCCGGTCCCCCCGTAACAGTAAGACTGCGCCAGGGTCTGGCTGGCATGGCGGAGATGGAGCAGCTACGTCAGTTCATGCTGCAGCTTGATGCCAGAGTGAGGTCTCTGGAGAAGTCTGCTCTTGCTGCTGATATGGATGATGTGGTGGCTCAAGCGGCTGCAATGGTGTCAGTCACCAAGCCTACTCCAACCCTCCCTCACCTCTCACTGCCCAACAAGTTTACGGGGAACAGCAAGGCATGTAGGGGATTCGTGAACCAGTGCTCAGTCCATCTAGAGCTGTTGGCTGCACGGTTTCCTACAGAGAGGTCGAAGGTGGGGTTTATCATCTCCTTGCTCTCTGATAGAGCACTGGAGTGGGCTACACCATTGTGGGAGAGGAATGACTCCGTAGTACAGGACTCTAAGGAGTTTTTGGAGTCCTTGCGACAAGTGTTCCTGGGGCCTCAGGTCACTCACGACTCGGCCCTACAGCTACTGACTTTGGAGCAGGGGCGTACCTCCTCAAGTCAATATGCTGTGAGTTTCAGGACACTTGCTGCAGAACTGGGGTGGTCAGAGAGGACTCTCATTCCACTGTTCTGGAGGGGATTAGCCTCGCACGTGAAGGACGCATTAGCGTCGCGTGAGGTACCAACTACCCTTGAGGGCCTCATGACTCTGGCTACCCGCATTGACCTGCGGACCTCCGAACGTCAGCTGGAGCGCAGGTCAGAGGGTCGTTCAGCCACTGTAGTGGTCTCTCCTACTGCACCTCCCTTAGAGGACATCTCTGTCCCTATGGACATCGCTAGGGTTGGTGTTGCTAGGTCTTCGAGTCGCAAGGGCATTTCCTGTTTCGCTTGTGGGCAGTATGGTCATTATGCCAACCGTTGCCCAAAGCGTCAGGATAAGCGACCACGATTGGTGACCATAGCTGGAGGTAGACTGGACTCTGCGTCATCCATTAGGGTGACGTTTCCCGCGTCCATTTCCTTTAAGGGGTCAACATGGTCCACAAGGGCAAGTGTGGACACAGGTGCTGGGGATAGTTTCATCTCCTCCTCTTTTGCCCGGCGGCATGCCATCCCGCTGGTGCAAATGCCAAGGCCAGTGAGAGTCCGTGTGGTGGATGGGTCCTTGTTGCCCAAGATAATTTGTCGCGGGCGGGGAGGAGGGTGTCGGCACACTACGCTCACCCCTTCTGCTCGGGTCCGGCAGCTGCTCAGTGGTGGCTCGAGCTATGGGCCGGATCCCGGGGTTTTCTCGAGCGACACTCCTCGCCCGTGAGTGAAAAGGGGTTTTTGTGGTTGGGTGTGGGGGAATTGTTATAGTTCGTGACGCCACCCACGGTTGTGGTGATTTCACCACCGCTGCTCAATTCGGGGATCCCGGGGATGGTGATGCGGAGCAGCCAGGTGTTGTGTTGCCCCTCCGTGGGTAGGGGTTGGTGATCCCGGGGCCCGGTGGTGGAGAAGGAGGTGCGGGGCCTGGTGGGCGCAGGGACGCGGGGGCAGCGCTGTGCCTTGCGGCACTGTGGTACTCACTCAGCCTGAGACGTGGACACAGTTTGTACGGTAAACCAACGGCTGGTAGGACGGTCCCACAGACGGCTGCACCTGCACTCCCGGTAGGTGACGGTAATGTCTCTCTTCCTTGCACCTATGTTGACTGATGGTAGCGGTGGATTCCCTCCGGTTACCCGCTCCCCGACTGCAATCTGGGCCGGAGGAGCTCTACACTTTGCCCGCAGGCGCTGGCCCTGGGGAAACTGGTGCCCTGGCGGTGGCGGTGTCTCCCCTGTAATGGTTGGGCTGTTGCCGTCAATCGGGACTTGGTTGTTGGGGGATCTACGTCCCCTTCACTGATGGATTCGGCAAATTTGGCGACTCCTAGCCTTGCCGGGGTCCGAGAGGCCCCTGCCCTGGTGCTGACTGTCCTTCGGAACACTGCTCCAGACCACCGGGCACACAGCCAACGGGGTCCTTCCAGGAACTTCCAAACGGTCCCCCTCCAGACAGTCACCGCCGTCGCTGACCTTGCTGTTCTGGCCCTACACAGAGCTGGACCCTTCAGGCTTTCTTTCCTTCTGTCACTTTCTTACTTTCACTCCTTTCACTTAGTTGTTTACTCTTGCCCTGTCTGGGCTTCTCCTCTACTCCTTCTACTTCCTCCTCCAAACTCTATCTGCCTGGTTCTTCCTGCCTCCAGAGCTGTGAGCTCCTCGATGGGCGGAGCCAACCGCCTGGCGCACCCCCTGGTGTGCATCAACAGACTCCTGGAGGAAGGCAACAAGGATTTCTGGTTAGCATGATGTGCCTAACTGGAGTGTGGGGTGTGGTGGTGTTGTGACCCGTGTCCCCTGGCTTGCCCAGGGCGACACAAATTCACCAGCGGACAGTGCCCATTACCCTTGCCATGTCATCTGGGCATAGGGAGACTATTTCATTTCTGGTTCTCCCTAAGGGTGTAGATGATATTCTGCTGGGTATTCCTTGGTTGAAGCGGCATTCCCCACATATCGACTGGTCGTCTGGGGTGATTACGCGATGGAGCGAGTCTTGTAGCTCCCACTGCATGTCTCCATCTTCCGCCCGTTGTTCAGTGGTATCTGTGGCGACTATAGACCATTCGAGTGGGAGGGCCGCTAGAGGGGGGGGTACTGTTACGAACCGGCGCCGCCATAGCCGCAAGCAGCCTGCTGCGGTTCCTGTTGCGCCCAGGCGCCGGCTGCCATTTTTGGCCGTGCCTCGGGTCGTCCAGTTGGCTGTTCCTTCCACCACGTCTAAGTGTGGAGAGGCGGCTAGTGCGCATGCGTGCGCCGATTTACCCTAGCCAGAGTTTAAGCCCGGTGTTTTGCATAGTGAGCATGCTCAGCCTGTTTGTGTTATGTCTGAGACTAAGTCCTCAGTTCAGGCTACTGAGCATGCTCAAACTGATAGTCTGCTTTCTAAGCCTGTGGCTCAGGCTACTGAGCATTCTCAGGCACTTAGTGCATCAGAGGCTAGGTCCGGTAAGGACCTCACTGAGCATGTCCGTGAGGTGGCAGGTCCTGATAGGGCAGAGGGTGTCAGGTGTCCTGATGACGTGGCAACTCCGGACTGGCTCGCAGAGGCCCGCCCCTATGATCTGGCACCTCAGTATTGGTCGTCAGACGATGACTGGTGAAGTGTTTGGGGCGTGGCTGCCATGAGGTCATCAATGACGTGGCGGTTCCGGATAGGTCGCATGTGACGTCACTGATGACATGGCACTCTGCTATTGGACCTTGGTGGTTCCACCCTGGGTTTGAGGCGGACCCAGGTTATAAAAGGGGCTGGAGACAACATGGAGGTGCGCAGTCTTCACTTTTGCTCAGTCAGAGCACACCTCCATGTTAGAGCCTCATTGCGGCATAAGCCTATGTTGGGAAGCGGTAGGTAGGGTTAGGCGAACGGTGCCTGTCACGCCAAGATTCGTGGCTCGGCACATCAGGGTCAGGCGCCGTGCTTCCCTCCTGCCGTTCCAGTCTTGCTATAGCAGCCCAGTGGCGTTAACTGGGCTGCGGCTGCTGTGCTTCCTGTCCGATTGTGCCCCTACGCACACGGACAACGCACCTGCTGCGCCACCTGTCCGATTGTGCCTCCTACGCACACGGACAACGCACCTGCTGCACCACCTGTCCGATTGTGCCCCCTACGCACACGGACAACGCACCTGCTGCGCCACCTGTCCGGTTGTGCCCCCTACGCGCACGGACAGCGTACCCCAGGACCCCTGTGGAGTTAACAGGGTGTTCCTTATCCTCCTCGGCTTCCCGATCAACGCTACTGGTGTACCCATCTGGCCTGACGTGTCCTACACACACGTGGCCAGGCGAGAGGTGGCCAGAAACGCTAATCGGAGGACCGCTCGGCCTGACGTGTCCTACACACGTGGCCGACAGGGCGCTTTCGTGGCGGTCTTCCGGTCAACGCTACCTGGTTACCACCCGGCCTGACGTGTTTCCTGCACACGTGGTTGGTGTAGCGCTAGGTGCACCAAAACGCTAATCGGGTTGTCATCCGGTCTGACGTGTCCCAACACACGTGACCGGTTCCCAGAGTTCCTGGGTTATCTCAGAGCCATCCAGCTCTATAGTCTCCGCCTAACCCTCAGGTGCCAGCAGCTCCTTTGTCATCTGGAGCACGGTGGGCCCCGACTGGCGATTAGGATATATACCCCCTGGTCCTAATCTGCCGGTCCCCCCGTAACAATTTAGCTAGCAAATCCCCCCTAGCAGTACCTGAAAATGGCAGAAATGGATGGAAACAGTTCTCAAATAGAATGGGAACAGCACAGGTAAGAAGTCTGGACGCATCTCTGACTCCCAGGTTGCTGCTGTGAAGTAAAAAAATTAAATCATTTTTTAAAAAGCATGGGGTCACCCCTATTTTTGATAACCAGCCAAGGTAAAACAAACCTGTCAGTACCAGCAAACCAGTGCAATCGGCAAGAGCTGTGGCAAAGTGCCAGAATTGGCCCATCTAATATGATGCGTCAACTGGGACGGCAGTAGGCTGTTATTTTTAGGCTGGGAAGGGCCAAATAGCTATATATTGTTACTGTGCCAGAAAAATCAGGAAAATCTGGGCAAAGCACCAGAAGAATGGGCCCATTTACTTGGACCTTCCCACCCTGATAATACAAGCCCATAGCTGCTTTACCTTGGCTGGTTATCAAAAATGGGGGACCCCATGCTGTTTTTTAAAAAATTATTTATTAATTTAGTAATAGAGAAAGTATAACTTGTAGAGAAAGTTTGATCTTGATGGACCTATGTCTTTTTTCAATTTATATAACTATATAACCTCTGCATGTAAACTATCAATCTTTGTGCCTCAGGCTAAGATGAAACCAATGAAACCACATTGTGAGTAAAATCACAATGCAGGGAGGGATGGGGGGGGGATCAGAGACTACGGTGGCCGTTTCGCACTCACGGGCGCTTCGTCGGGTCCAGACCACAATGTAGTATATGGGTGATTTTGTTGTATAGTGAAAGGGCATATTTCAGGATTGGGTGGTCATTGTGATCACGCAGCGTAATCCTAACTATCAAACCCAACATGATAAATAGCCTGTTAAAGAGGTGGTTCACTACTTAGCTTTACTAGTCACATCAATATAACATCCAGAAACAAGGCTTCTCTCAAATACCTTGTCTTGGCAATAGTACCTCTGAGTGGCGCTATTGCGATCTGCTCATCCCCATGAAGTGACCCCCAGGATCCGTGACTTCTGAGATCCAGTGATATCACATCAACTTTGAGTTGACCCGACATCACCGAGGCCGGCCCCAGTCTTCGTGAGTGACTGGTTTGTGGGCATATTTTCCCCTGCACATCACAGCCCATCATTGCTTCTGCTTGTAGCGCTCTGCAGTTTAGGAGAGAGCGCGAGACATGGTGGGCTGTAATGAGCGGTGAAACTCAGCCCACACCCCAGTCACTCATGGAGATTGGGGCTGCTTCTCAATGATATCGGGATCTCAGAGATTATGGAGTCCGGGGATGAGCGAACTGCAATTGCGCCACTCAGAGGAACTATTGCCAACACAATATATCCATGTGGCTAGTAAAGCTAAATAGTGAACCACCCCTTTAATTTACTAAGTGTGAGCAGTAAGGGATATTAAGAAACAGCATAAAGAGAACTTCATTATTATGTTCGCAGAAAAAAGGAGCACAAACATCAGCTCTCTGGTGTAGGAGGAATTCCATCGTGAGCGCTGCGCGGTGTATGGATATCTCCAGGCCAGTTCCTGGGTGAAGTTAAACAATAAAAAATTGCAGATACCAGCATCAGTAAATTACAAAATAACAACTTTACATTTATTGAAAATGATTTAAAACCGGTATGTATGTAAAATAATGATTAAATACATCAAAGGACACCGGGTCTATGTATTTTGAGCTACAGCTCTTAATGGCGTTCCTTTTTATTTATTTTGTCATCATTTTACATATATTCGCTTTTAAATCTGTTTCAATAAATTAGAAATTTTCATTTAATTTTTGGAATCTCTTCAATGTACTTATTTATATCATATTAAATCAAGTTTACCTGCAATATCTCTCAATTTGCACAAAAAACCTAAATGTGAGAATTGCGTCAGCTATGTCTATGTATAGAGGTTATATTGGGAGTCGTGGTGTTGGCATCAGTGGTAGCTTTATAAAATGACAAAATGAAAATGATTATATATTGACCTAACATATATTTGGAAAGTTCTTAATTTGTTGTCGACTGTAAGACTTTAACACTGTGGTCACATTTGGTTGTGCACTGTTTGACTGAAAGAAAAGCTTTTTGTTGAGTTGTTTAGTAGCTGTAGCTAAACTTAGTGACTTTCTCTAAACAAATGTGTGACTTTTGTACAAGTTTCCTATTTCCGAATGTGTACACAATAGCACATCTGTTATGATGCAGGGCTGCGTTTTCTTCCCCCCGGCCTACTTCTTCCACATTAGCACCCACAGAGACTTTTTAACACTGAATCATTTGCAAACCACATGTGCTACAAGGGCAGGAATAAGATCCATGAATTATGAGCGCTTTCCCAAATGGCTGGTTGTGGCTAACAGCGCTGTTACTTATATATAGGTTTTGTAACACGATTTATCTGCGGAGTGAACATCCCAGTGTGTGTTTTTTCAGCATGTGCAGCCAGAAGTCTGCCTTGAGTTTACATTATGTTACAGCCCCAATAAAAGCTGTCGGATACAAAAGTAGCCAACACGTTTGTCTTCTAATTAATTTGTAAATCTGACGTGAAAGACACAAGAAACATTTTATTATTCTAAATCATTTTGCCCAGAACTTTAAGGAAGTGTTTATTTTGTCATCAAGGGTTATATTTAGTTTCAGAAACACTACTAGCTAACAAACCAGCATGGGTGTCCTCTAGTCCATAAGAACTATTGTTAAAGTAAACTCTTAATCAGAGATCACTTGTTGCCTCCTGCCTCGCCTAATTGGTGTAGATCGAGTGCATGCTTGAAAAATGACATCAGACACACAGTCAGATATTCATCTTTCCTCGATCAGATGTGGCTCAGAACTGCCTGATTTATTCAAGAGCATGCCTTTATATAACCTAGGAAAGGGGCATGGTCGGCTCTACAGTGAGCATACTTGGATGTGTCCATTGGTCAGTGGGTTGAACAATGTGTTAGTCCATGAGCTGATTGGTGGGCATCATCGTAGGTGAGTCTATGACGTCATTGGATGGATCCATGGTGATGCTGATGGGAGGGTCTGTCTTCATCTCTTGGATCCATGCTGATGGTAGGGTCTGTGATGTCATCAGTGGCCATCTTAGTTATATCTGAAAACCTGGCTTATGTATAGAGAATCGATTTCATTGAACACACTTCTCTCAATCCTCTGCATACAGAGGTTAATTAAGTAGATTGTGAGCCCCAATGGGGACAGTATTGCCAATGTATGTAAAGCGCTGTGGAATTAATAGCGCTATATAAATGAATAAAATTATTATTATTATTATTATTATTATTATTTGATCTAATGGCTCTCCTCAACACTATCATACACAACAAAGAAGAAGAGATTTCTATAATGAGAGAAACTGTAAGCCATTTCCCACGACATGGTGTAATATTTAAACTCACTGGGGATATTTGTAAATTATTTTACCAAGGGGTCATAAGGGTATGTGCACACGATCAGGGCTCGCTGTGTCCTGGACTCAGCGGGTCCTGACCTACGGGGCCCCAAGACTCCTCCGCAGGAGACCACAGTTGCCCAGGCCCATGATCAGGGTTCAGGGAGCTGCAGTCTCTCGCTTGTGTTCCCCTATTGGAAAACATTTGAGATTCCACAGCAAACAATTGATATGGTGCAGCTAAGAAAGTTGCACCTCAGGTCAATGTTTGCTGCAGGAAAAACAAACACAGTGGGCAAATTTCTAGAAATCCCATTCACTATGCTTGTGTGACGCCCTGGCCGGGCCAGGTAGTCACAGATAGGGCCCCGTATTACACCAGTCCCCTAACACCCCCCTCACTGCTTGATGGACCCACCAGGGGGCGGAGTCAGGCAGTTGGACACGCCCACCGAGGATGGCCTGAGGTGGGGAATAGTAGTCAGTCTGTTAGTCTGTTAGTTGGGTAGTCTGTTAGTGGAGGTGAAGTTAATTGTAGGCAGGCCTGTGTGTCAGGTCTGCGACTAACTGACAGGTGCCAGGGTAGGAGCCCGGGCACCTTTGGCTAGGAGGCAGATGGAGGCCTCTGCCTGCAGGAGTCGGGAAGACGGCTCGGTGGAACCACGGTGGACCAGGACAGGGTAGTGGCCCGCCGGTACCGACCCGGGGAACCGACTCGGAAACCGGAGCACAAAGGGGGGTACTCAGACCCTGAACCTAGGTCCAGAAGCTACTGGGGGCTAGCTAAGTAACTGATTGCGGCCAGGACCATAGGTTCTGTCCCACCCAAAATACCGACTGAAGACAACAGCCCAACGAGGGGGAAGAAAGCCACCGCCACGGCAGAGAGATCCCACGGGCCAGCGTCTGCAGGCAAAGGGCTCCTTAGGTGACCACAAGCCGGGGAGCGGACTCCTGTAGTTTCAAGCGCAGGTAGTCCACCATCACACAAACAGGTGCAGGTGAAAGGCAGAGACCACCAACCGGGTGGGGGACCAGACTGCAGCCGGCTGCGGGCACCGACCACCATCACCTTGGTTTACCAGAGACTCGTGTGTGTTTAACAATAGTGAGTACATCAGTGCCCTCCGGCCACCCATCTCCCTGCACCGCCCAACTACTCCCCCAATGGGTCCCGGGGCCACCATCCCTATCCACGGAGGCGTTAACAACTTGCTGCGCAACATCTCCCCTGGGTTCCCCATAACTGCAGCGGTGGTGTCCACCTTCACCACAATCCGTGGGTGGCGTCACGAACTTAAACACGGCTCCGGCCGTACAGCTACATCCCCAAACCACCAACCCCTTTTAGATCGGAGTGACCATGGGACCCCGGGTCCAGAGACCTTCGAGCCACCCACTGAAGGTCAAGTAATTGACCCACACTTTTATGTTGAAAATTTATTAAAATTTAACTGAGAAACATAACTTGTTGGTTTGTAAGATTTATGCATCTGTTAATAAATCCTGCTCTTGTTTGAAGTTTGCAGGCTCTAACTTATTTGCATCTTATCAAACCTGCTAAATCTGCAGGGGGTTGAATACTACTTGTAGGCACTGTATAGGTACTCTGTTTTTTTCCTCAGAAAATGTACTTTCCATTAGACTGATCAAAAATGTCTGTCATATTATATTATATTGTGATCTCCACCAGAGACAGACTGATGTCTACACTACTGAGGAATATGTTTGGACTATTTTAGCCACATTTAATAAAAATAATGTGAATGGGGAAAACTACAAAGCGCTGCTTCCCTACAATCGAGGAGGAAATGAGACAAAATGCTGATTTTACTCAATTGTCATGAAAAACACACACATTTTTCACTGACGTGTTAAAGGTGGATATGTCCCTCTGTGTGCCGTGATTTTGACACACATGTGATCTTAGTGTGCTATCCGTGATAACACATGGAGATCAGGCACTTATACTCACCTGTCTACACTGCTGCTGTCCGTGGTGCTGAAGTTTCCCCACAATGCTGTGTCCGGCCGCTGCTGTCTCCCCTCTGCAGCTACTTCCGGTTTGGCTGTGCAGTGCATATGTATGAGCATAATTAGTCGGCCTGGAAGACAGCAGCAACTGAAGACAGCATCGCTGGAGACAGGTGAGTTTAAAAAGCCTTTTATTTTCAATGTACATGTTTTTCTGGTACGTGATTCCCAGATCACACCACTGTGTAGTCCATGTGACATCAGTGATGCCAGAAAAAAAAACGAACATGTCTCCATGTGAAGCACATGGACACGAGTGTATGCCGCATGGAAAAAACGTCAGTGAGAAATCACTGATGTGTGTGTAGACCCATTGACTTTAATGGGTCTACGTATGTCTGTGATTCTGGTATGTATAAAAACTGCAACATATATACCAGAATAACTGACGTGTGAAGGGGCCTTTGAGACAGTGTTTCAGATTTTTTTCAGGAAGTCTGTGTATTCTGGAAGTCTTTCTTTTTTTGTGTCTACATGTGTACATCCTATATTTTACAGTCATGTCCAAAAAATGTAAGGACTGACATAAATTTTGATTTTCACAAAGTTCGCTACTTAGTGATGTTAGATCATTTACTCTGATATTTCTATGGTTACTGGAGAAGCACGATTAGCATTTCATAAGATTTTAAACTGTTATTGACAAATATATAAAGTTTATGCAAATGTTCAAAGTTTACAGCATTATCAGGTTTTTTTTCAGGACTTCTTCCCTTCACTCACGTATACTGGATAGAATCTTCTTTGCCAAATCCTGGCTGATAATTGCCCATTCTTTTCTAGTCAGTGCCTGGAGTTTATTACAATTTGTGTGTTTTTGCTTGCCAGCCTCGTACTTGAGGATTGACCACAGGATCGAAATGGAATTGAGATCTGGTAAGTTTCCTAGACATTGACCCAAAATGTCAGTGTTTTGTTCATTGAGTCACTTAGTGGCTCAAGGAACCCTTTTGCATTGTGACATTATCTCAATAAAGCGGAAAAAGCATTTTTCATTACCAAATTGCTCCTGCATCATTGGGAGAAGATGATCTTGGAGGATGTTAAAATATCCTTGATTATTCATGGCAATGTTCCTATGCAAAATTGTGACTGATTCCACTATCTTGGATGAAAAGCAACCCCACATATGAATAGTATGAGGATACTTTATGTTTAGCAGGACAAAGCATTCATGGTGGTGCTTGTCTTTTCTCTCTCAATCAAACTTGGAGCTGTCCTAAACAGAAGGGGGCCTCATCAAGAAAAATAAATGTTGTTCCTCTCAAATCTCAGTCTATCCTTGATATTGTTCTTGGAGGGAAGTAGCTTCTATGTTTCTTTTCTTCGTGACAACCAGCCAGCCTCCAAAAGCCTTCACCTCACTGTATGTGCAGATATGCTGACATCTGCCAGCTGCCATTCCTGAGCAAGCTCAGCTCGGCACTGGAGTTGAATGAATCCTGTAGCTGAATCCTCTTTAGGAAAGGGTTCTGACAATTGCTAAACTTTGTTGGATGTTCTGAAACCTTCTTCAAAACAACTGAACCTTTCTCTGAAGTTCTTGATGATCCGATAAAGGGATGGTATAGGGACAATATTTCAAGCAGCAATGTCCTTGTCTGTAAAGCTTTTTGGATGGCAAGGAATGATGACTGCACATGTTCTTTGGAGGTAATCATGGTTAACAGAGGAGGATAATGGCTTTAAGCACCATGGTTCTTTTAAAGCAATTAATCTGCTCTTACAATGCAGCATAACAAAGTGATATTATTTGCTTTTTCCCCACTAACACATTCTTCTGAGCTAACAGAAAGATCACTGACATAATATGAGTTACGCCATATTGAGCCAGAGCTAAAATTCTATGGAAGTGTTTGTTTATTATTATTTCATTTCATGGCAAGGTATGAATGCAATTTTATTAACCCTTCATGACCTAGAACATAATGGTATGTCCTAAATGATGAAGGGGTGATCACCACCAGCTGCTGTGGTAAATCGGTGGTGACCCCCACACATGTTAACACATTAAATCACACTGTCAATATGTGACAGTGCAATGTAAATGGACACAGCAGGGAATGTGTTTTTCCCCACCACCATTGGAGGCTCCGTGATGCAATCATGGGGAGTGGATGGTTACCATGGTAGCACAGGGTCATGTGATGACCCCTGCCACTATCATTATGTAGTTATTGTCACAGCCGGCAGAGCAGCAGCTGTAACAAGAACACAGTATTTCTCCTGATCAGAGTGATTCTGCTCTGATCAGGAGAAATGACTATGCAATCAAACTACTGATTCTTATAGTGGGACTAGTAAAATAAAAAAGAAGTAAAACAAGTTTTTAATTTTTTTTAAAAAATAAAAAAATCGAAAGGTTCAAATGACCCTCATTAAAAATCGAAGGGTTAAAAAAATAAAAAATATACACATATTTAGTATCACCGTAACGCCAGATCTATTAAAATATGAAATCAATAAATCTGGTCGGTAAACGGCGTAACGGCAAAAAATTCCAACCGCAAGTTTTTTTGTCATCACAAATTTTGCATACAATGCAATAACAAGTGATCAAAACGTAGCATCTGCATGAAAATAGTACCATTAAAAACGACAGCTCAAGACGCAAAAAATAAGCCATCACTGAGCAATAGATCCCGAAAAATGAGAACGCTACGGTTTGCGGAATATGGTGCAAAAAATGCACCACTTTTTTTGGACAAACTTCTGAATTTCTTTTAACTCCTTATATAAAAGTAAACCTACACATGTTTGGTGTCTACAAACTCGCACGACCTGAGGCATCACAACGACACATCAGTTTTACCATGTAGTGAACACACTGAAAAAAATACCTCAAAAACAATCATGCAATTGCACTTTTTTTTAAATTTTTCCACACTTGGAATTTTTTTTTCTTTTTTTCAGTAAACTACCGTATATGGTAAAACTCATGGTTTCATTTAAAAGCACAACTTTTAAAAAGCAAAAAACAAGCCCTCATATGGCAAGATTGATGGAAAAATAAAAAAGTTATGGAAACCCGAACCCCGAAAAATGGAAAATTGCCCGGGGTGGAGGGTTTAAACTCATCTGATGCTTTTTCTAGAATTAATGAAATTGCCACTGTAAAAAGTGAAGCAGCAAACTTTGTGAAAAACAAAATTTGTGTCAGTTCGACTATTCTCAGCCACAACTGTATACGGTATATACCATCTTCCATACTTTGACTTTTCTTTGTCTTCTTGGAGTTTATTATCCCTCATATTAGTCATTAGTGTAGTGACAACCTCATTCTGTGCTGTTGTATGATTTTCTGTCATTAATCCATCTATATATATAATTGCCTTATTCTGTCTATCTGTCTGTCTGTCTGTCTGTCTGTCTATCTGTCTGTCTGTCATGCTCCGAAATTGTGTCCTTACGGTGACACAAAGCTGATTGGCCGCAGGGCTCGCCATGGCCCCGCCCCCCCACACGGATTGGCCTCTCGCCCCGGCTCTCTGCAGGCCCCGCCCCCCTCACGCAATGCACGCTCGCTCTGGCCCAACTGACACGGGGCTCCGATTCCCAGGTGAGTACACACACACACATCAGATCACACTCACTCTCACACTCACTCTCACACACACCTCACACATCACAACATGCTGGGATATCGCTTGCTTCTACACCGGCTCCGTCAGGATCCCGGCAGCGCCAGACATAACCTTGCGATGCTGGGATCTTGACGGAGGCCGTGAAAGCTGGTAACCATTATACACATCGGGTAACTAAGTTCCCTTAGTTACCCGATGTGTATCATAGTTACCAGTGTACACCGGCTCCCACTCACTCTCACACACACCTCACACACACATCACACACACATCACATCGCATCCACACATCAAGGTCCTGCAGCTGCGGAACATACATAACATAACAGCACACACACATAACAGCACACACATAACAGCACACACATAACAGCACACACATAACAGCACACACATAACAGCACACACATAACAGCACACACACACACACAAATCAGATCACACTCACACACACCTCACACATCACATCGCATCCAAATACTCACAACATCCTGGGATATCGCTTGCTTCTCGGCGGCGATACTGTGCTGTGAGCTTCCAGGACCTGACGGAGGATCACATGGCCAGAAGCATGTGATATCCCCGGATGTTGTGAGTATCAGCGCGTATGTGCAATATCATCAGTGTCTGTGTGTGTGAGTGTATGCGATCGGGTGTGTGTGAGTGGATGCGATCGGTTGTGTGGGTGAGTGGATGCGATCGGTTGTGTGGGTGAGTGGATGCGATCGGGTGTGGGTGAGTGGATGCGATCGGGTGTGTGTGAGTGGATGCGATCGGTTGTGTGGGTGAGTGGATGCGATCGGTTGTGTGGGTGAGTGGATGCGATCGGGTGTGGGTGAGTGTCGGCAGAGGAGCACGGCGTGCTGGAGGAGGCTGGGAGCAGAGAGGCTGATCTTGGGGAAGGCTGGGAGGGGGAGGCTGATGCTGAGGGAGGCTGGAAGGAGAGAGGCTGAGCAAACGTGCTCCATCCGCCATACTGCGCACTCCCCATCGTGCTGCATCCCCCATGCTGCGCACTCCCAAACGTGCTCCATCCGCCATGCTGCGCACTCCCCATCGTGCTCTATCCGCCATGCTGCACACTCCCAAACGTGCTCCATCCGCCATGCTGCGCACTCCCAAACGTGCTCCATCCGCCATACTGCGCACTCCCCATCGTGCTCTATCCGCCATGCTGCACACTCCCAAACGTGCTCCATCCCCCATGCTGCGCACTCCCAAACGTGCTCCATCCGCCATGCTGCGCACTCCCCATGGTGCTCTATCCGCCATGCTGCACACTCCCAAAAGTGCTCCATCCGCCATGCTGCGCACTCCCAAACGTGCTCCATCCGCCATGCTGCGCACCCCCCATCATGCTCCATCCGCCATGCTGCGCACTCCCAAACGTGCTCCATCCGCCATGCTGCGCACTCCCAAACGTGCTCCATCCGCCATGCTGCGCACTCCCAAACGTGGTCCATCCGCCATGCTGCGCACTCCCAAACGTGGTCCATCCGCCATGCTGCGCACTCCCAAACGTGGTCCATCCGCCATGCTGCGCACTCCCAAACGTGCTCCATCCGCCATACTGCGCACTCCCAAACGTGCTCCATCCGCCATACTGCGCACTCCCCATCGTGCACCATCCGGCATGCTGCGCACTCCCAAGTGGATGTAGCATGATGGGGGGGTGCGCAGCATGGCGGATGGAGCACGTTTGGGAGTGCGCAGCATGGCGGATGGAGCACGTTTGGGAGTGCGCAGCATGACGGATGGAGCACGTTTGGGAGTGCGCAGCATGACGGATGGAGCACGTTTGGGAGTGCGCAGCATGCCGGATGGTGCACGATGGGGAGTGCGCAGTATGGCGGATGGAGCACGTTTGGGAGTGCGCAGTATGGCGGATGGAGCACGTTTGGGAGTGCGCAGCATGGCGGATGGAGCACGTTTGGGAGTGCGCAGCATGGCGGATGGAGCACGTTTGGGAGTGCGCAGCATGGCGGATGGAGCACGTTTGGGAGTTCGCAGCATGGCGGATGGAGCACGTTTGGGAGTGCGCAGCATGGCGGATGGAGCACGTTTGGGAGTGCGCAGCATGGCGGATGGAGCACGTTTGGGAGTGCGCAGCATGCCGGATGGTGCACGATGGGGAGTGCGCAGTATGGCGGATGGAGCACGTTTGGGAGTGCGCAGCATGGCGGATGGAGCACGTTTGGGAGTGCGCAGCATGGCGGATGGACCACGTTTGGGAATGCGCAGCATGGCGGATGGAGCACGTTTGGGAGTGCGCAGCATGGCGGATGGAGAACGTTTGGGAGTGCGCAGCATGGCGGGTGGAGCACGTTTGGGAGTGCGCAGCATGGTGGATGGAGCATGATAGGGGGTGCGCAGCATGGCGGATGGAGCACGTTTGGGAGTGCGCAGCATGGCGGATGGAGCACGTTTGGGAGTGTGCAGCATGGCGGATAGAGCACGATGGGGAGTGCGCAGCATGGCGGATGGACCACGTTTGGGAGTGCGCAGCATGGCGGATGGAGCACGTTTGGGAGTGCGCAGCATGGGGGATGCAGCACGATGGGGGGTGCGCAGCATGGGGGATAGAGCACGATGGGAGGTGCACACCTCCCCCCAACACACACACACATGCGCACTGCACAACACACACACACTAGGAATCACAAACAACGCCCTACACAGACACCCACACACACAGACAACGCTGCACACACAAATATACGCACATACTGCACAACACACACATTGCTCGAAACATACCTCCCCCCAAAACACACCACACACACACAAACCGCACAACACACACACACACACAACGCTACAGACACACAGCGCTCCACAAACAACGCAACACACGCAACACACATACAACACCGCTCTCACCCCCCGCGACACTCAGAACATGTACAGCGCCCTACACAAACACTTGGTAACTACACACAACAACATCTATATATATATATATATATATATATATATATAACAAAAATCATACATGAACTACACAATACGTAAATTCTAGAATACCCGATGCGTAGAATCGGGCCACCTTCTAGTGTGAAAATAAGTGTTTATTATCTCTTTGGTGTGAAATGATGTATTTATTATCCATATTCTGTAATTGTTTATTATTATCTACAGTATGCAAAGGATTGTGACAACACTGTGTTAGGCCTGCGCCACACATCCGTGCCTCCGGCACGTGTTTGTCATTTTTTACACGTACCGGCGGCACGGAGACACTTTAACCAATGCTACCCTATTGTAGCAGGCACACACACGTAAAACCACACGGAACGTGTGTCCGTGTGCGTTTGTACGTGTGTGCGTTTTTGAAAGTGCTGACATGTCCGTTTTTTCACCGGCAGCACGGGTGTCACACGGCCCGCACCCGCACCACACGGGTGTAGTGTGGATGCGGTCCCGTGTGACACGCGCCGGAGAAAACACACATGTCATTGAAAAAAAAACAAAACATTAACTCACCTTCTCCAGCCCTCCTGTCTCTGCCGCTGCTGCCTCTTGCTGCCGACCGCCGCTCATTAATCTCATAGAATATTCACTTCACTGCCTGGCAGCAGCAGCAGCGGGGAGACGGGAGGGCTGGAGACCGAGGATCAGCACCACGGACAGCAGCGCGGACATCAGGAAGGACCAGGTGAGTATAATAATTACTGATTCTACGTGTGCTATCGCGGATAGCACACGTAGAACACACGTGTCACGCACGTACCAGAGACACGTACTTACCTGCACGCAACACGCAGGGAAAATACGTGTCTCTCGGCACGTGCGTGAAATTCACGTGAGTGTGGCAGAGGCCTTAATCATCCATATTCTGTGACATCATTATGTTTATTATACATCTGCTATGACATCACTTTATTACTTCCATGTTGTTATATCAGTGTATTTATGATATCACTGTTTTTATTAAATTTGTACTGTGACATAACCCTGTTTTTTACTCCATATGCGTATTTACTATTTATATATATTTATATATATTTATATCTTATATTAATATATTAATATATTTACTATATATTAATTAATTAATATATAATATATTAATTAATATATTAATAATATTATATATTAATATATTATATATTAATAATATTATAATATTAATATATTAATTAATTAATATATATTAATTAATATATTAATTAATTAATATATTAATATATTTACTCCATGCATATTTGCGCATTATGCAGGTTACGTTCCTATGCAGTACCCTTATTATGTGCATTTTCCTGCGTATTAGTATATGAGGGGCATCGATGGTAGTCAGTATGAAATGGGATGGTTCGATGTTTCTTCTAACACAGGGAGCATTTTGGGTCATTGTTATTTTGATAATGTGATATTAATATAATTATATGACAGTTTAAGTAAGCCCCTAAAACTCACCACCCACCTTGATACCACGTTGCCCAGTACTGTTAGCTTTTCAATCATTCTACACAGCCGTTTTGGCGCAGTTTTATTCCAGAAGGTGCAAATTTGGTTCTGAAATCTGGTGCACACATTTCAGCACTAAATTTGCAGTTCCTGAAAGAAAACTGCATCGAAACAGCGTCAAAACCGTTTTTGTGCATTCTTTGCCAAGAGATGCAGATTTTGTGCTGAAATTTTTACACCATATTCCTGCACCCAATCTACACCTCCTGGAAAAAAATTGTATCACTGCCGCATTATACCTCATGATTGTAGATTGGGTGCAGGAATATGGTGTAAAAATTTTAGCTTCAGCTTCCTGCCAGGAGATGCAGGTCTGTGAACACTGTGATAGTTCATTGGCTGCAACTAACCTGAGTGACGTCACCGCTGATCACTGGGGGATAACTCTCTGCCTGAAGTTCCACCAAACACAGAAGCTATCTGGGGCAGGATCTGACTGCAGCGAATCAAAGATGCCAGTAGTTGGTGAAAGCAGTGAATATGTATAAGGGATAATCAGCGGCACTGGAAGTACAGCCGCAGGAGCAGTTGGAGAGGGAAGACTTGGTAAGTATGTTGTATTTAACCCTTTTGCTTCCTTTTTTTTATAGTGATATTCCTGGCTAATCACAGCCATGCCAATATTTGATATGGCATTGATGGGTCCGGGAGTGGGTTTTCTCCAAACGAACACTTACCGACATTGCCAACTTTTGAGCAAAGTGTTCGACAAGCTGAGCCCGAACTGAACTGGCCAAGGCTCGTACCGAATCTGAAATTGGTGAATGCGAATCGAACAGGTTCACTCATCTCTAGTTAATACCCTCTATAATATGGAGCAGTTAGACGATATAAGCTGATGATAATAATGAAGTTGTGTTGTGTCTATTCCTATTTGTCAATTACCAAACAAAAATTCCCACTGACCACTTAAGACATAGGACATATTGGAAAGAAAATCAAGACGAGCTGGAGATCTTCCAGTGTTAGGCTTTACAAATGCAGAATTAGTGTTTACCGTACAGCCGCTGGTAACAGAACAGTTCTCTGTTGACATCCGTTACACATCTCCTGCTGGTAGACAGCTGTGATACCTTGGCAGGAGTCAAATATTTTAGCAGTAAGATGTATTCATCCTAGAATGGTAATTACCATAGTCAGACTCTGGACTCCAAACTAAGCCTGGCCAAGCAGATCACTAGTTTGAGTGAAATATACATAAAATTGCTAAAATATAAACCAAAATAAATGGAAAATGATAAAGAATATTTTTTTGCCCTATAGATTTTGATTTCAAGAAATGTGCTTAAAGGCAACCTGTCACCTTGGAAAAATATATTTACCTGCAGATAAGGAGTTCATTTTCAGGTAATACTGTTACAATCCATCTTACTGAAAGTGTGGCTACCAGAAGAAACTAAATTTTTTTCTCCCAGGAGCCAACGATTTTCACTCATATCACCAATCAATATAGTGCAAGCAAAAGCTGAAACCAAGCTGCAGCAATTTGATTGACAGCTTGCTCTGCACAGATGTACTGCAGAGACTGCAATTGCTTCATTGGTAGAAATACGCAGCAGAATATCCCAATTGCAAGAGAAGGTATCTGAGGCCTTTGCGGCCATATAATTCATTTTCAAAAATGTATCAAGTAATTTGTGATGAGGAAGCATGCTACTCGATCAAGCATTGGGGTGCTTGGGTACTCAGGGAGCTCAGCCAAGCATCGAGGGTGCTCAGATATTTTGTCCGTGAAACAATGACTACAATGCACAGGCTTCCTTCACTGCATGATGTGGACGGGCACTCCAGGGAGAGACAGTCGCAGTCGCTGAATGGGTTCTTCGGGGGATAAAACAATGTACTATGAGCAAAAAAAAGCCCTGTCCTCCCTTCCACCAGAAATATTCTGTTTATGGCTGGCTGTATGTGAGTGGAGACTCGGACAGGTCAACCATTGCTCGTTTCTCGTGTCAAGCTCATCTGAGCGCCTGACCAGCTCGAATCGCGTAACGAGCATTCGAGCATTTTAGTGCTCGCCCATCACTACAAGTAATATGTTCCTTTATTCTAACTGTAGACTTATTCTTCTTTACCTTCCTATTTGTGCAACATATCCTGAGATTAGAGGCATGTGATTAACTGCTTTAAAATAAATCTTGATTTTGTGATACTCTATAGGGAGTTAAGTGTCTATATGTGGTCGCCCAATGGTTGTGATGTGCGCTGCAGTCTGTCAAGGTTTTTCCTAGTGTGTCAGATTAATGTATAGGTAGAAAATAGAAAATAGAGTCAGTGAGCAAATTTCATAAAATGTATGGATAGACACAGCTTTTTTAAAGTATTTTTTAATATGCAAGAGTATTGAAGCTCACAGTTCCGTGTGTTTATCCATTCCCTTGCCATATGTAATAGCTAAATCTTTCAAACAATAATATTATTTGGGGTGCTTTGTGTGTAACTGAGGGTGTCACAGTGTAAGGCCCGTTTCACACTGACGTTTTTCACTGGCATGTAAAGCACGCACATGTCCCTCCGTGTGCCGTGAATCACGGCACACGTGGGTTGTCTAAGTGCAATCCGGGCTCCGTCCTCCGTGGCCCGTGATTGCACTTAGAGATTAACTCACCTGTGCGCGCTCCCGCTCTCCATGGTGCTGATCGCTCCCGCGGTGCAGCCTCCGGCCGGCACTGACCCCCACAGCAGCTGCTTCCGGGTCGGCTGTGTCGTGCATAATGAATATGCGCAACAATAATGAGCCGGCTCAGAAGCAGCAAGCTGCACGGGCTGCAGAGAGCGCGGCTGAAGCCAGGTGAGTAAAAATGATTTTTATTTTAAAAGCACGTTTTTTTCTGGCACGTGTCTCACAGATCACACCACTGCGTGGTCCATGGGACATTAGTGATGCCAGAAAAAAATGGACATGTCTCCGTGCGGCAATCACGCACACGCGGGTACGCCGCACGGAGACACGTGCAGTGAAAAATCACTGATGTGTGAGTAGACCCATTTATTATAATGGGTCTGCGTATGTCAGTGATTCTGGTACGTTTAAAAAAAAGCACAAACGTACCAGAATCACTGACGTGTGAAACAGGCCTAAGGACCACACCTCAGTAGTTTTTACCTTAGACATTGGAAATGTCAAGTTAGGTACAGGGAGGTACCAAGCACACGGTGAAAGGGAAGGGAAAGTAAACCCCGTGTCTAGGGAAAGGAAACATGATGACCCCTGACCAAACCTACTGCTTGTCCCTGGGGTCTCTCACCACCCTAGATAGGTTCCACACCTATGCGCCGAGACAGATACCTGACCCTAGGTATCACTAGTGCTGGGGCCTAAATAGGGAATGGATGGGATGAGGTCTTCGTCAACCCCACTGAACATTATAGATGACAAAAGGGGGACACACAGGGGAAAAATACATGAACTACTTATCATTATATGACTCAGGTAAATGTTCAGCAGAGCTTTAAGCAATGATACCACAGAGGAGTACAAACCACCTGCTTGCAACCAAGGTTTGAAGGACTGAAAATATCACCAGCACAGTCCAAAGGAAGGAAGGGGTATTTAACCACCAAGGGAATTCTGATGATCAACAGCTGGGTGGAAGTCAAGCTCCTGCTGGGTCCAAAAAGGAGAGAGATGAATTCACCAGGAAAGCTACCTATGCCAGTGAATAATGATAGCAATAACAATGGAAAGTCAGGAAGCATTCTGTGCAGCCAAACGTTGTGACCTTCTATGGCCAGAAACCACATGACTGTCTGTCACACGTGACACACCCCTGACAGGAACACTTGTAAATCATAATAATTTGAGATCATGCAGGTGTCTTTATGAGGAGCTCACTAGTACATCCAAAAGAATTCAAAGAAATCTCTATGTCTTGTGTTTTCCATGTAGCGGGAGCCATAGGAAGCTCAGATTTTATCTCTGGTTTTTTTTTGCAAGTTTGGCGTAGATTGTGGTAGATATAATAGGAAATTAAGTACTGCTATTGTAATGCACAATTACTATACTACTGCCCATAAATCCTAATTATTTAGTTTAGAATATCTTTTATTGCTCATAAACATCCTCGTGATTCAAGCTCATACATAACCCACCCTGGTCTTCAAATTTAGCACTTCTAAGGATTTTTTTAAATGCATCTTTTGGCACTCTTCCTCCCCAGATGCTAGAAAGGTATGCATATCTTAGTTATTGTAAAGCCTCAGAGACTTAATGGAAACAGTATTAATCCTTTCTTTACTCTACTGGTACAGCTAATATAAACATACTGTAACATAAGTTGACGATTCTTTTGGACCTATTTACATTTGCTCTTGATTAATTACTTTTAACTTACATCTCCAAATAATCATTCATTTAGAAAGGTTTTTTTCTTCATTATTTGTCAATGAAAAGATTTATAAGACTGCAAGAACATGACCTTAATGGGGTAATGTAATTTATACATTTAGTAATATGCCGTAATTTATTTTTATATATTTTAAAAAAAATCTGAACAGAGTGTAGAGTGTACGGTATTATATTTTACCGCAAACTTCCCTTAATACTAATATAAAAGTGAAATAGAAGACAATATGCTGATGAAGTGAGGAAAATAATTAAATAAAATTGTAAAGTGTCTCCATATTTATCATATTCTTATAAGTATCATAAACAGATTATTGTTTGATGTTGTTATGAATAATATTAATTATACCGTTCAGATTAGACCCTGTCCCCAATAAGACTCACAATCTAATTTCCATATCCCTGTACTACACACCAGATGCAACCTACACTTGTAGTAAATCTAAAATGAACTGTCATTAATGTGGCACGGCCTAATGTTTTTTTGGTGGGGTTCTTGAATCAGAAGGTCTCAAAGCATTGTGGATCACAGATCCACTTTAATGGCTGCTCGTCATTTACCCTGAGTTGGAGCGTATTTTTATTCCATCTGGCACTGAAGGCGTTAATGTTAATTTCTCTCCTGCAGTGATCTAACAGGTAGTTGTAAACTTCTGCTATAAATATCGACTCCTCACTCCTCCCTATGCTGGCTATAGCTCAAACCTATGCTGACCATGTTGCAGGAGCTCATCAGTGCATAGCTGTGGTGTTGGTTCTATTGCAGCTGTAAAGTTCCTTACTGAAGAAACCTAGTAGTGTTTTTTGTCATGTCTTTCCTTACCTGATTGTTTTACCTCCCTCGTGTTGTCTTATTGTAGTGGTGAGACTAGTGTATCACTGGTCTTGACCTGCCAGGGTGAGCTTAGGGTAAGCAAGGGCCTAGGCATGTGATTGGCACACAGGGAGAAGGATCTGTCTAGGGATGTTAGGGAGTGCAGAGTTCAGCCTCAGGTGAGTGCTAGGAGGTGACCTCACCCTCCTCAATAGTGTGAAAGCCCACCATTGCATTGTTTTCATGGTGTACCCTATTTTGTGTCTCTTGCCAGGAGTCCTCCCTTCCAGTGTCGGACTGGCTATCAGAGAAACAGCCAGTAATAAAAGGCGTGGCTGCGGTTACCTGCATTGAACTCCGGAGCTCTCACCTGAGCTGCAGAGATCAGCCTGGACTGAACTCAGGGTTTGCAGGACTGAACTGTGAGCTCCCACTGATTCCCCAGCGATTGCAGTTAAGTTCATGACAGCTGTGGACAGGCTGGGCTGAACTCTGGAGCTCAGATGAGAGCTCTGGAGTTCAATGCAGGTAACCGCAGCCACGCCTGGTATTACTGGAGGTTTCTCCGGTAGCCAGTCCGACACTGCTCCCGTCCTCCAGTATAACACTACGTTGACGTTATCGCTGTGTCATGCCACTTGCTAGGAGTCCTCCAATGACCATGCAAGAAACCTGCAGTCACATTATGACATGAACATTCAGTGCACCATTAACTTCTTATCACACCCTGGTGTAACTGTATGTCACAGTCAGGGTATACGTGTACAGAGGAAGCTGAAGAGCTGAGACTGCTCCAAATTGGGCAGTTGCTACCTGTGCCATACAGCTGGCATTTGCCTATGACAGGAGAATCAGATCTCTGTTGTTTAACCTTTATATGTCGTTGTCAGTTTCTGAATGAATTGCAGGGTACCATGCCATGGCAGCCAATGAATTAAAAAAGACTTCCAACACTGACTTCCTCAAACAAATTCCAGCCTGCATGAACATATTGCAATATATGGTCAAAGCAGCCAAATGATCACAAAATTCAAATACGCTAGGGGGACTAAGAAATAAAGTAAAAATAAAAAAATGTTAAAAATTGAAATCACCCTCCTTTTATTTCCCTAGTTTAACATTAAAAAATGATAAACATTTTTTATATTATTGTATACATAAAAGTCCGATCTATCAAAATATAGAATTAGTTAATTTGTACATTAAACACTGAAAACCAAAAATGTACATGCTACAAGCAACAACTGAAACATTCCTTTGATGCAATCCCACCCCCCACCAAAATGCAATAAAAGCTGTCAAAATGTTGTTTATACCCAAAAATGGCAATAATAAAAACATACACTTAGCACACAAAAAACTCTCAGAAAGCTACATCAGTGCTAAGCATTAAAAAAAAGTTACCAGTCTCAAAAAATGGTGACAGAAACCACATTTTTTTTTCCAAGTCCTAAAAAAATATAATTACAGAAATATGAAAAAAAACTCTCTCAAATTATTTTTACAGCACAATAAACGCTGCAAAAAGCAAAACTCAAAAAAACAATGGCGTGATTGAGGGGGGATTTTTTTTTCACTTTTTCTTCCCAGTTAGAATTTTTCTTCTATTTCTCAATGCATTATATGGGAAAATGAATGCTATAATTTACAACTACAATTCGTTCTACATCAAACAAGTCCTTTTACAAGAATGTCAATGAAGAAATAAAAACATTCTATGCCTTGGAAGAAGGGGACAAAGAAAATGAAAATGTAAAAATTAAAAAAAAAAAAAAAAAGCTCAGTAAAGCAGAGGTTAACTTTCAATTTGGCATAGCGAATAATTGTGTGTAATTTGCATGTAAAGTTGATAAATGGATGACGTATGCAAATAGCGTACAGGCACGTTGCTGTCAGCATCACTATTTGTTTCAGTTTTGCTCCATCTGTATTAGTATGTGTTTGGGGCATAAGAAAAGACTAAAGATTAAACACAATTTGCCCAAGGGGCAACTAAAGATACCTTAACTAAAGATCATTAAAATTTAAGTTTTATTACCCAAATTAAATGACCAAGTCTAAAAATGGCAAATAGGGTGGAAGATAAATCATCTCTAAGGCGGTGAAACAAATGCCGCGGACTGAAGCTCGCTATAAAGTAGACCAGTATCCTGTTATGTTATATATTGTATATCAATTTTAACCTACACTGCCTATTTAAAACCATTCAGCTAATAGTTTCCCCAACATGTTTCACCATGACTGTCTTCATCAGCTACCCAGTCATGGGAAGGAGGATTAGGGTGAAGATTGTGGTCCAGACCCTTGGCTACTGAGACTGGACCATGTGGAAGACAGGGTGGTCCTGGGAAACTCTGTACACTATTTCTGGGTACAGTGGGTCGAGTATGACATTACCAGGTCTTGTAGAGACGCAATGGCACTAAGTAACCAGCCAATCATAGTAATGTCAGTAGCCAACATGGCTATGGCATTATCATATTTGGCAGGCAATCATTGCATTCTTAGTGGTGGAAAAATGGCTGCAAAACATGCAAGGTGGGGACTCGCGCATGGAGCCTGAGTACCTGGATACTTGAGCATCTAGAGCACACTGATGCTCAATTGAGTACCGACCACTGCTGAACACACTCACCCAACACTAATTATTTTCCCTCAAATGCTTTTTCATTTCATGTTTTTCAGCTCTTTTGTTCCAGAAGTGAAACAACCCAAAGCTATATACAGTGGTATGCAAACGTTTGGACACCGCGGTCAAAATTACAGTTTTTGTGAGCAGTTAAGCTAGTCGAAGATGAATGATCTCTAAAAGGCATGTTAAAGATGACACATTTCCTTTATTTTTTATGCAAAAAAATTTAATATAAATATATATATATATATATATATATATTTATTTATTTTTTTAATCGTTTACATTTATAAACTACACAAAGGAAGATGGGTGGATGACAAAGTTTTGACACCCTTGGAGATTTGTGTGCTCAGATAACTTTGGCCAAGGTTTCACATCTTAATTAGTCTGTTACGGTTCTGGCTTGTTCACTTTCATCGTTAGGAAAGGCCTGGTGATGCAAATTTCACAGCTTTCTATAAACCCAGCCTCCTCTAACCTTGTGCCAAAAACAACAGCCATGGGTTATTCCAAGCAGCGGCCTAGAACTTTGAAAATGGAAATGGTGGAGGCCCACAAAGCAGGAGAAGGCGATAAGAAGATAAAGAGTTTTCAAATTGTGCTTTTCTCAATTTAAAATGTAATTAAAAAATTGGCAGTTAACAAAAAAAGTGGAGGTCAAGATGAGGTCTGGAAGACCAAGCAAAATTGCTGTGAGAGCTGCTCTTAAGATTGCTAGAGAGGCAAATCAGAACCCCCGCAAAACTGGAAAAGACCTTCAAGAAGATTTAGCAGACTTGGAGTTGTGGTACATTTTTCTACTGTTCAGAGACACCTGCATGGAAGAGCCAGAGTCAGAAGTATGCAAGAGAACATCTAAGCAAGCCTTATGAATTTTGGAAACAAGTCATGTGGACCGATGAGGATAAAATAGAATTCTTTCGCCACAATGATTAAAGGTATGTGTGGAGAAAAAAAGGACACAGAATTTCAGGAGAAGAAGATATCACCAATCATTAAGCATGGGAGTGGATCAATCATGCTTTGGGGTTGTGTTGCAGCAAATGACACGGGAACATTTCATGGGTAGAGATAAGAATAGATTCAATGAAATTTCAACAATTTTTTCATACAAACACAACGCTATCTGTAAAAAAGCTGACATTGAAAACAGGATGACTTCTACAAATGGATAACGATCTTAAACACACTTCAAAAGCCACAATAGACCACAAAAGGCACAAGCTGAAGGATTTACAATGGCCCTCAAAGTCCCCTGATCTGAACATCATTTAAAATCTGTGGCTAGTCAAAAAAGCAGTGAATGCAAGACAAGCCAGGAATCTCACAGAACTGGAAGATTTTTCCAAGGAAGAATGGATGAAAATCCCTCAAACAAGAATTAAAGACTCTTGGCTGGCTACAAAAAGCATTTACAAGCAGTGATACTTGCCAAAGAGGGTGCTACTAGATAGTAACCATGCGGGCTGCCCAAACATTTGCATTGGCTAATTTTCCTTTTTTGTTAATTTTAAGATGTAAAACATTAAAATATTTAGAAAGGAAAGGTGTCATCTTTAACTTTATGCCTTTTAGAGATAATTTCATCTTCAACTTGATTCGGTTCACAATAACAGTAATTCTGACCAGGGGTGCCCAAAATGTTGCATTCCACTGTAAATCATCCTCTCTCTCTCTGTTTCCCAGTCATGTAATTTACCTCTAAGACTATAATGAATTCTCTGGTTTCAGCATCATATGTGTGATATAAGGCTCTTAAAGTCCATCTATATTGTACACAACAGAGAAGGCAACACATTATTGCTGCACAGTGCAGTTGTTGTAACTTTACGGGTCTTGGAACAGTCTCAATTTATTGGAGGCTGTGAGAAATGGAGCCGGTTACAGATGTTAAAGTGAAATACAATATTTCACAGGTCTCATTGCTCATGAAGAAGACACCTGTGGCTGTGGAGAAGGATATACATGCAACTACAACATATAGTAACTGCTAGGATCTTGAGCTGGGAATACCCCTTTAATGTAAAGAAAATATATAGAGAGAGATTTTGGATTTACTCAGTGCACGTTGCATATATATATATATATATATATATATATATATATATATATATATATATCTAATATATAAAGCTGAATGTTTGTATGTATATATGTATGTATGTGTGTGTCTGTGTTTGTGTGTGTGTGTGTGTGTGTGTATGTGTGTGTGTGTGTGTGTGTATGTCCGGGATTGGCATCTGCACCGTCGCAGCTACAGCCACAAAATTTTGCACACTCACACTTCTGGACCCCGAGAGCGTCATAGGCTATGTTTTGAGGGGAAATTTTAACCCCGCTCTTTATTCACCAAAAAACCTGCCTCCATTAAAGCGAATGGAGCTGGGAGCCACAGTGCAGCCAGAACTTCAGAAGAATGCGCAGCCAGCCATTAAATGGAATGTTGGCGTGTCACAATACAGCCAGGGAAAGAGACAGACACAGACAGGGAAAGAGGCAGACACAGACAGGGTAAGAAACAGATATAGACAGGGTAAGAGACAGACACAAAGAGACAGACACAGACAAAGATACAGACTGACAGGGAAAGAGACAGACAGGGAAAGAGAGAGACAGGTTAAGAGACAGACACAGACAGGTAAAGAGACAGACACAGACAAAGAGACAGAGACAGACACGGGAAACAGACAGAGAGGGAGAGAGGGAAAGAGACAGACAGGGTAAGAGACAGACAAAGACAGGTAAAGAGACAGACATAGAGACAGACACAGGAAAAGAGACGGAGGGAAAGAGACAGACAGGGAAAGAGAGGGAAAGAGACAGACAGGGAAAGAGAGGGAAAGAGAGGGAAAGAGACAGACAGGGAAAGAGATAGACAGGGAAAGAGATTGAGACAGACGGAGAAAGAGAGAGACAGTCAGAGACAGACAGGGAAAGAGACACAGACAAAGAGATAGAGAGAGAGACAGAGAGATATATACAGAGGGGGAGACAGACATTATAATTACACTTCTATCTATTAGTTTTGTGGTCTTAGTGTGCAGAATACATTTTTGTTAATACATTCTATTTTAACAGCAGTTATTAACCCGGGCGAAGCCGGGTAGTACAGCTAGTATATATATTATATATTTATATATATATATATATATGCCGCCCCCGTGCCAGCAGCCGGCGCTGCTCGGGTCCGAGCCTTCAGGGGTGGTGGCTCAGGGGTCTCCGGACCCGGGGTCTCGCGGACACGCCGAATAAATGGGGGGACGTAGATGTATGGGCTAGGCTGTAGGAAGTTCGTGATGCCACCCACGGTGTGTTGAGGTGGGACACCACCGCTGCTGTTATGGGGCACCCGGGGGAGATGTTATGCAGCAAGTTGTTAACCCCTCCGTGGGCAGGGATGGTGGCCCCGGGACCCAATGGCTCAATGCAGGGGATGGCGACCACAGGGGGTGTTGGTGTACTCACTGTTAGTAAAACACACAAGTCTCTAGTAAACCAAGGTGATGGTGGCCGGTGCCGCGGCCGGTTGCGTTCAGGTCCCCCCACCTGCTGGTGGTCTCTATCCTTTTCCTGCACTGCTTTGTGTAAGGTGGACTTTCCTAGTGTGAAACTCAGGAGTCTGCTCCCGGCTGGATATGGCCTAAATAGCCGTGCCCGCAGACGCTGGCCCGTGGGATCTATGGGCCCTAGCGATGACCTCTTATCCCTAATCGGTGGGCTATTGTCTTCTATGAGGGACTTTGGGTGGGACAGGACCTCTAGTGACCTCAGTGGTACCAGGGCTCCAACCCTGGTACCGTTCAACTTGAACTTCCTTGCTGGAGCTACACTTAGTTCCAGCCCACACTCCTTTCCAAACTGAACTTCAGACCTCTCTGACTGTTTTCCTGCCCCGGGCTGTCTAGAGCCCTCAGTGGGCGTGTCCCAACCGCCTGGTCACGCCCACTGGTGTGTCTATCTTTCCCTAAGGTGGGGGTGACTAGGGTTTCTGGTTGGCTGTGTGTTTCCTAGTGAGGGAACGGTGTAATGCGGGGGCCTAACTGTGACTACCTGGTTTTGCCATATATATATGCAACGTGCCATGAGTAAATCCAAAATCTCTCTCTATATATTTTCTTTACATTAAAGGGGTATTCCCAGCTCAAGATCCTACCCCCTTATGTAGTGGGTGTAATAATAATAATAATAATAATAGTAGCAAATACCTCCAATTAGAAATGTAGTAAAGTTCTCCTGGTATAGTCATGTCTAGAGATGAACCACTCCCCTAGTGTTCGAGTTCGGTTCGGTTCGTCGAACGGCGGGTGTGTTCGGGAACGTTCGGCTAACACCTTCGAACCCCTTTGAAAACAATAGCAGGCAAACACAAACACATACAAACACATAGAAAACACCTTCTAAGGTGTCCAAAAGGTGACAAACAACTCACAAGACACCACAAACACATGGAAAAGTGACAAGCACATATACTCATGCGAAAAGAAAAGAGCTTGATGAGTAAAAGAAGGAGGAGACACAGATATAGGCATGTCATGTCCTTCTAAAATCATGTAAAACACAGCAAATGGACTCCAACCCGAGTCTCCATTTTTTCCAAAAATTGGGCCACAGACACCACTTAAGTGTCATCAATTGTCCTCCAGTTGCAAACTTAACATGTTGATTTGCATGAAGCATAATCAAAATCCACAAGCCTTTACTCACCCCAAAATGACACAGGGGTAGAAAAGTCCTTGCGGATCCATGACTTGTTCATCTTGGAACATTTAAAAAAAAAAAACAAAAAGGGGACTCCAACAAGAGTCTCCCTTTTTTCCAAAAATTGGGCCACAGACACCACTTAAGTGTCATTAATTGTCCCCCAGTTGCAAACTTGACATGTTGATTTGCATGAAGCATAATCAAAATCCACAAGCCTTTACTCTCCCCAGGATGACACAGGGGTAGAAAAGTCCTTGCTGATCCATGACTTCTTCATCTTGGATCATTTTAAACACAGCAAGGGGACTCCAACCAGAGTCTCCCTTTTTTCCAAAAATTGGGCCACAGACACCACTTAAGTGGCATCAATTGTCCCCCAGTTGCAAACTTGACATGTTGATTTTCATGAAGCACATTCAAAAATCAACAAGCCTTTAGTCTCCCCAGGATGACACCACAGGGGTAGAAAAGTCCTTGCGGATCCATGACTTGTTCATCTTGATGAACGTTAGTCTGTCCACATTGTCACTGGACAGACGCGTGCGCTTATCTGTCAGCACACACCCAGCAGCAATGAAGATACGTTCTGAGAGAACGCTGGCTGCGGGACATGACAAGATCTCCAAGGCGTAAGTGGCGAGCTCAGGCCATTTTTACAGATCGGAAGCCCAAAATGAGCAAGGCTCCAGTTGCAGAGTCATGGCATCGAAATTCACTTGGAGATACTCCTGTATCATCCTCTCCAGGTGTTGACTATGTGTCATACTTCTTGTGTCTTGTGGCCTTGCAAAGGATGGTCTAAAAAATTCATGAAATGATTTAATAAAATTGCTGTCACCACCAGATACGGTGTTGCTGGTACGGTTTGACTGATGATGACTCGACAGTCCCATGGTTGGCAAGTTAGAACTGTGAGATTCACTCTGTGCACCACTGGTGTTTAGTGGAAAAGCCGAGCTAATGTTGCATAACAGCTTCTGCTGATACTCCTGCATACATGCGTCCTTTTCTATGGCTGGAATTATTTCGCCAAATTTTGACTTGTACCGGGGATCTAATAGTGTGGCAACCCAGTAGTCAGCATTACTTCTAATTCGTAGTGTTGTAATGTTGTAGGTAGTGCAGCAAGAAGGCGCTCATGTGTCTTGTGCATCTAGGAGGACCAAGTCCTTGCTGTGTTGGTGGCGGCGAAGTGAGAATCATGCTTCCTTCCTCTGACCTCTCCCCCCAACCTCGAACAACAGAAATGTGATCAAGGTCTCCCTCATCTGCTGAGTCTTCCATGCCCATCGCCAGTTCGTACTCCATTTCTTCCTGGGCTCCTGCACCTTCCTCAACAGTTTGGCTGCTACCATGCGCCCTTGTTAATCCCTCTCCCCCACCGTCCCATGCCTGCCGCCTTGGTGATACTGACCGTCTGGACCTTGTAGATCTTGGTATCCCTTCCGCATATGAATCCTCCTGTACTTCCTCCCCTTCCTCTTGTCCCACCACCTGACTCTGAATACTGTTTAGAGTGTGCTCCAGCATGTAAATGCTGACAATGGCATTGTCAGCGCTTCGTCGCCATGTCGAAACTGTGCAGAAGGGTGCATAGGTCCTTGATCTGAAACCACTCCAGCAACGTAATCTGCCCCACCTCTGGATCTCGTTGGTCCAGGCTATACGTCATAACGTATTGCACCAGGGCTCGGCGGTGCTGCCACAGTCGCTGCAACATGTGGAGAGTCGAATTCCAGCGTGTCGACATATCGCATTTCAGGCGGTGAACCGGCAGGCCGAAAGACTTCTGGAGCGATGCAAGTCGTTCAGCTGTGGCGTGTGAACAGCAGAAGTGAGCACATAGTGACCGTGCCCTGTGCAGAAGCCCATCTAGGCTGGGATAGTGGGTTAAAAATTGCTAAAAAACAAGGTTCAACACGTGAGCCATACAAGGCACGTGTGTCACCTTGCCCCGGCGAAGGGCCGCACCCAGGTTTGCAGCATTGTCGCACGCGGCCTTCCCTGGCTGCAGGTTGAGTGGAGACAACCATTGACGAAACTCGGTCTCCAGAGCTGACCACAACTGGTCAGCTATGTGACTCACATTTCCCAGACATTTCAACTTAAAGACCACCTGATGCCGTTGAGCTCTGCTGCCAGCATAGTAAGGAGGTGTGCGGGATTCCTTGTGCGCAGTTACAATGCGGGTGGCCTGACCAGACAGGCTTTGGGCGGAGGTGGAGGACCCAGACGAGGTGGAAGAGGCAGAAGCAGTTGAGAAAATTCTACATACAGAGGATTGACGTACAACTCGTGGGGACAGCAAGACTTGTACAGCAGACCCTTCTCCATCTCTCACCATAGTTACCCAGTGCCCAGTCAGCGACATGTAACGCCCCTGTCCATGCTTACTGGTCCAAGTATCTGTGGTGAAATGCACCCTGTCACACACAGAGTTTCTCAAGCAAGCGGTGATGTTGTGTGCGACATGCTGGTGTAGCGCAGGCACACCTTTCTTGGAAAAGTAGTGGGAACTGGGCATCTGGTACTGGGGCCCTACGACGGACATAAGGTCTCGAAAATCCTCTGTGTCCACCACGCGGAAAGGCAGCCTTTCTGTAGCCAACAGCTTGCAGATGGTGAAAGTCAATCTCTTAGCTTTGTCATGGCTAGGAGGAATGGTCTTTTACTTGTCCACATCTGAGGGACCAAGGACTGGCTGCTGTGCTGAGATGGCGTTGAGTAGGGTGTCCCTGGAAAACTGCTGGTCTGTGAGGAAAGTGCAAGCGGAGACATAATGTTGCCTTCATCCAAAGGTGGTGCTCTCGATGTCTGAGAGAGCTCAACACCAGCAGCTGTTTCCACTTCCAAAACAACTGACGACCTGCCAATCACACTGCCTGTTGCGGTTAAAGAGGTGGAAGGTCTGCGTCCAAAAGCATGTGTGACTGCTGTCCCCACAGCCATAGAGGATGAAGAGTGCGTAGATGCACTTGAAGGGGCAGACGTGAGCACAGTGAGCTTCCCACTGCGGCTTATGCTTTTATATCCATGTGATGGTTCATGGACGAAGTAGTCAAACTATTGAGGTTTTGGCCTCTACTTAGAGATTGGTGACAAATCTTACAGATGACATGAGTTGGGAGATCCTTTGCGATGTCAAAAAAGGACCAGGCTAGGCAAGGCTTAGAGCCCATGTGACCTGCAGAGCCACCCCGCCTTGTGCTCAAAGGCAGAGTTGTTGCTGATGATGCAGTTGTTGATGTGCTTCCAGTACTCCGTCTGTGTCCAGGGAGGCACAAGCTAACCTCGTCGTCAGTCGCATCCTCCTCCACCGCCTCTGCTGACCTCATCGAGTGCCTGACTGTGGGTTGACAGTAAGTGGGATCTACAACCTCATCATCACCCTGTGTGTTTGCACTCCCCTCGTCCTCAGAGCCAACCTCTTCCTGCCCTGATCGAATAGTTAAATTGTCATTCCAATCAGGTATCTGAGTCTCATCGTCATCAACATGTTCCTCATTGTCGCCACCAAGAGGAGTTACAGTTTGGCAATGAGGTTCTACATTATGCTCAGAACCTTCTTCATCGGGGCCTGAATCTGACCCACAAATCTTCTGGGCATCACTGCAGATCATTTCCTAGTCTGGACTCACTGTAGCTTTGTAGCAGACCTCTGATTCCCAGCCTATAGTGTGACTGAACAGCTCTGCAGACTCAACCATCTCTGCTACCCCATACTCTGCAGGGCGGGTGGAGACTTGAGAGCTGGTAGAAAGCAAGAGCGATTGGGGTGACAACTCAGACGACTGGAGTCTTTGGGATGTTGAAGTAGAGGTGGAGGAGAGGCCACTTGATGGAGCACTTGAGATCCATTCAAGCATTGCTGTTGTTGGGCCTCATCTACCTTTGGTAGCAATGGTCGTTTCCGTAACAAAGGGATCATATCAGATTGTCCACGGAAAGTAGTAGACATCTTACTTTTGCTGGAAGATGGTCTTTCTTCAGCAGATGTTACTGTTGCTTTACCACCTACCCCACGGACACAAACTTTTTTTTCCCTTTCCAACACGCCTGTTCCCCTTTCCACCAGCATCTGTCCTTTTGACACTCATTTTGTCTGTGAACAAATTGGACACTGTTTGCTGCACTTAAAATTGTGTAGCAGAAATGGAGAGGTGGTGTAGAATGCAGAGTTGGTGTAGCTTTGTTGTCAGCAGAGGAACGTCACTGACTATCCCAGAAAATGATACTATGCCCCAAGGAACTGCCTGCACTTTTTGCACTTAAAATGGCGTAACAAAAATCGAGAGGTGGTGTACAATGCAGAGGTGGTCTAGCTTTCTTGTCAGCAGAGGAACCCTCACTGACTAACTATACCAGACAATGAAACTATGCCACTAAAACTGCCTGCACTTTTTGCAATTAAAATTGCATAGCAAAACCGGAGAGGTGGTGTACAATGCAGAGGTGGTATAGCAAAATTGTCAGCAGAGGAACCCTCACTTACTATCCCAAACATTGAATCTATGCCCCAAGGAACTGCCTGCACTTTTTGCACTTAAAATGGCGTAGCAAAAATGGAGAGGTGGTGTACAATGCAGAGGTAGTCTAGCTTTCTTGTCAGCAGAGGAACCCTCACTTACTATCCCAGAAAATGAAACTATGCCCTAAGTTACTGCTTGCACTTTTTGCACTTAAAATGGCGTAGCAAAAATGGAGAGGTGGTGTACAATGCAGATGTAGTCTAGCTTTCTTGTCAGCAGAGCAACGTCACTTACTATCCCAGACAATGAAACTATGCCCCAAGGAACTGCCTCAGCTGATTTAGGCAGACGCTGTGATAAACCCTTGCACAGCGCTGGCACAGACCTGCCTAGCAAAAATGGCTATGAACTGCTGTAATGTAGCCCTGAAAAGGTCTTAAATTACAAGTAGTCCCTAATCCGTAAACCGATGTGTAGATTGCACTGTATAAGTGTATAGCGCACACAGCAGCAGCGGGAGCGGTGACTGTCACACACCCACAGCAGAGAGATAATGGCGGCGATGAGGAAAATGGCTGGGTCTTATAGGGCAAAGACATGTGACATGCACAGCCAATGACACATGCCCTTTCTTGTTTGGCAAAAATCCACTTTCCTGTGTGTGTATCTGTGATTAGCTGACAGCCTGGCCCGCCCCACTGTACGTGCGGTTAGGAAAAAAACAAAATGGCGATCACCATTCTTTGACCACTCAGCAGCACTGATCTAAACCCTGTGTCCCCATCCCGCACATTGTACGCTGAATTTTGATAATATCATTAGCAAGAGTGACTGACAGTATTAAAGTGAAAAGCCAGCTAGCAACTAGCTACGCTATTGGTGATTGAACCGTTATCGAACAGTAACTCGAACGGCCGAACTTGAAACAAATCATTTGAGATCGTCGAACGACTCGAACACTCCCAAAATCACTCGAATTTGACACTGGCGAACGGTTCGAATCGAACATCGCTCATCTCTAGTCATGTCTCTTACCTCATGTGCTGGGCATTTATTTTTAGGTATCCATGGTTATGACCATGATCGACTAACTGACTAACTATCACTATACGGGTAGACGTAACCATGGAGATGTAAGCTGTAATGCCCTGCACATGAGGTACGAGACATGGCTAACTATGCTACATTTCTAATTGGAGGTATTTGCTAATATTCTTATTATTACACCTACTAAATATTGGGATAGGATCTTGGAGATGGGAATACCTCTTTAAATTAACTTTCTGGCTAATGACAATTCAATTCATTTAAAATTTGCTATCAGTAAGCTTTACATATTGTATATCTTGGATTGGTCAGATACTTTTCCTCAGGACCCAGGAGTGCACATAAAGTTTGCAATGCTCAGCTTCTAATGAAATTAATAGGTTCTTGTATTGTGTTTTCTCTATATAGAGGTACAGTTCATTTTCAAATTCTGTCCATCTTATGTCATCCCAAATTTCCAGTTTAAAGGGAACCTATCACCGGAAGTCTATAATACTTCCCTAACGTTTCGGTGCCGAACTGTCTGGTCAGATGGACGTCTCCGTTCTCCGGGTCCAGCGTCTCCTCTTTCGGCCATCTTTGTCCTCCTTGTGAAGCTAGTGTGGATGGCACATTCTACGTCATCCACAATAGCCGACAGTGAGGTCCTGCGCAGGCGCATTTTGATCTGCCCTGCTCACACTGATTAAGCAGTGTGGACTATGGCCATAAATTTACAACACTAAAAATATTTACTTATTCGGCGATTGGTGATGAAATGATTACATAATTTAACTGTAAAAGCACCTTTAACGTTTATGCCATAACTTTCTGAGGCTTGCTGTATACAATATGTTAAGTGCATGACACACTCTCTCAGAAGGCGCTTTTCCAAATATATACTGCTCAAAAAAATTAAGGAAACTCTAAAATACCATTGTGCTGTTTGCGTTCCCTTTATTTTTTTTGAGCAGTATATATATATAAATATGATGCACAATACAGGACTACAGGAAGCTCATCTGGAGCGTCTCATCATTTTCTGAATATCTATGGAGGTGACGTCAGTACATTAAAAGTGAATGCCATTGAAAGAGTGACAAAGCTGAAAAGAGGCAGTGACAAAAATATCATATTAAAGAAATGTGAAGCTATGTGGATGTTCAAATTGGAGACTACGAGCCCAAGTGGGATGAATATAAAATACTATACTATATACTAAATATATATATACTAAATATATATACATATATATAAATTAATATATATATACATATATATATATATATATATATATATATCCTAGCTGTACTACCCGACTGCTGTTAACAAAATAGAATGTATTAACAAAAATGTATTCTGCACACAAAAACCACAAAACAAATATGTGTGTTTTAGGGCGATTATGTGACGAGGTTGGTGTATGTGTGGTGAGATGTGTGCTGAGGGTGGTATATGTGTTTAAGTACGTGGTAGTGTGTGGCGCATTTTGTATGTGTGTTCATATCCCAGAGTGTGGTGAGTATCCCATGTTGGGGGCCTCACATTAGCAACTGTACGGTACATACTAGCAGCTGTCAATTTGCCCCCAACAATTTTCGTTTCACTTTTTCCCCATTATGTAAGGGCAAAATTGATTGGTAAATTGGAACGCGCGGGGTTAAAATTTCGCCTCACAACATAGCACCCGGTGCTGCCCGGGATAGTAACTGTCTCTCTTTTTCTCTCCCATTCTCTGTCTGTCTCCCCCTCTGTATATATCTCTCTGTCTCTCTCTCTATCTCTTTGTCTGTCTGTCTCTTTCCCTTTCTGTCTCTGACTGTCTCTTTCTCCATCTGTCTCAATCTCTTTCCCTGTCTGTCTATCTCTTTTCCTGTCTGTCTATCTATCTCTGTCACTTTCCCTGTCTGTCTCTTTCCCTGTCTGTCTCTTTCCCTCTCTTTCCCTGTCTGTCTCTTTCCCTCTGTCTCTTTCCCTGTGTCTGTCTGTCTCTTTACCTGTCTTTGTCTGTCTCTTACCCTGTCTGTCTCTTTCCCTCTCTTTCCCTGTCTGTCTGTTTCCCTGTGTCTGTCTCTGTCTCTTTGTCTGTGTGTCTCTTTACCTGTCTGTGTCTGTCTCTTAACCTGTCTCTCTCTTTCCCTCTCTTTCCCTGTCTGTCTCTTTCCCTGTCAGTCTGTCTCTTTGTCTGTGTCTGTCTCTTTGTGTCTGTCTCTTACCCTGTCTATGTCTGTTTCTTACCCTGTCTGTGTCTGCCTCTTTCCCTGTATGTGTCTGTCTCTTTCACTGGCTGCATTGTGACACGCCAACATTCCATATAAGGGCGTGGCTGCGCATTCTTCTGAAGTTCTGGCTGCACTGTAGCTCCCAGCTCCATTCGCTTTAATGGAGGCAGGTTTTTGGCGAATAACTGTAAAGCGCGGGGTTAAAATGTCCCCTCAAAACATCGCTCTCGGGGTCCAGAAGTGTGAGTGTGCAAAATTTTGTGGCTGTAGCTGCGACGGTGCAGATGCCAATCCCAGACATACACACACATACACACACACATACACACACATATATACACACATTCAGCTTTATATAATATATATATATATATATATATATATATATATATATATATATATATTAATCTCATATGCAGTAATAGAAATGGTTATAGTCATTACTGTTCCACTTATTTGCATTAACTGCTGTCATGTGATCAGAATATGATATTTTGTCAGTTGTGTCATTTCCTGTTAAGTTGTTAAGTAACTATTTAATGATTCTCATTTGAAAGACAGTGAAGCTATGACTAGGAACGCTTAGCTACATACTTGCAGGGCCGCCACCAGGGAGGGACAAACAGGACTCTAGTCCGGAGCCCTAACAGAAGGAGGGGCCCCTTCACACTTCATTTATTGGCTTGTGTGTGTGGTGTGGAGGCGGAACAGGGATGGAGGCGGAGCTGGGGTGGAGTCTCAAGGGGGCCCCAAAATTATTCCAGTCAGGGGCCCTAATACGTGTCAGCTGTAGCCATGGGACACTTATTTTTATCCCTTTTTGTATTACACTTTTAAATTGATGACATAAACTTGACACTTATATTTATCCCTTTTTGCATTACACTTTTAACTTAATGACATAAAGTTGTTGAATTTTATCTTTTCGGATGTGATGCTGGATTTTTCTGAAGTTCACTTTTAATTGAGATCTATCTGGATACTGATCATCAGCTTTTCTTGCACTACCCAAAGAAATATTTAACTTTTGTCAAAGAAATTTGCATCGTCTGGGTGAGCTGAATATCATTTGCTTTGTTGGAATTATTTACTTTGGTCTCTACTTCTTGCTCCTCACATCCTTTTGGATATTTAACAACCAAATATATTTCTCATAATCAAGGACAATCTCATTTGTATCAAAATTATTAATATTTCCCATAAGAACTATATAAATGCTATAAAACCATAGCAGATAAAGAAATTGCATTTAATACGCAAAATTTCTAGATTTAAACATTATTAGACTCAATAGAGCCACTGCCATTTTTTTCTAATGATACTCACTCCAAGATGGAGAATCATAATTTACGAGAACACATGGCAAATTTGGAGGGATATATTTACGAGATTAAGGACTTGGTGAGCTCTCACCACATTACATACCTACATTGATAGACATATGGTTTCTAGAGGCTTATGTATGAAGAAATGACCAACAATGATTCATAATGAACATTCTCTCAGATGGTTCCTTTAAAATAATGTGTTTAATTATCCAACATAAAGGCAACAAAGTGCAAAATTTTGAAAGTACCTTTAAGCTCCCTTCACAAGTCCATGAACAACACTGACATTTTGAATGGACCGTGTTGAAAGTGTGTATGACCATCTGTGTGCTGTGATTTTGGCACACGTATGTTCTCCATATGCTGTCTGTGATAGCACATGGAGAGTATAAACTTTTACTCATCTTTTTCTGGCTCTGCTGTCTCCAGCGCTGCTGCTTCCGGTGTTATGGACAAGATTATGAATTATTATGAGTATATCATTGTTACATGGAGATATCCATAAAGAACAGGATTTAAGATGTTGTTTGAACTGTACCCCACATATCTCTTGGCATAAGACTCAGACAGACAGTCTGGGCTATTCTTGTGACCAGTGAATCATGCTGACATTGCTTAATATAAATGAGGAACCAAGCACATTACAGTAAATTGTATATCACAGAATAAGCTGTTCTACTTTATCCAATAGGAGACGTGTTACGTATTCTTGGCACCTAGCCAATAAGATTATATATATCCGTACAACTTCCGTATTAAAGTCAGTCTTACTTTCTATTCATATCTGAGTATGTCTCTGGTGTGTGTGAAAGTGTGGTTATGCATGCTACCACAAGTGACTCATAATTTGGACTGCAGACAGTTTAAGAGGGATGCATGACTAGATTGCATCAACCTAAATTAAGGCCTTATCACCGGGTCCATGATGCAGTGAATATTCATGAGCATAATTAGCGGGTCCGGAAGCAAGTGACAGCAGCGCTGAAGACAGCAATGCTGGAGACAGTTGAGTATAGAAAGTCTTTTTATTTCACAGACATGTGTTTTTTTGGTACGTGTCACAGTGATGTCACACGGATTACATAATTTGTACGGTCTGTGTGACACCCGTGCTACCAGAGACAAACAGACTCGTCTCTGTGCGGAGCACACAGAAACACCCACAGGGACACATGTCCGTGAGAAAACACGGATGTGGGCACAGACCCTTCGATTTTAATGGGTCTGCGTATGTCCGTGTCTCCGGTACATATGAAAACAGACGTTATATATACCAAAATCATGGGCGTGTGAAGGGGGCGTTAAGGAGATTACAAAAATCCCAAACTGAAAATACCAACACACAATTTTACATTACTTCAAAATCTAAGATCAATGGAAAAGTGAATAAGTTGTCAGACACTATTACATCTGCCAAATAATCCAAATTTAGGAGAGACACTAATGATTATGATAGTCAACAAGTATACAGTTGGAGATATTCGAAGAATAATGGACATACTCCCAGATCAATTATAATATACACAAGCACAGATATGGAGATCGTTCGGTCAGTTTCACATCAACTAACACCAATAATGTGAACACAGAGTCTGAAAATTCATTCAAATGCCAATGGGATCATGGAAAAAACCCACTCTCCGCTGGCGTGCGTTAAATCCCACTGTCAGTGATTGACAATAGGACTGAACTAGTTAACTAGTTAACAGCACCAGATACCAAAAATTCGAACCTTACAAGTCTCGAACAATAAAACTGCCAATTTTTTTTTTTTTTTTTCAATTTACGGATTTATTTTTTTTCACCAATGAAATAAAAAAAAATAAATTCTACATGTTTGGAATCTACAAAATTGTGCTGACCTGGGGAATCATATTGCCTAGTCAGTCTTGCCATATAGTGAACAGGGCAGATCAAAGTGCGCCTGCGCAGGACCTCATTGTCGGTTAGTGTAGATGATGTGGATGCGTCATCCACACTAGCTTCAGAAGGAGGACAAAGATGGCCAAAAGGAGGCATGGGACCACGGAGACGCCTATCCAATCAGTCTGCTCCGCACCAACCATTAGGTGAGTATTATAAACATCCGGTGACAGGTTCCCTTTAACGATTTCATTCAAAAGAACAACTCGTCCTGCAAAAAACAATCTTTTATATGTCTATATTGATGGAAAAATAAAAAATGTATGGCTCTTGGAAGAAAAGGAAAAAGCGGAAAACAAATTGAAAATTGCTGAGTGGTGAGAGGATTAAAAATGAGTCCTGAACAGCCTGCTTAAAGAACTGAAGTTATCCCTTATCATTGCTGATTCCGGGTGTTTTACTGTGTGGGCTGGTGGGGTTCGTGTGCCAGGGTTCCTTTGTCATCCGAGTCTAGCCTTGGTCTTTGTACAAAATTAAAGAAATATTTTCTATGAGGCCACGATTTGCCTAAATATATATATAGTTAATTTGTGAAGACATGATCATATGTAAGAAAAGAAGACAGAAAATAAGGTCACAGGCTGTGTCCGATACCACACAATATTAACATAATCCCCATCTTCACATAGTATATAATGATATCGCTGCCTAATCCAGCTGGGAATACAATGAAGTCCATATGAGCACTGAAGCCTTACTATGTCCAGGTGTGAATAAGATTAATGTTCTGCCAGTCTGAATCAGATACCATGATGCCCACCTGACAATCTATTAAAATGCAGATATGACACAATAGGATGTTGGTGCAAATAGTAATAAAATTCCCAGAACCGAATATTTACCAAGAGCAGCCAATTTAAAGGGTGTCGGATATCTGACCTCAATTTCTGCTTAGATTAGGAACCTATATGCTATCATGAACTCAAGGGCCAAAAGTTGAAGACTTGAAAATGATATAAAAAAACTTTGCTGTTCAAAGAAACACCATGCGGCCATTACAAATGCAAAAACAGTGAGCAAAACCAACACTGGAAAGAACTGCATACTAAATTTTGTGGATAGTTTGTGGATCTAGTGTAAAAGAAAGAAATAGTAGAGTTTGAGCAACTAAAAGGTGGGAAACCAAAGCAACAAGAGGACTGTGTGCCCTGCAGTTCTTAGAAAGATTGTGGCCCCAATAGGGCATGATGGAGTCGGAGGTGCCTTTGATTCATTAAGAGGCATATGCCTTTTATAGAATCCGAGAAATCTGAAACGTTTTGTGCATCTTTGTGCACTTTGTTGCAAATCTTACTCAAGTCAGAGACTGGAGTAAGATTTCTGGTGTAAGATATGACACAGTGAGACATGAATTAGAGGAGCTGTTGCATCACACCCCCATTTCACCCATGTTCCTTCCCCGATCTGCCCATTTTGCAGTATTTTTGTTTAACTTGGTGTTGCTAAAAATTTGGCGACTTATCAAAGCTTCGATGAATCAGAGTAAGTTAGTTTAGAAAAAAGATGACTTGAGGGTTAACCTAGTTGTGATGAATAAATATAAGGCTAGGGTCAGAGGACCGACTGATCAACATGCGATCAGAGTGTGATCCGCTTTTCTTGGATGTGAATATAGAAAGATCATCTTCCCTATTCTGACAGGCCAAGAAAATCAGATCGTATCTGAGTGCCATGGAAATTTACCCTGCCCCATTAACTTGCATGGCTGATGGCAATTCAGTTTATGAAGGCAAGTCTGACATGCTTCCTCATGCAGACTTGGTTCATGAAAAAAAATCAAACTTGTGCAAGGTCCCATATAACATTGGTCCGAGTGTGATCCATTGTCTTGTCACATCACACTTGGACCAAAAATAAGATTTTGCGAGTGAGCCCTATCAGTAGTTAGTCTAGACATCTGTAAAGGCCCCGTCACACTAAGCAACATCGCTAGCAACATCGCTGCTAACGAACAACTTTTGTGACGTTGCTAGCGATGTTGCTGTGTGTGACATCCAGCAACAACCTGGCCCCTGCTGTGAGGTCGTTGGTTGTTGCTGAATGTCCTGGGCCATTTTTTAGTTGTTGCTGTCCCGCTGTGAAGCACACATCGCTGTGTGTGACAGCGAGACAGCAACAACTAAATGTGCAGGCAGCAGGAGCCGGCTTCTGCGGAGGCTGGTAACCAATGTAAACATCGGGTAACCAAGAAGCCCTGTCCTTGGTTACCCGATATTTACCTTTGTTACCAGCCTCCGCCGCTCTCACTGTCAGTGCCGGCTCCTGCTCTGTGCACATGTAGCTGCAGCACACATCGGGTTAATTAACCCGATGTGTGCTGTAACTAGGAGAGCAAGGAGCCAGCGCTAAGCATTGTGCGCTGCTCCCTGCTCTGTGCACATTTAGCTGCAGCACACATCGGGTAATTAACCCGATGTGTGCTGTAACTAGGAGAGCAGGGAGCCAGCGCTCAGTGTGCGCTGCTCCCTGTTCTCTGCACGTGTAGCTCCGTGCGGTGGTAACCAAGCTAAATATCGGGTTGGTTACCCGATATTTACCTTAGTTACCAAGCGCAGCATCTTCCATGCGGCGCTGGGGGCTTGTCACTGGTTGCTGGTGAGCTCACCAGCAACTTGTGTAGTGACGCTCCAGCGATCCCTGCCAGGTCAGGTTGCTGGTGGGATCGCTGGAGCGTTGCAGTGTGACATCTCACCAGCAACCTCCTAGCAACTTACCAGCGATCCCTATCGTTGTTGGGATCGCTGGCAACTTACCAGCGATCCCAACAACGATAGGGATCGCTGGTAAGTTGCTAGGAGGTTGCTGGTGAGATGTCACACTGCGACGCTGCAGCGATCCCACTAGCAACCTGACCTGGCAGGGATCGCTGGAGCGTCGCTACACAAGTTGCTGGTGAGCTCACCAGCAAACAGTAACAAGCCCCCAGCGCCGCGTGGAAGATGTTGCGCTTGGTAACTAAGGTAAATATCGGGTAACCAACCCGATATTTACCTTGGTTACCACCGCACGGAGCTACACGTGCAGAGAGCAGGGAGCAGCGCACACTGAGCGCTGCCTCCCTGCTCTCCTAGTTACAGCACACATCGGGTTAATTACCCGATGTGTGCTGCAGCTAAATGTGCACAGAGCAGGGAGCAGCGCACAATGCTTAGCGCTGGCTCCTTGCTCTCCTAGTTACAGCACACATCGGGTTAATTAACCCGATGTGTGCTGCAGCTACATGTGCACAGAGCAGGAGCCGGCACTGACAGTGAGAGCGGCGGAGGCTGGTAACAAAGGTAAATATCGGGTAACCAAGGACAGGGCTTCTTGGTTACCCAATGTTTACATTGGTTACCAGCCTCCGCAGAAGCCGGCTCCTGCTACCTGCACATTTAGTTGTTGCTGTCACACACAGCGATCTGTGCTTCACAGCGGGACAGCAACAACTAAAAAATGGCCCAGGACATTCAGCAACAACCAACGACCTCACAGCAGGGGCCAGGTTGTTGCTGGATGTCACGCCCAGCAACATCGCTAGCAACGTCACAAAAGTTGTTCGTTAGCAGCGATGTTGCTAGCGATGTTGCTTAGTGTGACGGGGCCTTTCGTGTGACTGGACCTTAATGGTCAAGCTGGTTCACCATTGTGATGTTGATTTGCCAATCTGTTGACTATTCTACTAATGCTAATATGTATGTATGTGTCGCCCTGGGCAAGCCAGGGGTCACAGGTCACAACACCACCACACCCCACATCCCAGGTAGGCACACCTAAGCTGAACCAAAAATCCTTGTTGCCTTCCTCCAGGAGTCTGATGATGCACACCAGGGGGTGGGCCAGGCGGTTGGCTCCGCCCACCAAGGAGCTCACAGCTCTGGAGGCAGGAAGTGTCAGGCAGTTAGAGCCCAGGGAGGGCAAGTGTAAACACCTAAGTGAAAGTAAAGAGAGAGAAGTGGTAAAGGAGGAAAGCAAGTGAGGTGACAAGAAGGAAGGAAAGCCTGAGAGCCCAGCTTTGTGTAGGGCCAGAACAGCAAGGTCAGCGACGGCGGTGACTGTCCGGAGGGGGACCGTTTGGAAGTTCCTGGAAGGACCCCGTTGGCTGTGTGCCCGGTGGTCTGGAGCAGTGTTCCGAAAGACAGTCAGCACCAGGGCAGGGGCCTCTCGGACCCCGGCAAGGCTAGGAGTCGCCAAATTTGCCGAATCCGTCAGTGAAGGGGACGTAGATTCCCCCAACAACCAAGTCCCGATTGAAGGCAACAGCCCAACCCGTACAACAGAGGCACCGCCACCGCCAGGGCACCAGTCTCTGAGGGCCAGCGCCTGCGGGCAAAGTGTAGTGCTCCTCCGGCCCAGCTTGAAGCCGGGGAGCGGGTTACCGGTGGGGACCCATCGCAACCATCCGTACATACAGGTGCAAGGAAGAGGGACATCACCGTCACCTACCGGGAAAGCAAAGCAGCCGTCTGTGGGACCGTCCTACCAGCCGTTTGGTTTACCGTACAAACTGTGTCCAAGTCTCAGGCTGAGTGAGTACCACAGTGCCGCAAGGCACAGCGCTGCCCCCGCGTCCCTGCGCCCACCAAGCCCTGCACCTTCCAAGCCATCACCGGGCCCCGGGATCACCACCCCTACCCACGGAGGGGCAACACAACACCTGGCTGCTCCCCATCACCATCCCCGGGATCCCCGCATTGAGCAGCGGTGGTGCTACACATCACCACAACCGTGGGTGGCGTCACGGACATTATCCCAACACCCCAAACAACCCCCCTTTCACTCACGGGCGAGGAGTGCCGCTCGAGGAAACCCCCGGGATCCGGCCTACGGCTCGAGCCACCACTGAGCAGCCGGACCCGAGCAGAAGGGGTGAGCGCGGTGTGCTGACACCCTCCTCCCCGCCCGCGACAACTTGGCGTCACGAACAGGATCTTACCGCTCTGCCGTCTGGTAGAGGTGCGCCTTGTTACCGCCGGAGGTATCCGGCAGGAAAATTGCAGAAGCCGCCATCTTTGGCGCTAAAAGTTCCCGCTCGAGCGTCTTCTCGAGCAGTAGAGGCGCGAAGGCCAAAACCCCGCCCCGAGAGAGGAGGGGCCGAAAAGAGCTAAGGGGGACGCGATGGCGGCTGGCCGCATGTAGCTGCGGCTATAAAAGCAGGGACGCCAGGACTCTGCAAACATCCCGTTCCTGGAAGAAAGAGAGAAAGCCAGCATGTGGATGCCGTCCCGCGGCACCGTACCCCCCGCGCCTGGAACCGCGGCGTGGGTGGAGATCCGGACCGCGCAGCTCTACCAACGGCTGCAGGTAAAGATGCAGCTCCTCATGGAGGAGTGGGAGGCCGACATGGCGGACATTGTAGCCACCGTGCGGAGACGCGAGGAGGAAGCGGAGAAAGGGAGGGTGAGTGACCCACGTCCCGACGCCCTTGAGGGGCCGGTCATCGCGGCTGTGGGGCCCGGTCCAAGCCCTCTCCCTTTGCTGCCTCCCTCGCCACCCGTCCCGGAGGCCGTGACCCCGCCACTAGGTCTGTTACCACCGCAACCGGTAGCAGTACCCAGCGTCCCTGCCCAAGCGGGCCAACCTGTAGCCGGAGCCTGCAGCAAGTCAGCGGTGTTGCCGTGGAAGACTCCGAAGACCGAACCGGAGGCATCCCCTGAGAAACTCCCCGAGCCGGAGCCGGTGACCCGCTCCGGGCCGAAGGCCCAGCAGCGGAAAGCCCCTAGGCCCATCCCCCACACCTCGGCTGAGATAGCGCCGGGTTGTTGCTGCAAGGCAGCGCCCAAGGCCAAGACACCGCGGGACATGCCGCCCGTAGTCCTGACAGTGGGTAATGTCCAGGATGTCCCGCGGGGCCCGACCCGTGCGCCGGCGCTGGCAGCAGCGCCGTACTGGGATAGGGAGCCGGTACCGCTGGGCCTGGAGATCGCCGAGAGGGAGAGGAAGAAGGCCGAGCTGGTGGCCAGAGCGATCCGGGAGAAAGAGAATCCCCGGCAAGCGACATTCCGTGACCGGGGACCGCTGTACGAGGGACAGGTGAGGCGGTTTGATGTCCGCCGGGGCTATGGGTTCATCTACGAGCCGGGCCTGGAGACCGAAGTTTTTGTAGCCCGGCGGGATGTGCATGCTCACCTGCCCGAAGAACATCCCGGCCGTAACCTGATGCCGGGAGATATTGTGCGGTATACCCGGCACTTTGGGGAGCGAGGGTGGTTTGCGCTGGACGTTAACCTCAGGAGGGGCCCGGAGGCCCGAGCGAGCGCAGACCTCTACCCCTTGCCGGCAGCCCCAGCGCTTGAAAGACCGGAGTAGGGCAATGGAGGCCCGCAGCACCGTCCCCGTTGGGACCACCTGTTTGTTTGCAAAGTTTTTGAAAGTTTACAGAAAATGATAAGTGAAAATGATTACCGAGTGTTCACCTGATTCACCGTGTGATTTGCAACCGGCTGGAGCCGGCACCGTTGTCCCCGTGGGGACCATTTAAAAATGCATGGGAACTATCCATGGACAAGCCCGTGAACTTTGCAGGGCAACCACAAACGTTAGTGGCTTGTAAATATGTTGGGTACCGTTACCGTTTCCGCAGGCCGCCTCCGGAGAGGCAGGTTGGAGGGAGGGCCCTCAGCAGAGCAGGCTGGGGCCCAGCCACCAAAGGAACCGGTGGCTACCCTCTGGAGGGAAGGACAGATCCCGCTCGGGTACCGTGTGCTGGACTGTGGGTCAAGGGGTGCTGCCTGGGCTTTAGGGGCAGCATCAAGGCCAGGTTACTTGGGTGGGAGAGAGCGGAAACCGTGACCGTACACCGTTGAAACATTAAAAGTAAAATGTGCCTCCCGTCTTGGGAAGAAGTTATTAAAAATGTTATGCATGTTGTTTAACCCTGTTATCCCCTTTTTACAGAAAAATAAAACCGGTGTAGGACGGCAGCCCGCGGACGGTCTGCGTTTTGCTAAGGGGGAATGTGTCGCCCTGGGCAAGCCAGGGGTCACAGGTCACAACACCACCACACCCCACATCCCAGGTAGGCACACCTAAGCTGAACCAAAAATCCTTGTTGCCTTCCTCCAGGAGTCTGATGATGCACACCAGGGGGTGGGCCAGGCGGTTGGCTCCGCCCACCAAGGAGCTCACAGCTCTGGAGGCAGGAAGTGTCAGGCAGTTAGAGCCCAGGGAGGGCAAGTGTAAACACCTAAGTGAAAGTAAAGAGAGAGAAGTGGTAAAGGAGGAAAGCAAGTGAGGTGACAAGAAGGAAGGAAAGCCTGAGAGCCCAGCTTTGTGTAGGGCCAGAAAAGCAAGGTCAGCGACGGCGGTGACTGTCCGGAGGGGGACCGTTTGGAAGTTCCTGGAAGGACCCCGTTGGCTGTGTGCCCGGTGGTCTGGAGCAGTGTTCCGAAAGACAGTCAGCACCAGGGCAGGGGCCTCTCGGACCCCGGCAAGGCTAGGAGTCGCCAAATTTGCCAAATCCGTCAGTGAAGGGGATGTAGATTCCCCCAACAACCAAGTCCCGATTGAAGGCAACAGCCCAACCCGTACAACAGAGGCACCGCCACCGCCAGGGCACCAGTCTCTGAGGGCCAGCGCCTGCGGGCAAAGTGTAGTGCTCCTCCGGCCCAGCTTGAAGCCGGGGAGCGGGTTACCGGTGGGGACCCATCGCAACCATCCGTACATACAGGTGCAAGGAAGAGGGACATCACCGTCACATACCGGGAAAGCAAAGCAGCCGTCTGTGGGACCGTCCTACCAGCCGTTTGGTTTACCGTACAAACTGTGTCCAAGTCTCAGGCTGAGTGAGTACCACAGTGCCGCAAGGCACAGCGCTGCCCCCGAGTCCCTGCGCCCACCAAGCCCTGCACCTCCCAAGCCATCACCGGGCCCCGGGATCACCACCCCTACCCACGGAGGGGCAACACAACACCTGGCTGCTCCCCATCACCATCCCCGGGATCCCCGCATTGAGCAGCGGTGGTGCTACACATCACCACAACCGTGGGTGGCGTCACGGACATTATCCCAACACCCCAAACAACCCCCCTTTCACTCACGGGCGAGGAGTGCCGCTCGAGGAAACCCCCGGGATCCGGCCTACGGCTCGAGCCACCACTGAGAAGCCGGACCCGAGCAGAAGGGGTGAGCGCGGTGTGCTGACACCCTCCTCCCCGCCCGCGACATGTACATTGGGTGCTCCACTACAATGTTAATAGCAAGAAATGTGGAGATAAAATTGACTAATTCCAAGAAACTGAGTATGGATGGTTCTACGTGTATTGGGAAGGACCTGTACTTTGCTCAATATAACTGTTATGTTTGTACCATGGTGCAATGGTGAGCAAGGACCTGGGGGAGCTTATTGCAAAGTCCACTGTCAGTGGCAAAGAGCCTTTTGAATATCCTTCTTCCTTTATAGTAGATAAAAGTGGTCATTGACGCTAACGCTGATCTGTGGTCTATGGGAAGTTAAAAAAACCTGATAGAGCACAGGTTCCCAACCTTTCTGACCATGAGAGCCACAGTTAGCTTTAAGAGAGGGCCATGAGCCACATTCAGCACTAGGAGAAGGTCACAAGCTAAATTCAGCACTAAGAGAGGGTTGTGAGCCACATTTAGCTCTGAGAGAGGCTTGTGAGCCACATTCAGCCCTTAGAGAGGGTCACAAGCCACATTCAGCCCTGAGAGAGGGTTGCTAGCTATATCCAGCACAGAGAGGGTCGCGAGCCACATTCAGTTCTGAGAGAGGGGAGCGAGCCATATTCAGTTCTGAGAGAGGGTCATGAGCCACATTCAGTTCTGAGAGAGGGTCATGAGCCATATTCAGTTCTGAGAGAGGGTCATGAGCCACATTCAGTTCTGAGAGAGGGTCATGAGCCACATTCAGTTCTGAGAGAGGGTCATGAGCCACATTCAGTTCTGAGAGAGGGTCATGAGCCATATTCAGTTCTGAGAGAGGATCATGAGCCACATTCAGTTCTGAGAGAGGGGAGCGAGCCACATTCAGTTCTGAGAGAGGGGAGCGAGCCACATTCAGTTCTGAGAGGGGAGCGAGCCACATTCAGTTCTGAGAGGGGTGCGAGCCACATTCAGTTCTGAGAGGAGGGTCGCATTCAGCTCCCAGCCCTCACAATAGTGACACCCTGAGCCCCCATCACCAGTATTATATCAGTCAAAGCTTTTCCACAGAAATCACCGCAACGAGGCAGTATAGCAATATAGTTCTACCTCCATTCAGGTCTGTTATGTGTGAGGCTATTCACAAATGTCGCCATCTGGAGACCTGTTCTTCATAGTCGTTTGCAAGACTTGATGCAAATACACCTACCTGGCAAACAGCTGCCAGCTACACATTATGGGCCCGCGAGTCACAGATCGGTGACCCCTTTGATAAAGCAACAACAGTTGTTCAAAAAGGACTGGTAGGGTATGTTCACATGTGTGTGGCATTTTTGTGTCATTTTTTGTCATTTTTTACTACAGCCAAAACCTTCATTCTCAAAAAAGAGACAACAAAACAACTCATTGCATTTATGCAGAAACTCTGCATTTTTGGCTGTGTTTTTCAGACAGATTATATGTCTGATTTATCCACAGTATATGTTAATAAAGTTAGATTTATTAATGAAAAATGCTGCAAAAAAACTGCAAAAATGTAGCTAAAATGTGTATCTTTTCCGCATTTTTTAGTGTTTTATTACGTTCCCTTGGTAAAAGTGCTGAAAAAAATGCTGAAAGAATTAACATACTGAAACTTATCAAAAACACTGTAATGCTCAATATCAATAAAGAAAATAATCTGTGTGTGCATGTGATTTATGAAATCTTATTGCTTTTGCTGGTACTGTAAAACACAGTTACTTTCCTATCCGAAAACATGCACAAACAAAAGAAATACTGCAAAAACGTCACGTCTGTAAACATACCCTTAGGAATACTTTGCACACTATGACATCGCAAACCGATGGTAGCGATGCCGAGCGCGATAGTCCCCGCCCCCGTCGCAGCTGCGATATCTTGTGATAGCTGCCGTAGCGAACATTATCGCTGCGGCAGCTTTACATGCACTCACCTGCCCTGCGACGTCGCTCTGGCTAGCGAACCGCCTCCTTACTAAGGGGGCGGGTTATGCGGCATCACAGCGACGTCACACGGCAGGCGGCCAATAGAAGCAGAGGGGCGGAGATGAGCGGGACGTAAACATCCCGCCCACCTCCGTCCTTCTGCATAGCCGGTGTGAGCCGTGGGACGCAGGTAAGGAGATGTTCCTCGCTCTTGCGGCTTCTCACACAGCGATGTGTGCTGCCGTAGGAACGAGGAACAACATCGTACCTGTCACAGCCGCGACATTATGGAAATGACCGACACTACACCGATGATACGATTTTGACGCTTTTGCGCTTGTTAATCGTATCAAAAACGATTTACACACTCCGATGTCGACAGCGACTCTGGATGTGCGTCACTTTCGATTCGACCCCACCGACATCGCAGCTGCGATGTCGTAGTGTGCAAAGTACCCCTTAGAATTAGGTTTCAGAATATTCAAATGTTCCTTATAAACTAGGAAACTTTGGTAATCACCAAACTATTTTACACATCAGTCTAATGATTTGTTTCAATCAACAAATGTAACTATTCCCTGGGGGTATCCTTGGAAATTTGTACTATTAACTTCTATGGTAGCAATGAGAATATAAAAAGGGCCTGGATGTCTTTTGTTTCTTGGTCACACCATCCTAGCCCTGAATAGCAATTTGTATCTGCACTGATGACCAGCTCATACTGCTTTATTTGAATGAATACCCTTTGGTATTAAAACAATGGTCAAACAATACATTGCAAGCACTTGCGTCTCTTATTTCCTCATAGATTGCAAGCTCTTGTTTCAAATACAAAGTTTTCTTATGCCCTGATTAAAAAAACACTTATTTTTAACCCTCACATATAGATTTTGCACAAAATTAATTGATTAATTAATGTGCCTTTTCCTTTTCTCTTCAAAACTTCTCTTGATTCTTTTTCTTATAGTAGACCTGCGGATCTTCTTGGTGAAGCCTCCAGCAGTCGTCCCCCATCAGGTTCACGTTCCATCTACCTTGGTATCATCGTCTGTTTTTTTTATATCCTGATGAAATCTTTCTCCTTTGCTCTTTTCGAACATAACCAAGGTTTTCAGGAAAGTTGTCCGAATAGGAACGTAAAAAATGTAACTTCAACTTCCTCAGACAACTCAAAGCTTTGAAACGTTTCAGCATGTTCTCCACGATGGACTAAAATTTGTTATCTTTGTTATTGTGTAGAAACTTCTTCACTACTTTTTTTTTTTTTTTTTTTTAAATCCCTAGTCTTTTATTTAGCAACTTTCATTTTTGTTGTCTTTCATGAGTTTCCAAATATCTAGACCCACAAAAAATTGCTTTATTCAGTTTTGCTTTGGACAGTGCCTGGAACTTATTACACAGGTACTTAAGCCTCGCCTTCTTTCGGTAGAGCTTTCACAAATTGCTTCATCAGCCCAGGCTTAATGTGGAGACATAGCAGGAGAACTTTAGTGGGAGCAACTAAACTTTTCACAACTATGTTCTTGAGTCCAGGTTGCAAAAGTGTTCTCGTTGGCCAACTTTTTTGGCTCAAGTGATGAGTCCTATCCCAGCTGTCCCATTCACACAAAAAGCATGGGTTCTTTGTGTATCCTCCTTACTTCCCAAGAAGCAAAGAGAGAGTTTTCAGATCACCATATATTGATCATCCCTGATCCTAAGGGGTACTTTGCACACTACGACATCGCAGGTGCGATGTCGGTGGGGTCAAATTGAAAGTGACGCACATCCATCGTCGCACGCGATATCGTAGTGTGTAAAGCCTTTTTGATATGATTAACAAGTGCAAAATCGTCGTAATCGTATCATCGGTGTAGCGTTGGTCATTTCCATAATTTGTAAATGACCGATGTTACGATGTTGTTCCTCGTTCCAGTGGTATCACACATCGCTGTGTGTAAAGCCGCAGGAGCGAGGAACATCTCCTACCTGCATCCTGCGGCTCATGCCAGCTATGCGGAAGGAAGGAGGTGGGCGGGAGGTTTACGTTCCGCTCATCTCCACCCCATCGCTTCTATTGGCCGCCTGCCGTCACAGGGCAGGTGAGTGCATGTGAAGCTGGCGTAGCGATAATGTTCGCTACGCCAACTATCACCATGATATCGCAGCTGCGATGGGGGCGGGGACTATCGCGCTCGGCATCGCAAGCATCGGCTTGCGATGTCGTAGTGTGCAAAGTGCCCCTAACTGTTTAGTTTCTTGACAATAAAGACTAAATTCTCATAGCTTTCACTCAAGTCCGCAGAATGCTCTACAGACACTGAAGCATACTCTCTGCCATTGTGCAGTAGCAGCTTTTAGATTTTTTTTTTGATAAATTAATAAAGAGTCTATGCTCGCTTACATTGTACTCAGTGTAAAATGTTCCATCTTATAGCAGGATAAGGCACAGCCACAGTGTAAGAGATGTTGAGGTGCAGCATAGTGGTGGATACCACTGCTTTTACAACTACCCTGACAGTCTTAATAACAAGTTGCCTGATGAAGGCCACCTGCCCGAAACGTCACATGTTGCTTTAAGACTTATGGAATGAATTTTTCGTTTGTATCAACATCTGAGAGTGCCTTGTTTCTAATTCTCTAAAATTTTCCATCAGCCCAGGAACATTACTGCAATACACTAAAGCACCATCTTGAGAAAAGTATGGAAGGAATCCCTTTTAGAACCCCATGGAATTCTATTCTTTTGGAAGACTATGAAGTCAGTGTTTGTGAAAAAACTCTACATCATGTAATTTTTTTGTATTTAGATTAGTGGGGATGGATATTGTTGATCTGGGGAGTTAACTTGATTTCCATATTTGGATTTGAGAAGAAAGTCTTTCCAAAAAATAGAAAACTGATTTCTGCCTTATGAGAGTTTTTGCCTTCCTCTTGGTTAACTTTGCAAGATGACAGGTTGAACAATATGGACATAAGACTATATAAATTAATGATTCACAAAAAAAAAAAAAGAAACTTTGTAACATAATTTATTGGAGAATTCGACTTCTTTCTTGGGCTGATCTTTCTCAAAATTCTCAATTAACAAATAAAAATCTGTCTTCAGTGAAAACATATTTTCCTTTACTGAGATAGGAGATGGCAGTTTGTGCTCATAACGTTCTCTGGAGAAGTATAACTATTGATTTAGGAGAACTTGTAATGGAATATTTGTGTCTGCCGCCAGTTCCTCCTTCTTCCATAGAATTTTAAAAGCACCAATTGTCATATCTTATTGAAGTATTGGGAAATCTTACCATTTTACCTATGAATTGAGGGTGAAAGATTAGTCCAGAAGGAGAAAGAAGCAGATTTCTTAGATAAGATATATTTCAAAGTTTCTTATTTTCATATGTACTATTAATTTATGAGATAAAAATTAAAATATTAATTAGGTGACTGGACAGACTTTTTCCATTTATCCTACTAAGCACCTCTGTGCACTTCTGCCCACAAGGGGAATCTGTCAGCAGATTTTTACTATGTAAGCTGATGCCAGCATGCTGCAAAGGTTAACACAGAAAGTTCAGGGCTGCCTGTCTTGTCACAGTCCGATCTGTTATTTATTTACTATATTTGTTTAAGCAGCAAGTCTCATATCATTGCTCGGACTACAATGTTTCGCCCACAGTTGTGTTGCATGCCCTCTGATTGATACCTTATTGTCAATGTAAAATATCTATTGATAGCCTGATGTGGGCAGAGGCAGCTCTCTCAGCTCTGCTTCATGATTAAAGGCCCCGTCACACTAAGCAACATCGCTAGCAACATCGCTGCTAACGAACAACTTTTGTGACGTAGCAGCGATGTTGCTAGTGATGTCGCTGTGTGTGACATCCAGCAACAACCCGGCCCCTGCTGTGAGGTCGTTGGTTGTTGCTGAATGTCCTAGGCCATTTTTTAGTTGTTGCTCTCCCGCTGTGAAGCACACATCGCTGTGTGTGACAGCGAGACAGCAACAACTAAATGTGCAGGCAGCAGGAGCCGGCTTCTGCGGAGGCTGGTAACCACAGTAAACATCGGGTAACCAAGAAGCCCTGTCCTTGGTTACCCGATATTTACCTTTGTTACCAGCCTCCGCCGCTCTCACTGTCAGTGCCGGCTCCTGCTCTGTGCACATGTAGCTGCAGCACACATCGGGTTAATTAACCCGATGTGTGCTGTAACTAGGAGAGCAAGGAGCCAGCGCTAAGCATTGTGCGCTGCTCCCTGCTCTGTGCACATTTAGCTGCAGCACACATCGGGTAATTAACCCGATGTGTGCTGTAACTAGGAGAGCAGGGAGCCAGCGCTCAGTGTGCGCTGCTCCCTGTTCTCTGCACGTGTAGCTCCGTGCGGTGGTAACCAAGCTAAATATCGGGTTGGTTACCCGATATTTACCTTAGTTACCAAGCGCAGCATCTTCCATGCGGCGCTGGGGGCTTGTCACTGGTTGCTGGTGAGCTCACCAGCAACTTGTGTAGTGACGCTCCAGCGATCCCTGCCAGGTCAGGTTGCTGGTGGGATCGCTGGAGCGTTGCAGTGTGACATCTCACCAGCAACCTCCTAGCAACTTACCAGCGATCCCTATCGTTGTTGGGATCGCTGGCAACTTACCAGCGATCCCAACAACGATAGGGATCGCTGGTAAGTTGCTAGGAGGTTGCTGGTGAGATGTCACACTGCGACGCTGCAGCGATCCCACTAGCAACCTGACCTGGCAGGGATCGCTGGAGCGTCGCTACACAAGTTGCTGGTGAGCTCACCAGCAAACAGTAACAAGCCCCCAGCGCCGCGTGGAAGATGTTGCGCTTGGTAACTAAGGTAAATATCGGGTAACCAACCCGATATTTACCTTGGTTACCACCGCACGGAGCTACACGTGCAGAGAGCAGGGAGCAGCGCACACTGAGCGCTGCCTCCCTGCTCTCCTAGTTACAGCACACATCGGGTTAATTACCCGATGTGTGCTGCAGCTAAATGTGCACAGAGCAGGGAGCAGCGCACAATGCTTAGCGCTGGCTCCTTGCTCTCCTAGTTACAGCACACATCGGGTTAATTAACCCGATGTGTGCTGCAGCTACATGTGCACAGAGCAGGAGCCGGCACTGACAGTGAGAGCGGCGGAGGCTGGTAACAAAGGTAAATATCGGGTAACCAAGGACAGGGCTTCTTGGTTACCCAATGTTTACATTGGTTACCAGCCTCCGCAGAAGCCGGCTCCTGCTACCTGCACATTTAGTTGTTGCTGTCACACACAGCGATCTGTGCTTCACAGCGGGACAGCAACAACTAAAAAATGGCCCAGGACATTCAGCAACAACCAACGACCTCACAGCAGGGGCCAGGTTGTTGCTGGATGTCACGCCCAGCAACATCGCTAGCAACGTCACAAAAGTTGTTCGTTAGCAGCGATGTTGCTAGCGATGTTGCTTAGTGTGACGGGGCCTTTCGTGTGACTGGACCTTAATGGTCAAGCTGGTTCACCATTGTGATGTTGATTTGCCAATCTGTTGACTATTCTACTAATGCTAATATGTATGTATGTGTCGCCCTGGGCAAGCCAGGGGTCACAGGTCACAACACCACCACACCCCACATCCCAGGTAGGCACACCTAAGCTGAACCAAAAATCCTTGTTGCCTTCCTCCAGGAGTCTGATGATGCACACCAGGGGGTGGGCCAGGCGGTTGGCTCCGCCCACCAAGGAGCTCACAGCTCTGGAGGCAGGAAGTGTCAGGCAGTTAGAGCCCAGGGAGGGCAAGTGTAAACACCTAAGTGAAAGTAAAGAGAGAGAAGTGGTAAAGGAGGAAAGCAAGTGAGGTGACAAGAAGGAAGGAAAGCCTGAGAGCCCAGCTTTGTGTAGGGCCAGAACAGCAAGGTCAGCGACGGCGGTGACTGTCCGGAGGGGGACCGTTTGGAAGTTCCTGGAAGGACCCCGTTGGCTGTGTGCCCGGTGGTCTGGAGCAGTGTTCCGAAAGACAGTCAGCACCAGGGCAGGGGCCTCTCGGACCCCGGCAAGGCTAGGAGTCGCCAAATTTGCCGAATCCGTCAGTGAAGGGGACGTAGATTCCCCCAACAACCAAGTCCCGATTGAAGGCAACAGCCCAACCCGTACAACAGAGGCACTGCCACCGCCAGGGCACCAGTCTCTGAGGGCCAGCGCCTGCGGGCAAAGTGTAGTGCTCCTCCGGCCCAGCTTGAAGCCGGGGAGCGGGTTACCGGTGGGGACCCATCGCAACCATCCGTACATACAGGTGCAAGGAAGAGGGACATCACCGTCACCTACCGGGAAAGCAAAGCAGCCGTCTGTGGGACCGTCCTACCAGCCGTTTGGTTTACCGTACAAACTGTGTCCAAGTCTCAGGCTGAGTGAGTACCACAGTGCCGCAAGGCACAGCGCTGCCCCCGCGTCCCTGCGCCCACCAAGCCCTGCACCTTCCAAGCCATCACCGGGCCCCGGGATCACCACCCCTACCCACGGAGGGGCAACACAACACCTGGCTGCTCCCCATCACCATCCCCGGGATCCCCGCATTGAGCAGCGGTGGTGCTACACATCACCACAACCGTGGGTGGCGTCACGGACATTATCCCAACACCCCAAACAACCCCCCTTTCACTCACGGGCGAGGAGTGCCGCTCGAGGAAACCCCCGGGATCCGGCCTACGGCTCGAGCCACCACTGAGCAGCCGGACCCGAGCAGAAGGGGTGAGCGCGGTGTGCTGACACCCTCCTCCCCGCCCGCGACAACTTGGCGTCACGAACAGGATCTTACCGCTCTGCCGTCTGGTAGAGGTGCGCCTTGTTACCGCCGGAGGTATCCGGCAGGAAAATTGCAGAAGCCGCCATCTTTGGCGCTAAAAGTTCCCGCTCGAGCGTCTTCTCGAGCAGTAGAGGCGCGAAGGCCAAAACCCCGCCCCGAGAGAGGAGGGGCCGAAAAGAGCTAAGGGGGACGCGATGGCGGCTGGCCGCATGTAGCTGCGGCTATAAAAGCAGGGACGCCAGGACTCTGCAAACATCCCGTTCCTGGAAGAAAGAGAGAAAGCCAGCATGTGGATGCCGTCCCGCGGCACCGTACCCCCCGCGCCTGGAACCGCGGCGTGGGTGGAGATCCGGACCGCGCAGCTCTACCAACGGCTGCAGGTAAAGATGCAGCTCCTCATGGAGGAGTGGGAGGCCGACATGGCGGACATTGTAGCCACCGTGCGGAGACGCGAGGAGGAAGCGGAGAAAGGGAGGGTGAGTGACCCACGTCCCGACGCCCTTGAGGGGCCGGTCATCGCGGCTGTGGGGCCCGGTCCAAGCCCTCTCCCTTTGCTGCCTCCCTCGCCACCCGTCCCGGAGGCCGTGACCCCGCCACTAGGTCTGTTACCACCGCAACCGGTAGCAGTACCCAGCGTCCCTGCCCAAGCGGGCCAACCTGTAGCCGGAGCCTGCAGCAAGTCAGCGGTGTTGCCGTGGAAGACTCCGAAGACCGAACCGGAGGCATCCCCTGAGAAACTCCCCGAGCCGGAGCCGGTGACCCGCTCCGGGCCGAAGGCCCAGCAGCGGAAAGCCCCTAGGCCCATCCCCCACACCTCGGCTGAGATAGCGCCGGGTTGTTGCTGCAAGGCAGCGCCCAAGGCCAAGACACCGCGGGACATGCCGCCCGTAGTCCTGACAGTGGGTAATGTCCAGGATGTCCCGCGGGGCCCGACCCGTGCGCCGGCGCTGGCAGCAGCGCCGTACTGGGATAGGGAGCCGGTACCGCTGGGCCTGGAGATCGCCGAGAGGGAGAGGAAGAAGGCCGAGCTGGTGGCCAGAGCGATCCGGGAGAAAGAGAATCCCCGGCAAGCGACATTCCGTGACCGGGGACCGCTGTACGAGGGACAGGTGAGGCGGTTTGATGTCCGCCGGGGCTATGGGTTCATCTACGAGCCGGGCCTGGAGACCGAAGTTTTTGTAGCCCGGCGGGATGTGCATGCTCACCTGCCCGAAGAACATCCCGGCCGTAACCTGATGCCGGGAGATATTGTGCGGTATACCCGGCACTTTGGGGAGCGAGGGTGGTTTGCGCTGGACGTTAACCTCAGGAGGGGCCCGGAGGCCCGAGCGAGCGCAGACCTCTACCCCTTGCCGGCAGCCCCAGCGCTTGAAAGACCGGAGTAGGGCAATGGAGGCCCGCAGCACCGTCCCCGTTGGGACCACCTGTTTGTTTGCAAAGTTTTTGAAAGTTTACAGAAAATGATAAGTGAAAATGATTACCGAGTGTTCACCTGATTCACCGTGTGATTTGCAACCGGCTGGAGCCGGCACCGTTGTCCCCGTGGGGACCATTTAAAAATGCATGGGAACTATCCATGGACAAGCCCGTGAACTTTGCAGGGCAACCACAAACGTTAGTGGCTTGTAAATATGTTGGGTACCGTTACCGTTTCCGCAGGCCGCCTCCGGAGAGGCAGGTTGGAGGGAGGGCCCTCAGCAGAGCAGGCTGGGGCCCAGCCACCAAAGGAACCGGTGGCTACCCTCTGGAGGGAAGGACAGATCCCGCTCGGGTACCGTGTGCTGGACTGTGGGTCAAGGGGTGCTGCCTGGGCTTTAGGGGCAGCATCAAGGCCAGGTTACTTGGGTGGGAGAGAGCGGAAACCGTGACCGTACACCGTTGAAACATTAAAAGTAAAATGTGCCTCCCGTCTTGGGAAGAAGTTATTAAAAATGTTATGCATGTTGTTTAACCCTGTTATCCCCTTTTTACAGAAAAATAAAACCGGTGTAGGACGGCAGCCCGCGGACGGTCTGCGTTTTGCTAAGGGGGAATGTGTCGCCCTGGGCAAGCCAGGGGTCACAGGTCACAACACCACCACACCCCACATCCCAGGTAGGCACACCTAAGCTGAACCAAAAATCCTTGTTGCCTTCCTCCAGGAGTCTGATGATGCACACCAGGGGGTGGGCCAGGCGGTTGGCTCCGCCCACCAAGGAGCTCACAGCTCTGGAGGCAGGAAGTGTCAGGCAGTTAGAGCCCAGGGAGGGCAAGTGTAAACACCTAAGTGAAAGTAAAGAGAGAGAAGTGGTAAAGGAGGAAAGCAAGTGAGGTGACAAGAAGGAAGGAAAGCCTGAGAGCCCAGCTTTGTGTAGGGCCAGAAAAGCAAGGTCAGCGACGGCGGTGACTGTCCGGAGGGGGACCGTTTGGAAGTTCCTGGAAGGACCCCGTTGGCTGTGTGCCCGGTGGTCTGGAGCAGTGTTCCGAAAGACAGTCAGCACCAGGGCAGGGGCCTCTCGGACCCCGGCAAGGCTAGGAGTCGCCAAATTTGCCAAATCCGTCAGTGAAGGGGATGTAGATTCCCCCAACAACCAAGTCCCGATTGAAGGCAACAGCCCAACCCGTACAACAGAGGCACCGCCACCGCCAGGGCACCAGTCTCTGAGGGCCAGCGCCTGCGGGCAAAGTGTAGTGCTCCTCCGGCCCAGCTTGAAGCCGGGGAGCGGGTTACCGGTGGGGACCCATCGCAACCATCCGTACATACAGGTGCAAGGAAGAGGGACATCACCGTCACATACCGGGAAAGCAAAGCAGCCGTCTGTGGGACCGTCCTACCAGCCGTTTGGTTTACCGTACAAACTGTGTCCAAGTCTCAGGCTGAGTGAGTACCACAGTGCCGCAAGGCACAGCGCTGCCCCCGAGTCCCTGCGCCCACCAAGCCCTGCACCTCCCAAGCCATCACCGGGCCCCGGGATCACCACCCCTACCCACGGAGGGGCAACACAACACCTGGCTGCTCCCCATCACCATCCCCGGGATCCCCGCATTGAGCAGCGGTGGTGCTACACATCACCACAACCGTGGGTGGCGTCACGGACATTATCCCAACACCCCAAACAACCCCCCTTTCACTCACGGGCGAGGAGTGCCGCTCGAGGAAACCCCCGGGATCCGGCCTACGGCTCGAGCCACCACTGAGAAGCCGGACCCGAGCAGAAGGGGTGAGCGCGGTGTGCTGACACCCTCCTCCCCGCCCGCGACATGTACATTGGGTGCTCCACTACAATGTTAATAGCAAGAAATGTGGAGATAAAATTGACTAATTCCAAGAAACTGAGTATGGATGGTTCTACGTGTATTGGGAAGGACCTGTACTTTGCTCAATATAACTGTTATGTTTGTACCATGGTGCAATGGTGAGCAAGGACCTGGGGGAGCTTATTGCAAAGTCCACTGTCAGTGGCAAAGAGCCTTTTGAATATCCTTCTTCCTTTATAGTAGATAAAAGTGGTCATTGACGCTAACGCTGATCTGTGGTCTATGGGAAGTTAAAAAAACCTGATAGAGCACAGGTTCCCAACCTTTCTGACCATGAGAGCCACAGTTAGCTTTAAGAGAGGGCCATGAGCCACATTCAGCACTAGGAGAAGGTCACAAGCTAAATTCAGCACTAAGAGAGGGTTGTGAGCCACATTTAGCTCTGAGAGAGGCTTGTGAGCCACATTCAGCCCTTAGAGAGGGTCACAAGCACATTCAGCCCTGAGAGAGGGTTGCTAGCTATATCCAGCACAGAGAGGGTCGCGAGCCACATTCAGTTCTGAGAGAGGGGAGCGAGCCATATTCAGTTCTGAGAGAGGGTCATGAGCCACATTCAGTTCTGAGAGAGGGTCATGAGCCATATTCAGTTCTGAGAGAGGGTCATGAGCCACATTCAGTTCTGAGAGAGGGTCATGAGCCACATTCAGTTCTGAGAGAGGGTCATGAGCCACATTCAGTTCTGAGAGAGGGTCATGAGCCATATTCAGTTCTGAGAGAGGATCATGAGCCACATTCAGTTCTGAGAGAGGGGAGCGAGCCACATTCAGTTCTGAGAGAGGGGAGCGAGCCACATTCAGTTCTGAGAGGGGAGCGAGCCACATTCAGTTCTGAGAGGGGTGCGAGCCACATTCAGTTCTGAGAGGAGGGTCGCATTCAGCTCCCAGCCCTCACAATAGTGACACCCTGAGCCCCCATCACCAGTATTATATCAGTCAAAGCTTTTCCACAGAAATCACCGCAACGAGGCAGTATAGCAATATAGTTCTACCTCCATTCAGGTCTGTTATGTGTGAGCTATTCACAAATGTCGCCATCTGGAGACCTGTTCTTCATAGTCGTTTGCAAGACTTGATGCAAATACACCTACCTGGCAAACAGCTGCCAGCTACACATTATGGGCCCGCGAGTCACAGATCGGTGACCCCTTTGATAAAGCAACAACAGTTGTTCAAAAAGGACTGGTAGGGTATGTTCACATGTGTGTGGCATTTTTGTGTCATTTTTTGTCATTTTTTACTACAGCCAAAACCTTCATTCTCAAAAAAGAGACAACAAAACAACTCATTGCATTTATGCAGAAACTCTGCATTTTTGGCTGTGTTTTTCAGACAGATTATATGTCTGATTTATCCACAGTATATGTTAATAAAGTTAGATTTATTAATGAAAAATGCTGCAAAAAAACTGCAAAAATGTAGCTAAAATGTGTATCTTTTCCGCATTTTTTAGTGTTTTATTACGTTCCCTTGGTAAAAGTGCTGAAAAAAATGCTGAAAGAATTAACATACTGAAACTTATCAAAAACACTGTAATGCTCAATATCAATAAAGAAAATAATCTGTGTGTGCATGTGATTTATGAAATCTTATTGCTTTTGCTGGTACTGTAAAACACAGTTACTTTCCTATCCGAAAACATGCACAAACAAAAGAAATACTGCAAAAACGTCACGTCTGTAAACATACCCTTAGGAATACTTTGCACACTATGACATCGCAAACCGATGGTAGCGATGCCGAGCGCGATAGTCCCCGCCCCCGTCGCAGCTGCGATATCTTGTGATAGCTGCCGTAGCGAACATTATCGCTGCGGCAGCTTTACATGCACTCACCTGCCCTGCGACGTCGCTCTGGCTAGCGAACCGCCTCCTTACTAAGGGGGCGGGTTATGCGGCATCACAGCGACGTCACACGGCAGGCGGCCAATAGAAGCAGAGGGGCGGAGATGAGCGGGACGTAAACATCCCGCCCACCTCCGTCCTTCTGCATAGCCGGTGTGAGCCGTGGGACGCAGGTAAGGAGATGTTCCTCGCTCTTGCGGCTTCTCACACAGCGATGTGTGCTGCCGTAGGAACGAGGAACAACATCGTACCTGTCACAGCCGCGACATTATGGAAATGACCGACACTACACCGATGATACGATTTTGACGCTTTTGCGCTTGTTAATCGTATCAAAAACGATTTACACACTCCGATGTCGACAGCGACTCTGGATGTGCGTCACTTTCGATTCGACCCCACCGACATCGCAGCTGCGATGTCGTAGTGTGCAAAGTACCCTTAGAATTAGGTTTCAGAATATTCAAATGTTCCTTATAAACTAGGAAACTTTGGTAATCACCAAACTATTTTACACATCAGTCTAATGATTTGTTTCAATCAACAAATGTAACTATTCCCTGGGGTATCCTTGGAAATTTGTACTATTAACTTCTATGGTAGCAATGAGAATATAAAAAGGGCCTGGATGTCTTTTGTTTCTTGGTCACACCATCCTAGCCCTGAATAGCAATTTGTATCTGCACTGATGACCAGCTCATACTGCTTTATTTGAATGAATACCCTTTGGTATTAAAACAATGGTCAAACAATACATTGCAAGCACTTGCGTCTCTTATTTCCTCATAGATTGCAAGCTCTTGTTTCAAATACAAAGTTTTCTTATGCCCTGATTAAAAAAACACTTATTTTTAACCCTCACATATAGATTTTGCACAAAATTAATTGATTAATTAATGTGCCTTTTCCTTTTCTCTTCAAAACTTCTCTTGATTCTTTTTCTTATAGTAGACCTGCGGATCTTCTTGGTGAAGCCTCCAGCAGTCGTCCCCCATCATGTTCACGTTCCATCTACCTTGGTATCATCGTCTGTTTTTTTTATATCCTGATGAAATCTTTCTCCTTTGCTCTTTTCGAACATAACCAAGGTTTTCAGGAAAGTTGTCCGAATAGGAACGTAAAAAATGTAACTTCAACTTCCTCAGACAACTCAAAGCTTTGAAACGTTTCAGCATGTTCTCCACGATGGACTAAAATTTGTTATCTTTGTTATTGTGTAGAAACTTCTTCACTACTTTTTTTTTTTTTTTTTTTTAAATCCTAGTCTTTTATTTAGCAACTTTCATTTTTGTTGTCTTTCATGAGTTTCCAAATATCTAGACCCACAAAAAATTGCTTTATTCAGTTTTGCTTTGGACAGTGCCTGGAACTTATTACACAGGTACTTAAGCCTCGCCTTCTTTCGGTAGAGCTTTCACAAATTGCTTCATCAGCCCAGGCTTAATGTGGAGACATAGCAGGAGAACTTTAGTGGGAGCAACTAAACTTTTCACAACTATGTTCTTGAGTCCAGGTTGCAAAAGTGTTCTCGTTGGCCAACTTTTTTGGCTCAAGTGATGAGTCCTATCCCAGCTGTCCCCCATTCACACAAAAAGCATGGGTTCTTTGTGTATCCTCCTTACTTCCCAAGAAGCAAAGAGAGAGTTTTCAGATCACCATATATTGATCATCCCTGATCCTAAGGGGTACTTTGCACACTACGACATCGCAGGTGCGATGTCGGTGGGGTCAAATTGAAAGTGACGCACATCCATCGTCGCACGCGATATCGTAGTGTGTAAAGCCTTTTTGATATGATTAACAAGTGCAAAATCGTCGTAATCGTATCATCGGTGTAGCGTTGGTCATTTCCATAATTTGTAAATGACCGATGTTACGATGTTGTTCCTCGTTCCAGTGGTATCACACATCGCTGTGTGTAAAGCCGCAGGAGCGAGGAACATCTCCTACCTGCATCCTGCGGCTCATGCCAGCTATGCGGAAGGAAGGAGGTGGGCGGGAGGTTTACGTTCCGCTCATCTCCACCCCATCGCTTCTATTGGCCGCCTGCCGTCACAGGGCAGGTGAGTGCATGTGAAGCTGGCGTAGCGATAATGTTCGCTACGCCAACTATCACCATGATATCGCAGCTGCGATGGGGGCGGGGACTATCGCGCTCGGCATCGCAAGCATCGGCTTGCGATGTCGTAGTGTGCAAAGTGCCCCTAACTGTTTAGTTTCTTGACAATAAAGACTAAATTCTCATAGCTTTCACTCAAGTCCGCAGAATGCTCTACAGACACTGAAGCATACTCTCTGCCATTGTGCAGTAGCAGCTTTTAGATTTTTTTTTTGATAAATTAATAAAGAGTCTATGCTCGCTTACATTGTACTCAGTGTAAAATGTTCCATCTTATAGCAGGATAAGGCACAGCCACAGTGTAAGAGATGTTGAGGTGCAGCATAGTGGTGGATACCACTGCTTTTACAACTACCCTGACAGTCTTAATAACAAGTTGCCTGATGAAGGCCACCTGCCCGAAACGTCACATGTTGCTTTAAGACTTATGGAATGAATTTTTCGTTTGTATCAACATCTGAGAGTGCCTTGTTTCTAATTCTCTAAAATTTTCCATCAGCCCAGGAACATTACTGCAATACACTAAAGCACCATCTTGAGAAAAGTATGGAAGGAATCCCTTTTAGAACCCCATGGAATTCTATTCTTTTGGAAGACTATGAAGTCAGTGTTTGTGAAAAAACTCTACATCATGTAATTTTTTTGTATTTAGATTAGTGGGGATGGATATTGTTGATCTGGGGAGTTAACTTGATTTCCATATTTGGATTTGAGAAGAAAGTCTTTCCAAAAAATAGAAAACTGATTTCTGCCTTATGAGAGTTTTTGCCTTCCTCTTGGTTAACTTTGCAAGATGACAGGTTGAACAATATGGACATAAGACTATATAAATTAATGATTCACAAAAAAAAAAAAAGAAACTTTGTAACATAATTTATTGGAGAATTCGACTTCTTTCTTGGGCTGATCTTTCTCAAAATTCTCAATTAACAAATAAAAATCTGTCTTCAGTGAAAACATATTTTTCCTTTACTGAGATAGGAGATGGCAGTTTGTGCTCATAACGTTCTCTGGAGAAGTATAACTATTGATTTAGGAGAACTTGTAATGGAATATTTGTGTCTGCCGCCAGTTCCTCCTTCTTCCATAGAATTTTAAAAGCACCAATTGTCATATCTTATTGAAGTATTGGGAAATCTTACCATTTTACCTATGAATTGAGGGTGAAAGATTAGTCCAGAAGGAGAAAGAAGCAGATTTCTTAGATAAGATATATTTCAAAGTTTCTTATTTTCATATGTACTATTAATTTATGAGATAAAAATTAAAATATTAATTAGGTGACTGGACAGACTTTTTCCATTTATCCTACTAAGCACCTCTGTGCACTTCTGCCCACAAGGGGAATCTGTCAGCAGATTTTTACTATGTAAGCTGATGCCAGCATGCTGCAAAGGTTAACACAGAAAGTTCAGGGCTGCCTGTCTTGTCACAGTCCGATCTGTTATTTATTTACTATATTTGTTTAAGCAGCAAGTCTCATATCATTGCTCGGACTACAATGTTTCGCCCACAGTTGTGTTGCATGCCCTCTGATTGATACCTTATTGTCAATGTAAAATATCTATTGATAGCCTGATGTGGGCAGAGGCAGCTCTCTCAGCTCTGCTTCATGATTAAAGGCCCCGTCACACTAAGCAACATCGCTAGCAACATCGCTGCTAACGAACAACTTTTGTGACGTAGCAGCGATGTTGCTAGTGATGTCGCTGTGTGTGACATCCAGCAACAACCCGGCCCCTGCTGTGAGGTCGTTGGTTGTTGCTGAATGTCCTAGGCCATTTTTTAGTTGTTGCTCTCCCGCTGTGAAGCACACATCGCTGTGTGTGACAGCGAGACAGCAACAACTAAATGTGCAGGCAGCAGGAGCCGGCTTCTGCGGAGGCTGGTAACCACAGTAAACATCGGGTAACCAAGAAGCCCTGTCCTTGGTTACCCGATATTTACCTTTGTTACCAGCCTCCGCCGCTCTCACTGTCAGTGCCGGCTCCTGCTCTGTGCACATGTAGCTGCAGGACACATCGGGTTAATTAACCCGATGTGTCATGCAGCTAGGAGAGCAGGGAGCCAGCGCTAAGCAGTGTGCGCTGCTCCCTGCTCTGTGCACATTTAGCTGCAGTACACATCGGGTTAATTAACCCGATGTGTGCTGTAACTAGGAGAGCAGGGAGCCAGCGCTAAGCAGTGTGCGCTGCTCCCTGCTCTGTGCACATTTAGCTGCAGTACACATCGGGTTAATTAACCCGATGTGTGCTGTAACTAGGAGAGCAGGGAGCCAGCGCTCAGTGTGCGCTGCTCCCTGCTCTCTGCACGTGTAGCTCCGTGCGCTGGTAACCAAGGTAAATATCGGGTTGGTTACCCGATATTTACCTTAGTTACCAAGCGCAGCATCTTCCACGCGGCGCTGGGGGTTGGTCACTGGTTGCTGGTGAGCTCACCAGCAACTCGTGTAGCGACGCTCCAGCGATCCCTGCCAGGTCAGGTTGCTGGTGGGATCGCTGGAGCGTCGCAGTGTGACATCTCACCAGCAACCTCCTAGCAACTTACCAGCGATCCCTATCGTTGTTGGGATCGCTGGTAAGTTGCTTAGTGTGACTGGACCTTAAATCTAAAAATTTGGATTGTCTCAGAACAGCTGCATCCAGTAAGCTAAGTGTTACATCGTTGGATTCAGAATCCTTTTGCCTACAGCATGCTGCTGTCAGATGAGGTAGCAAAAACTGTTGACAGATTCCCTTTAATAACATCTGATCCACAAAAGTTTTGTCAGAAAATCCAAATTTTGAGAATGATTGGTCCAGTTGAAACATTTTATATGCCTGATGGTTAACACAGTTTTCCACCACTTACCTCTAAGATGTCTATTTCCATAGTATCATAAGCATAAGTAATTATACAATTAGTAGTTAATTTGACAGCTGTCATGATCCATGCCTGTGTCAGCTGTGGCTGAGCCATGGCTGATTTTCCAGTTCAGGGTTACAGGTCATGTGAGTGGTTTATCCCATCCTGCCTTGTTCCGGATGTCAGGACACTATATCCTGGCGCTGCACCTCCGGTGCAGTGCCAGTGATAGTTTATGCTCTGCAGGGTGTGTTGGTGGCTCCCGTAAGTTACCTGATCTGTTCTGTCTCCTTGCTATCTTGTCCTGCCCATTCCCTCCTCCGTCCATCCATTCGTCCTTCCATCCCGTTCCCTGACTAGCTGCTCCTGTCTGCCTCTATTTCCAGCCCTATGTGTCTGACCTCAGTCCCGACCTGTTTTGTCCTCCATCCTTGTGTGTTTCTTGTACTTCCCGGCAGCTGACCTGTATCCACATTCCTGAGTACGGCTCTATTTCTCCCTTTTGTTGTTTATGTGACTTCCCAGCTTCTGATATTTGGCTATCACCTGACCATGATTTGATTATCCCTGTACTACTGACAAGACCTCCTGCTGCTAACCTGGCCTACTGACTATTCTATTGCCCTTTTGTGGTTTGCTTGTTTACTGCACTCTGACGCTACACTGCTTATAGCTTCAGTATTTCTCATAGTCCCGCTTGACAACAGCATTGTAATGAGATATTTACCATGTTACCATTTTTTTTTTTGCATATTTCAACTACAGATGTAATGCGACAATGTGGATAGCTGGTTGTGTATGTGACTATACTACATACAGTAGACAGCACATGCCCAGCCAAGTTTGCATGTTATTATTATTTTTATTATTATTTATTAAAGCGCCATCAATTCCATGGCGCTTTATATGTGAAAGGGTCAGAGTGCTAAGAAGGAAAAATCAGGGCACTACTCGGTCCATGGGATATTTTCAGGCATTAGCCTTAATTCACAGTTAGCGTTTTTCCGCCGTATTCACCACTTGACAGAAAGGCTTGGCAGAAGAAAAATGTACTGACTACATGGTGCTCATTCCAAAGGGAGCAGAACAATCCAAGACTTAAAAATGTAAGAAATGAATAAGCACTCACCGATCTTTACTGTGCAGTAGAAAAGTGTTTAATCACACGTGGAGGTTACATACTGTGGCAGGCGAGGAGGGGGTAGGAAGGGACAGCATGTCAGACGACGGCCATTTCGCACTCTTTAACAGTGCTTCGATGGGTCTAACGTGTGATTAAACACTTTTCTACTGCACAGCAAAGATCGGTGAGTGCTTATTCATTTCTTACATTTTTAAGTTCTACATGTGAAAGGGGTATACATAATAGGGACAAGTACAATAATCATAAACAATACAAGGTACAGACTGGTACAGAAGGATAGAGGTCCCTGACTGCGAGGGCTCACAGTCTACAAGGGATAGGTGAGGATACATTAGGTTAGGGTAGAGCTGGTTGTGCGGCGCTATATCAGACTGAGGGTTATGGCAGGTTGTAGGCTTGTCAGAAGAAGTGGGTCTTCAGGTTCCTTTTAAAGCTTGTTAAAGTAGGCGAGAGTCTGATGTGTTGTGGCAGAGCATTACAGAGTATGTAGGAGGCACGGGAGAAATCTTGGATGCGATGGTGGGAAGAGGAGATGAGAGGGGAGTAGAGAAGGAGATCTTGTGAGGATTGAAGGTTACGTGCAGGTAAGTACCGGGAGACTAGGTCACAGATGTATGGAGGAGATAGGTTGTGGATGGCTTTGTATGTCATGGTTAGTGTTTTGAACTGGAGTTGTTGGGCAATGGGAAGCCAGTGAAGGCATTGGCAGAGAGGAGAGGTCAAGGAATAGCGGGGGGACAGGTGGATTAGCCAGGCAGCATAGTTTAGAATAGATTGTAGGGGTGCGAGAATGTTAGAAGGGAGGCCACAGAGCAGGAGGTTGCAATAATCCAGGCGGGAGATAATAATGGCATGTACTAGGGTTTTTGCAGCTTCTTGGGAAAGGAATGTACGGATCTGGGAAATATTTTTGAGTTGTAGGTGGCAGGAGGTGAAGAGAGTTCAGAGTCTAGGATTACTCCCAGGCAGCGAGCACGTGGCACTGGGGAAAGTGAGCAGCCATTGACATTGATGGATATGTCAGGTGGGGGGGGTTGAGTGAGGAGGAGGAAAGACAATGAATCCTGTTCTGTCCATGTTCAGTTTTAAGAATCGAGCAGAGAAAAAGGATGAAATAGCTGATAGGCATTGTGGGATTCTGGTTAATAGGGAGGTGATGTCAGGTCCAGAGAGGTAGATCTGCGTATCAACAGCATAGAGATGATACTGAAAGCCGTGGAACTCTATGAGCTGTCCCAGACCGAATGTGTAAATGGAGAACAGCAGGGGTCCAAGAACTGAACCTTGGGGGACACTGACAGATAAGGGGTTAGATGAGGAAGTGGTGTGAGAGTGGGAGATGCTGAAAATTTGGTTGGTTAGGTATGAGGAGATCCAAGATAGCGTCAAGTCTGTGATGCCCAGAGATGAGAGAATTTGTAATAGAAGGGAATGGTCTACTGTGGCAAAGTCACTGGACATGTCCATGAGGAGGAGGACAGAGTAGTGTCACTTGGATTTTGCGGTTAGTAGGTCGTTAGTGACTTTGGTTAGGGAAGTTTCAGTGGAATAATGGGGTCAGAAGCCAGATTGTAACTGGTCAAAGAGGGAGCAGGAAGAGAGGAAGGGTCAAGGGAGGACTTTTTGAGGATGGGTGAGATGGAGGCATGTTTAAAGCATGAAGGGAATACACCAGTTGTTAGTGATAGGTTGAAGAGATTGGTTAGGGTCAGAAGGAAGACTGTGCTGAGATTGGGGATGAGGTGGGATGGGAGTGGATCAAGCAGGCAGGTTGTGAGATGTGATCTTGAGAGAAGAATGGAAAGATGATCTTCTGTCATGGTGGAGAAGCTGGATTTGGAGGAAGAAGGCTGAGTAGTTGTGGCTGTGGTGATTGTGAGCCAAAGCTTGCTCTAATGTTGTCAATCTTCTGCTTGAAGAAAGAGGCAAAGTCTTCAGCTGAGATGAGTAGAGAGGGAGGTGGTGCTGGTGGACGGAGGAGAGAGTTGAAAGTGTTGAACAGCTGTTTAAGTTGTGGGAGAGAGAGGATCTGAGGGATGAGAAGTAGGTTTGTTTTGCAGCAGTGATTGCAGACTTGAAAGTGGTGAGAGCCTGTTTGTATGTAATGAAGTGCTCAGTGGAATGAGACCTCTTCCATCTGCGCTCAGCAATTCTGGAAGCTCGTCTCAGTTCTTTAGTCTTGCTCGTGTGCCAGGGTTGCCTGTTGATTGTGCGTGTTTTGGTGTGTGTGTGTGAGAGGGGCAGCTGATTCAAGAGCTGCAGAGATGGTGGTGTTGTATAAAGTGGCAGCAGCATCTGCATCATGTGAAGAACCAATGTCTGCAAGAGGGAAAAGAGACTGAGAAAGTGAGTGTAAGTCAAGGTGATTGAGATTTCTGCGGGGTGTGAAAGTTTGTGGAGGGGGGATGGTGTACTTAGAGAAGAGAGGGAAGAGAATGTGAGTAGGTTGTGGTTAGACAGGGGGAGAGGCGCATTAGAGAGGTTAAATAGGGAACATAGGCGAGTGAAGATGAGGTCCAGCGTGTGGCCATCTTTGTGAGTAGCTGCAGAGGAACATTGGGTGAGGCCGAAGGAGGAAGCGAGTGTTAGAAGTTTAGAGACAGATGAGTGAGAAGTGTCAATGGGGATGTTAAAGTGACCCATGACGATGGTATGTCTGTATGTGGTAGTGAATGGTTAATTAGGGATGAAGACTGTTCTCCTAAAATTTGAGGTTTGAGTTTTCTGCGCTGCATAATTTTATAAATTTCAATAAGAATTTCAAACTTTTTACGTTTCACCAAAATATTCCTCAGCAGCACACAACGATCCAAGAGAGCATATCCATAATTGCCCAAGACATGGTTGCTTTAGTGCTGAATTCCTTATTCCAGTGGATTCTCCTAGGAAAGTTAACGCAGTCTCCACAAACTTCATTTTCCCCTAAGCTATGTGGGGAGAATGATATGTGACACAATGCAGAGAAGGAAATCTATATCCAATGACCTCTGAAGAATTAATGAATGGTGCAGCTGCAAAATAGCAGAGAACGGGAATTATTAATAATACATGATGGATAGTTCAATACCATGTATAGAAGGAAATTCAATTTTTATCTAAGTTGTATGAAGACAGGCAGGCTGGGATTTTTTTTTTCCAAAGAGATTGATTTAAGATTCACAGCATGAGGTGTGAGATGCCTTATGGATTCTTTAAAAGCCACAACAGAAATAGAAACTACAAAAAAAAGTCAATATCTATTCCTCTCGTACAAGCTAAAGTATATATACCCAAGAAGGCGCACTGAGAAAGCAAGACTTATGATACAATTATACTATTATGTTGCTGGGAAACAAATAATGTCATTATGGGAATTGAGAATGTTCTGACAAGTTGAAGGCGCAGCGAGAACACAATACTAAATAATAAAGAGCCAAGAAGAGGAAGATAAGACTATCAACCAGACTGGCAACAGAGGGAGTTGTTATCTGACCCTGGACACTGCCATGAAATCCTGAAATCAGTTACAGATACATTGGATTGTTTTTAATTGGCTTCTTGCTTGGACACATGATAATACTCGCCCTACATGTCAGCTTTGTGCTTCCTACATTCAATGGACAACAAAAGTAGAAGGAAAAGTATTGAGAAGTAGAAAGAAATTAAGGCAAATATTGTTAATCAACGGAAACATGGTAAATAACCAAGGAACTAGTTTATGACTTCTATGCTACAGCAATAGTTACAGTGGTTGTAAGTAATATTAGATTTCCGGCAAGACTTTCTCGAAAGTTTACTATAACCTGCACCAACAGAATCCATTTATACATATGATGGTTCCCTGCAGAAATATCTGTTTTTGGTTTCCCTAAAGTATGCAACCCCTCTTTATGAATGTTTGCATAAAATGTTGTAGTTTGTTTGATCAGTTATTTATTTGCCTACTTTTTTTTTTTTTTACAGTATACTCAATTAGTTAGGTTTATAAAGTGTTACGGGGGTGTCACGGGTGACAGACAGTCATGTGGTTTCTGGCAATAGAAGGTCACAGCGTTTGGCTGCACAAAATGGTCCCTCACTTGCTATTGTTTCTGCTGCTAGTATTCATTGTAGTAGGTAGCTTTCATGCTGGATTTTCATCTTTCCACCTTTTCCACCCGGTTGCTGATCATCAGTTATCTCTTAGTGCTCAAATACTGCCTTCTTCCCTGGACTGGTGCTGGGGATATTATTCAGTTCATTCTAGATCTGGTTGCAAGCAGGTGGCTTGCACTCTTCTGTGGGATCGTTGCTGAAGCTTTGCTGAACTCCTGCCTGAGTCATCTCTGGATAAGTAGTTCATGCCTTTTCCCCCATGTGTCCTCCTTGTGTCTTCCTTTAGCATTTAGTGGGGTTGACGAAGAGCTCATCCCCCCCACTCCCTTTTTAGGGTCCAGCATTAGGGATACCTAGGGTCGGGTACCCAGCTCAGCACATAGGTACAGAACCTATCTAGGATGGAGAGGGACTCCAGGGACCAGCAGTAGGATTGGTCAAGGGTCACCACCCCTTCCCTAGATACAAGGGTCCCCTTCCCTTACTTTTCGCTGCTCGCTTGTTACTTCCCCGTACCTAGTGTGTCGCCCTGGGCAAGCCAGGGGACACAGGTCACAACACCACCACACCCCACATCCCAGGTAGGCACACCTAAGCTGAACCAAAAATCCTTGTTGCCTTCTTCCAGAGACTGTTGATTCACACCAGGGGGTGGGCCAGGCGGTTGGCTCCGCCCACCAAGGAGATCACAGTTCTGGAGGCAGGAAGTACCAGGCAGATTAGCCCAGGCAGGGCTTGAGTAAACATCGAGATTAGCCCAGGGAGGGCAAGTGTAAACACCTAAGTGAAAGTAAAGAGAGAGAAGTGGTAAAGGAGGAAAGCAAGTGAGGTGACAAGAAGGAAGGAAAGCCTGAGAGCCCATCTGTGTGTAGGGCCAGAACAGCAAGGTCAGCGACGGCGGTGACTGTCCGGAGGGGGACCGTTTGGAAGTTCCTGGAAGGACCCCGTTGGCTGTGTGCCCGGTGGTCTGGAGCAGTGTTCCGAAAGACAGTCAGCACCAGGGCAGGGGCCTCTCGAACCCCGGCAAGGCTAGGAGTCGCCAAATTTGCCGAATCCGTCAGTGAAGGGGACGTAGATTCCCCCAACAACCAAGTCCCGATTGAAGGCAACAGTCCAACCTGTACAACAGAGGCACCGCCACCGCCAGGGCACCAGTCTCTGAGGGCCAGCGCCTGCGGGCAAAGTGTAGTGCTCCTCCGGCCCAGCTTGAAGCCGGGGAGCGGGTTACCGGTGGGGACCCATCGCAACCATCCGTACATACAGGTGCAAGGAAGAGGGACATCACCGTCACCTACCGGGGAAGCAAAGCAGCCGTCTGTGGGACCGTCCTACCAGCCGTTTGGTTTACCGTACAAACTGTGTCCAAGTCTCAGGCTGAGTGAGTACCATAGTGCCGCAAGGCACAGCGCTGCCCCCGCGTCCCTGCGCCCACCAGGCCCTGCACCTCACAAGCCATCACCGGGCCCCGGGATCACCAACCCCTACCCACGGAGGGGCAACACAACACCTGGCTGCTCCCCATCACCATCCCCGGGATCCCCGCATTGAGCAGCGGTGGTGCTACACATCACCACAACCGTGGGTGGCGTCACGGACATTATCCCAACACCCCAAACAACCCCCCTTTCACTCACGGGCGAGGAGTGCCGCTCGAGGAAACCCCCGGGATCCGGCCTACGGCTCGAGCCACCACTGAGCAGCCGGACCCGAGCAGAAGGGGTGAGCGCGGTGTGCTGACACCCTCCTCCCCGCCCGCGACAACTTGGCGTCACGAACAGGATCTTACCGCTCTGCCGTCTGGTAGAGGTGCGCCTTGTTACCGCCGGAGGTATCCGGCAGAAAAATTTCAGAAGCCGCCATCTTTGGCGCGAAAAGTTCCCGCTCGAGCGTCTTCTCGAGCAGTAGAGGCGCGAAGGCCAAAACCCCGCCCCGAGAGAGGAGGGGCCGGAAAGAGCTAAAGGGGACGCGATGGCGGACGGCCGCATGTAGCTGCGGCTATAAAAGCAGGGACGCCAGGACTCTGCAAACATCCCGTTCCTGGAAGAAAGAAAGAAAGCCAGCATGTGGATGCCGTCCCGCGACACCGTACCCCCCGCGCCTGGAACCGCGGCGTGGGTGGAGATCCGGACCGCGCAGCTCTACCAACGGCTGCAGGTAAAGATGCAACTCCTCATGGAGGAGTGGGAGGCCGACATGGCGGACGTTGTAGCCACCGTGCGGAGACGCGAGGAGGAAGCGGAGAAAGGGAGGGTGAGTGACCCACGTCCCGACGCCCTTGAGGGGCCGGTCATCGCGGCTGTGGGGCCCGGTCCAAGCCCTCTCCCTTCGCTGCCTCCCTTGCCACCCGTCCCGGAGGCCGTGACCCCGCCACTAGGCCTGCTACCACCGCAACCGGTAGCAGTACCCAGCGTCCCCGCCCAAGCGGGCCAACTTGTAGCCGGAGCCCGCAGCAAGTCCGCAGTGTTGCCGTGGAAGACTCCGAAGACCGAACCGGAGGCATCCCCTGAGAAACTCCCCGAGCCGGAGCCGATGACCCGCTCCGGGCCGAAGGCCCAGCAGCGGAAAGCCCCTAGGCCCATCCCCCACACCTCGGCTGAGGTAGCGCCGGGTTGTTGCTGCAGGGCAGCGCCCAAGGCCATGACACCGCGGGATACGCCGCCCACCTTCCTGACAGTGGGTAACGTTCTGGATGTCCCGCGGGGCCCGACCCGTGCGCCGGCGCTGGCAGCAGCGCCGTACTGGGATAGGGAGCCGGTACCGCTGGGCCTGGAGATCGCCGAGAGGGAGAGGAAGAAGGCCGAGCTGGTGGCCAGAGCGATCCGGGAGAAAGAAAATCTCCGGCAAGCGACCTTCCGTGACCGGGGACCGCTGTACGAGGGACAGGTGAGGCGGTTTGATGTCCGCCGGGGCGACGGGTTCATCTATGAGCCGGGCCTGGAGGCCGAGGTGTTTGTAGCCCGGCGGGACGTGCATGCTCACCTGCCCAAAGAACATCCCGGCCGTAATCTGATGCCGGGAGATATTGTGCAGTATACCCGGCACTTTGGGGAGCGAGGCTGGTTTGCGCTGGACGTTAACCTCAGGAGGGGCCCGGAGGCCCGAGCGAGCGCAGACCTCTACCCCTTGCCAGCAGCCCCAGCGCTTGAAAGACCGGAGTAGGGCAATGGATGCCCGCAGCACCGTCCCCGTTGGGACCACCTGCTTGTTTGAAAAAGTTTTGAAAAGTTTGAAAGTTTGCAAAAGAATGATAAGAAAGATGATTATCCAAGTTTTCACCTGATTGTCTGCTGTGATTAGCAACCGGCTGGAGCCGGCACCGTTGTCCCCGTGGGGACCGTTTAAAAAGTTATGGCATGGGAACTATCCATGGACAAGCCCGTGAACTCTGCAGGGCACCCACAAACGTTAGTGGCTTGTAATTATGTTGGGTACCGTTACCGTTTCCGCAATGCCGCCTCCGGAGAGGCAGGTTGGAGGGAGGGCCCTGAGCAGAGCAGGCCAGGGCCCCGCCACCAAAGGAACCGGTGGCTACCCTCTGGAGGGAAGGACAGATCCCGCTCGGGTACCGTGTGCTGGACTGTGGGTCAAGGGGTGCTGCCTGGGTTTTAGGGGCAGCATCAGGGCCAGGTTACTTGGGTGGGAGAGAGCGGAAACCGTGACCGTATACCGTTGAAACGTTAAAAGTAAAATGTGCCTCCCGTCTTGGGAAGAAGTTATTTAAAAATGTTATGCATGTTGTTTAACCCTGTTACCCCTTTTTACAGAAAAATAAAACCGGTGTAGGACGGCAGCCCGCGGACGGTCTGCATTTTGCTAAGGGGGAATGTGTCGCCCTGGGCAAGCCAGGGGACACAGGTCACAACACCACCACACCCCACATCCCAGGTAGGCACACCTAAGCTGAACCAAAAATCCTTGTTGCCTTCTTCCAGAGACTGTTGATTCACACCAGGGGGTGGGCCAGGCGGTTGGCTCCGCCCACCAAGGAGATCACAGTTCTGGAGGCAGGAAGTACCAGGCAGATTAGCCCAGGCAGGGCTTGAGTAAACATCGAGATTAGCCCAGGGAGGGCAAGTGTAAACACCTAAGTGAAAGTAAAGAGAGAGAAGTGGTAAAGGAGGAAAGCAAGTGAGGTGACAAGAAGGAAGGAAAGCCTGAGAGCCCAGCTTTGTGTAGGGCCAGAACAGCAAGGTCAGCGACGGCGGTGACTGTCCGGAGGGGGACCGTTTGGAAGTTCCTGGAAGGACCCCGTTGGCTGTGTGCCCGGTGGTCTGGAGCAGTGTTCCGAAAGACAGTCAGCACCAGGGCAGGGGCCTCTCGGACCCCGGCAAGGCTAGGAGTCGCCAAATTTGCCGAATCCGTCAGTGAAGGGGACGTAGATTCCCCCAACAACCAAGTCCCGATTGAAGGCAACAGTCCAACCTGTACAACAGAGGCACCGCCACCGCCAGGGCACCAGTCTCTGAGGGCCAGCGCCTGCGGGCAAAGTGTAGTGCTCCTCCGGCCCAGCTTGAAGCCGGGGAGCGGGTTACCGGTGGGGACCCATCGCAACCATCCGTACATACAGGTGCAAGGAAGAGGGACATCACCGTCACCAACCGGGAAAGCAAAGCAGCCGTCTGTGGGACCGTCCTACCAGCCGTTTGGTTTACCGTACAAACTGTGTCCAAGTCTCAGGCTGAGTGAGTACCATAGTGCCGCAAGGCACAGCGCTGTCCCCGCGTCCCTGCGCCCACCAGGCCCTGCACCTCACAAGCCATCACCGGGCCCCGGGATCACCAACCCCTACCCACGGAGGGGCAACACAACACCTGGCTGCTCCCCATCACCATCCCCGGGATCCCCGCATTGAGCAGCGGTGGTGCTACACATCACCACAACCGTGGGTGGCGTCACGGACATTATCCCAACACCCCAAACAACCCCCCTTTCACTCACGGGCGAGGAGTGCCGCTCGAGGAAACCCCCGGGATCCGGCCTACGGCTCGAGCCACCACTGAGCAGCCGGACCCGAGCAGAAGGGGTGAGCGCGGTGTGCTGACACCCTCCTCCCCGCCCGCGACACTAGCGTGTCATAAAGTTTGAGGAAAAGGTAAATTTGAACTACTAAAAGGCAAAGAAATATATTATAATAATACATTTAATAACCAGAAAAGAAAAATTGCAAAGAGAACTCAAGTATAGTCTTACCATAATTTCGGATGTAGTTTTACACTATTTCTCTGCACATCTTATCTAGATACTACCTGCAAAGTTTATCTAGAGGTTGTATGTATAGAAAACTAGATAGAAAGGCACTAAAAATCTGCCACTTAAAAGCCCACAAAAATATAAAGCTGACCCTGATGTTTTATAGGTATAAAGGTCTCAAATAAAAAAAGTCCTTTTAGCGTATACTTAAAGGGGTTGTCAAGAACTAGGACAACCTTTTCTGATTCCACATAATTTTGTCACAGGTGTGTCACGAGTGACAGACAGTCATGTGGTTTCTGCCCATAGAAGCTCACAGCGTTTGCCTGTGCAGAATGCTCCCTGAATTTCCATTGTTCCTGCTGTCAGTATTCATTGGTATAGGCTGCTTTCCTACTGGATTAATCTCTCTCCCTTTTGGACTCAGCACAAGCTTGACCTCCATCCAGCTGTTCATTGTCAATATTCCCTTCTTGTTTAACCTATTATCTACCAATGTCCTTTTTATGGGACGCCTAACCTTTTGCTTCTAGCAACTAAGATTTTATAATTAGGTCTAATAATAATAATAATAATAATAATAATAATTATTATTATTAATTATAAATTGGCAAATTATGTTTCTGATTCATTAGTACCCAAATCATTAAAAATCTGTCATTTAATTAAAAAATAAAAATGAAAATTGCTAATTTGGCAAGTAATGGTTTAAATGCCCCTTCCTTCCTTTGGACTGTGTTGGTGAAATTTTCAGTTCCTTCAAGCCGAGGTTGCAAGCAGGTGGCTTGTACTCTTCTGTGTTATTGTTGCTGAAAGCTCTGATAAATTCCTACCTGAGTCGTCATCTAACAATAATAATAAATAGTTCATGCTTTTCCCCCTGTGTTCCCCTATTGTGTCTTCTATAGTTGTTTAGTGGGGTTGACAAAGAGCTCATCCCATCCGTTCCCTATTTAGGGCCCAGCATTAGGGATATCTAAGGTCAGGTACCCAGCTGGTGCATAGGTGCGGAACGTATCTAGGGTGGTGAGGGACCCCAGGGACCAGCGGTAGGTCAGGGGTCACTATCTTCCCTCTCCCTAGATACAGGATTTCCCTTCCCTTCCGCTGTGCGCTTGGTACTTCCCCATACCTAGCATGACAGTTTTCCCCAGGTAAAATTAAAAATTGTTGACGATTGTGGAGCAGGGACCCATGTGACGTTGTGACGTCATACGAGTCCTACACCCAATCACCACCATCTTTTCTTTCCTCACCATCGGACACAGAAGTAATCAACAAGAAGTGAGCAGCAGAAAGAGCACTCACTTCCTGTTGATTAACTTGTTTGTCCAAAGGCGAGGAGAGAGAAGCCGGCTGTTTTTAGGCGCAGGGCTCACATGACGTCACAACGTCACATAGGTCCCTGCATCACAATCCCCAACACTGCTGGAATGGCACCAGCTGCGGATGTGAGTATAGGCTTTTTTATTATACCTTGGGGGAAATATGTGGTATCAGGTGGGGTTGTCCTAGTAGTGGACAACCCCTTTAAAGCTATGAATTGTAGAGGTTAAGCCTGTTACTCTTGGAAGAGCACTGCAGAATAAGCGCAATGCAGGATACAATAAAGAATAAGTGTACTTTTAATATACTTTCATATGAATACACAATCCTAACACATAAATAATACATATATTTATAATTAAAGTAAAATTAATCCTAAAGAGAAAAACAATTAAATTACAGCATTTTCTTGTGTATTATAATGATGAGAAAATTTTGCTTAACAGTAAAAAAAAACAATATTACTAACTCAGTGTGAAAAGAATTAATGATATATATATATATATATATATATATATATATACATATATATATATGGCCAATGGGATTCACTGTTGGTCAGGACCAATTATATATTGGCATTTTAAGGGATGGACTAAATTATGTATTCTACGAGTACAAAACAAATATACAGCAACTAATGAATATTCATGAGCAGCTACTGTCAAAATGTATTTATTACAATAAAATAATTGGGTCAAACATATTGAAAAATAATATTTTGCCAATATTACTGTTATGTCACACCTAGTGAGATGGCTTCTCAAAGCCCATTGTACTGTTCTTCAGCAACACGAACAAGAGGCGCTGGTGCAGCCAGATGGATGAAATGTATCAAGCTGTAGAGGAGATTCCAAAGCTGGAATGCTGGTAAATGGTATACCAAAGCAGAAACAATTTGTACAGAAGAGCTGGAAAAATGGCTACTGAGGTAGCAGAGCTGGAACAGTAATGATTGATATAGTAGAACATTATTAATCTAAATAGAGAAGGACCACATGTGAAACCATAATTGTGGCGCCCTGGCCTAGCCAGGTCGTCACAGATAACACTCAAACACCCCCACCCCCATTAGACAGGGACACCAGCCAAACAAAAACCCTTGTTGCCTTCCTCCAGTGTCTGATGTCCACACCAGGTGGGACGGAGAGAAGCGGTTGGCCCCACCCACCGAGGAGTTCACATGGCTGGAGGCGGGAAAAGTGACAGTCCAATGTTGAGCAGTGAAGAGTGAGGGCAAGCACTTGGGTGTCTGGGTTTGTGGCCCAGGCACTGACAGCAAGGTTGGCAGACGGTGGTGGCCGTCTCCAGGAGTGGTGGAGCAACGCAGAACCGTAGGACCGGGGTCGGGCGATGGCCCGCCTGTACCGACCGGGGAGAGAAGTGAAGCCAGCACACACAGGCAGGGCCATCGGACCCCGACCAGGCTTGGAGCCACCAATAATAGTCAGATCCGAATGTGACTGGAACCCCAGCGGTTTCACAACAGCAAAAGTCCCAATTGAAGGCAACAGCCCACACCATGAGGGTATACAGCTACCGCCTAAGGCTAGAGACCCAAGGGCCAGCGCCTGCGGGAAAACGGGCTCCTCCGGTACCCATACACCGGGGAGCGGACTACCGTTGGGAATCCATAGTAGTCAGAAGGAGAACATCAAGGTGCAGGGAAAGACAGCCGCCATCACCTGTCCAGGGAGAGACACTGCAGCCGGCTGCGGGACCCGACCATCCAGCCATTTGGTTTACCGAGGACTTTGTACCTTTCTTGCTGAGTGAGTACACCCGTGCCATCCGGAACCGCGCCTCGCTGTCCCTGCAACCCTGCACCTCACCGACCCTGCCTCCCTGTCGCATCATCGGGCCCTGGGACCACCGACCCCTACCCATGGAGGGGGAAAACAACATCCCAGCTGCTCCCTACCATCGCTCCCGGGATCCCCTTCACCAGCAGCGGTGGTGCCCATCTTCACCACGACCCGTGGGTGGTGTCACGGACTAAATCCCCAAAACCAACCACCCCTTTCACTCACGGGTGAGGAGCGCCGCTCAAGTCCCCAGATCCGGCCCACCGCTCGAGCCACTGAGCAGCCATCGCAGCAGCGCCGGACCCGAGTGTTAGTGAGCGCAGTGCAGTAGCGCCCTCCCCGCCTGCGACATAACCACAGGTGTGCTCATTAGCCAGTGCAAAAACATCCATGCACACAAAGAGGATCCGAACATTGTTATAAATATGGTACTTCAAAAAGGTAGATCAGTTATCAAAATTGCACTCATGAAATGCAAAAACAACAAATATAAACAGAGAATATTAAAAAAATAGTTTAAAATATATAGTGTAAGCCACTTGGTTACAGGTAGCAATATGGTCATAGAATCCCCACATAGATACCTGAATTAGGCTAGGGACAAGTCCCGCTGGCATACTAATGACATTTCTTCAAATTAAAGAGGTGGCAGCCCTTGAAGACAACCTGCATCCATGATAATATACAGTGCCTACAAGTAGTATTCAACCCCCTGCAGATTTAGCAGGTTTACACATTCGGAATTAACTTGGCATTCTGACATTTGGACTGTAGATCAGCCTGGAAGTGTGAAATGCACTGCAGCAAAAAAGAATGTTATTTCTTTCTTTTTTTTTTTTTTAAATTGTGAAAAGTTTATTTAGAGGGTCATTTATTATTCAACCCCTCAAACCACCAGAATTCTGTTTGGTTCCCCTAAAGTATTAAGAAGTAGTTTAGGCACAAAGAACAATGAGCTTCACATGTTTGGATTAATTATCTCTTTTTCCAGCCTTTTCTGACTAATTAAGACCCTCCCCAAACTTGTGAACAACACTCATACTTGGTCAACATGGGAAAGACAAAGGAGCATTCCAAGGCCATCAGAGACAAGATCGTGGAGGGTCACAAGGCTGGCAAGGGATACAAAACCCTTTCCAACCTGTCTCCACTGTTGGGAGCATCATCCAGAAGTGGAAGGCTTATGGAACTACTGTTAGCCTTCCACGGCCTGGACAGCCTTTGAAAGTTTCCACCCGTGCCGAGGCCAGGCTTCTCCGAAGAGTCAAGTCTAACCCAAGGACAACAAGGAAGGAGCTCCGGGAAGATCTCATGGCAGTGGGGACATTGGTTTCAGTCAATACCATAAGTAACGTACTCCACCGCAATGGTCTCTGTTCCAGACGAGCCCGTAAGGTACCTTTACTTTCAAAGCGTCATGTCAAGGCTCGTCTACAGTTTGCTCATGATCACTTGGAGGACTCTGAGACAGACTGGCTCAAGGTTCTCTGGTCTGATGAGACCAAGATCGAGATCTTTGGTGCCAACCACACACGTGACGTTTGGAGACTGGATGGCACTGCATACGACCCCAAGAATACCATCCCTACAGTCAAGAATGGTGGTGGCAGCATCATGCTGTGGGGCTGTTTCTCAGCCAAGGGGCCTGGCCATCTGGTCCGCATCCATGGGAAGATGGATAGCACGGCCTACCTGGAGATTTTGGCCAAGAACCTCCGCTCCTCCATCAAGGATCTTAAGATCGGTCGTCATTTCATCTTCCAACAAGACAACGACCCAAAGCACACAGCCAAGAAAACCAAGGCCTGGTTCAAGAGGGAAAAAATCAAGGTGTTGCAGTGGCCTAGTCAGTCTCCTGACCTTAACCCAATTGAAAACTTGTGGAAGGAGCTCAAGATTAAAGTCCACATGAGACACCCAAAGAACCTAGATAACTTGGAGAAGATCTGCATGGAGGAGTGGGCCAAGATAACTCCAGAGACCTGTGCCGGCCTGATCAGGTCTTATAAAAGACGATTATTAGCTGTAATTGCAAACAAGGGTTATTCCACAAAATATTAAACCTAGGGGTTGAATAATAATTGACCCACACTTTTATGTTGAAAATTTATTAAAATTTAACTGAGCAACATAACTTGTTGGTTTGTAAGATTTATGCATCTGTTAATAAATCCTGCTCTTGTTTGAAGTTTGCAGGCTCTAACTTATTTGCATCTTATCAAATCTGCTAAATCTGCAGGGGGTTGAATACTACTTGTAGGCACTGTATGTAGTGGAAGATGTGAGTGCAGCACAAGCACTCTGCTTCTATCTCTGCTATAGCCATAGGTCCTCTGAAAGAAACCATCGTCAGTGTGCAGAGATAGAAGTAGTGCGTGACACCAGCACTGCCCCACAGCTTCAGTCACCACCCTTAAACAAATCATTATTAGGGTTGGTGCAAAAAACAGTGGGTGACACCAACTCTGCCCCTTGATGACGACTCAGTTAATGATGGTGCTAGAGGCTTTACTGCTTGTATGTCCACACTCTGACATCTTCTTTAGCAGAAGCTATGGCTGCAGCAAAGACAGAAGCAGAGTGCAGGTGCGGCACTTACATCTACCACATCGCTTAATAGAGGTGGATGAAGGACGTCTTCAAAGGAGGAGGTGAAGGAATGAACTAGTAAGTAACTGCAGCTTTGCCCCTTCATGACACCCTGTTCCATGAGGGACATAGAAGCTGCAGGAAGCGAGTGCAGCCCCAGCCTCCTATGACGTCCAATTTGAAATTGCAGTTAAAAAAAAAACATTTATAGAAATTAACTAGATAGGGAGATGCGTAGGGTTATGTATTATAAAGCTAATTACAAAAGTGGTTTAGGTGTAAACATAGATATTTTGAAAGTCTATTTAGAGTACTGTACCACCATTTAATTACTGTATGAATCAACAATATATGTGTCTGGTTACAGAACGCGCATGTGAAGATCCACAAAAATATTGGCCTCAATTATAACTGATCCTGACCTGTGTTACCCCTATGGATACATCATAGCTTTCACATTAATTTCCTTATTCTGAAAGTTTGCTATAATACGATAAATGAATATATGCACTGTAAGCCCTAGGAACAATAATTCATGGTTTATGTCACTTCTATGAGGTTACTAAAGCAAACATCAGGCTGACTGCTATGGTTCACAAAACATCAAAGTGCTTTAAACATTGATGTTTAGTTAAGCCCACTTGTATATAGAATTCGTAGTAAACATTGCTCCGTAGTCTGACCTCCAACTATAGGAAGAAGTGACTATACAATATGACCTATAGTGGGAAAAAAGCATCGCAGTGCACCTGTAGCCGTGGTCCACACTCAAACATTCATACCCTCATATGACAAAATGAAAGAATACAAACAATCTTTTAAAACAAACCATAAATAACAAAAAAAAAGTTAATTTAACACTTTTCTGCTTTGTATTATGTAATAAAGCAATTTATTTTGACATATAACATACTGAAAATATCTACTAAGTGTCCAAAATGTAAAAGAAAATTGTTTGAGAGTTAAGGGGTCATTTTTATTGTGCTTACTGTGTATTTAAAATTTTAAAGTCTTTTGTGACCAACGAAACATTCTAATATTCAAATTACATTTTCCAACTAATGTCTTAAAGACCTTTGTTCTACATGATCCAAGAGTAAATTTCCGTATCACTCACCATTTTTCTTTTTAAATATGTCTATGAACTGTATATCAATGAGGATTAAACAAATACTGTACATGGTTAGTATAGAAGCTGGCCAAACATCAGAGGAAACCTTGATTAAAGGGAACCTGTCACCGGATGTTTATAATACCTAATGGTCGGTGCGGATCAGACTGGTCGGATGGGCGTCTCCGTTCTCTGGGTCCGCGCCTCCTCTTTTGGCCATGTTTTTCCTCCTTCTTCTGAAGGTAGTGTGGATGACGCGTTCTACATCATCCACACTAGTCGGTATTGAGGTCCTGCGCAGGCGCACTACAATACTTTGATCTGCCCCACTCAGGGCAGATCAAAGTGTGCCTGCGCAGGACCTCAATGTCGGCTTGTGTGTATGACATAGAATGCGTCATCCACTCTAGGTTCAGAAGAAGGAGGACAAAGATGGCCAAAAGAGGAGGCGCGGACCCGAAGAACGGAGAACCACTTATTCTAAAATCGAAGATAATCTGGAATTTAGAATGTGACATTAAGCTTAGAAGGATAAGTCAAAATCTATTGGGTCATGCATATTTTAATATAAAAATATTATATTAAAATATGGGTCCATATTTTTGACATACAATTTCTCTTTACCGTCTTTACTAATTCCTATGGGCCCCCCCCCGTTTTCTTCAGTGGCGGCTTGGATCGTTTTAATATCAATTGTGTTCTATACTAAGTTCTGTACCCACTTGCAGCCTTGTGACTCCATCCTTCTTGTCTTATCTGACTATGCAATTCTTATGACTATTCTGATGTTTATACAATTTTAATATTGGTGTTAATAAAATTTGATATTTTTTGCATCCAACCTCTGTGCCATTTTCTTCTCGTCCTCTTTGTTTACAATGTTCATTGAAGTAGGCACCTTTCCTGTGGGAACTCTTGAATTGTTTCCCTCAGTGTATACATAATTAGCCATGTATTTTTTGTTTACAATAATGTTGATGATTATAGCTTAAAGCTAATGAAAATCCAAAAGTCATTATCTCAGAAAATTAGAATAATTAACACAAAACACTAGCAAAGGTTTCCTAAGTGTTTAAAATGGTCCCTTAGTCTGGTTCAGTAGGCTTCAGAATCACGGGAAGACTGCTGAATTGACAGATGTCCAGAAGGCAGTGCATCAAGAGCCACCACACACAGACATATCCAGGACATGGGCTACAACTGTCGCATTCCTTGTGTCCAGCCACTGATGCCCTATAGACAACACCAGAATCTTCTTACCTAGGCCAAGGAGAAAAAGAACTGGACTGTTGCTCAGTGGTCCAAGGTGTTGTTTTCAGATGAAAGTAAATTTTTCATTTCATTTGGAAATCGCGGTCCCAGAGTCTGGAGGAAGAGTGGAGAGGCCACAATCCAAGCTGCTGAGGTCTAGTGTGAAGTTTCCACAATCAGTGATGGTTTGGGGAGCCAGGTCATCTGCTGGTGTAGGTCCACTGTGTTTTATCAAGACCAAAGTCAGCGCAGCCGTCTACCAGGAAATTTTAGAGCACTTCATGCTTCCTCTGCTGACAAGCTTTTTGGAGATGGAAATGTCATTTTCCAGCAGAACTTGGCACCTGTTCACACTGCCAAAAGCACCAATACCGGGTTTAATAACCACAGTATCACTATGCTTGATTGGCCACCAAACTCACTTGAGCTAAACCTTATAGGGAATCTATGGGATATTCTAAAAAGGAAGATGAGAGACACCAGACCCCACAATGCAGACGAGCTGAAGGCTGCTATCAAAGCAACCTGGGCTTCCATAACACCTCAGTAGTGCCACAGGCTGATCGCCTCCATGCCCCACCGCATTGATGCAGTAATTCATGCAAAAGGAGCCCCGACCAAGTATTGAGGCATTTACTGTACAAACATTTCAGTAGGCGCCAACATTTCTGGGTTTAACCCTAGAAAGAGCAACCATAGAAATCTACCATAGAAAACAAGTAGCCTAGCAGGCCTGCGAGGCCCCAGGTATGCGTTCTAGGGTTAAAATCATAGAGATAATGACTTTTGGGCTTTCGTTGGCTGTAAGCCATAATCATCAACATTAATAGAAATAAACATTTGAAACAGATCACTATGTGTGTAATGCCTCTATATAATATATGTGTTTCACTTTTTGTATTGAATTACTGAAATAAATTAACTTTTTGATGATATTGTAATTTATTAAGAAGCACCTGTATATGTCAATGCTAACAAGTGAGATGAATAATAAAGCCATCATATGTGAAGTCTCAAAAAAAAGATCAGTGGAACAATTTAATAATGTAAAAAACTCTCCAAGTCTAATTTACACATGGCAACGCTGCTTGAAGAGTCTATGTCCAGTGGTCAACCAAGGCTAGTTTGCCATATTGGATTTCTCCGCAGGGTCCCATATACTTACCTGCCTCACCGGAGTCACTTTCTCCGTCCGGTGTACAGAAGCGTGGTGAATCCAGGTACAGGAAGGAAGAGGTGGGCGGGGCCTGCACGAGCTCCGGTCATGTGACAGCCGGAGCTAGTTCAGGCCCGCCCACCTCCTGCAGACGCTGACAGAGTGAACCGGCCGCCGGAAAGCGAGGTGCTGCGTGATGGAGGTAAGTTTGAACACCCGATCACTGCAGCACTTTTTCTACATTGAGGATGCAGTGCCGAAGCCATGGTACTGTATCCTCAATGCAGAATGCCCGCACCATATCCACAGGACATTCCGCAGCATGGAAACAGACAGAAGTTGTGGTGCGGTTTCCTGGGAGCTCCTGCGGAATGTCCTGCGGATATATCCGCAGGACACTGTCCCCGTGGGCACATAGCCTTACACTGATTGGGTGTAGCAATCCTAAAAAACAGCACTGTAAGGGGTGGGCAGACCCCTTACAAGGAGGTGCAGTGTTTCCCCCTGAAGATACCCCCGCTGGGGTAGACAAAGCTATTGATGTTTTATGTTGATGTGTTATTGTAATTGCACTGGATAGCTGGGTTCCCCTAGTGGCCGGGTGGGACGGCTGTCCCCATAGAAACTGTACAGGAGGGAGGAGGAGCCGTCAGCTTAGGGAAAAGGGTGTGTGTGTGTGTGGAAGGCAGTTGATTCCGGGACGGGGGAGAAGGAACAGCCAGGGGCAGAGTGTGGAGCTGAGTGGAAAGGAAGAACGAAGGGAAGGAGAGAAGAAGTGTCCTCAAGGGTGAAGCAGAGTTGGTGTGGGTCCAGTCTGTGATAGCCGGAATGGGAGCCTAGGTGAAGTGGAGTAGCCGGGCACATCCCCACTAGAGGAGACAACAAGGAAAGATTTCCCCGGACAGGAATTGTGACCGTGCACTACAAAAATCCGTGCATTGAGCTGTCTGTGAAAGTCTGTGCACCGTGCAATAAAGATGTTGGTTGGTTTATCTGATCCGTGCCTGAAGAGTCTTCCTGCGGCTGATAGCATGCCCTTTTCCACCACACTCTGCCCCACAGAATAATCCCCCATCCCAATAGTGACGGTGGAGCTGGGGGTAAGCCTGAGAGAAAAAGGGGCCACGACTACAATCCCCGAGGCACCCCCGGCACCCCATTACATGTGGCGTAGTCGGCAGGATCCGGATTATCTGCAGGGGGTCCCGATTAAAGAAGATGGAGACCAAGTGGTGCCTAAGGCATTGGACCAGGCACAAGACGGCGGTAAGATGGCCGCCGTCTTCACGAGCACAGCGAGCGCGCGAAGAATTGGCGCCAAACGAAAGACCCTGAGTTGGCCGGCGAAGAAAAAGAAGTACAGAGTACGCCGCTCAAAGAGAGGAGGTGCCGGCCCCAAGATGTTGCTGAAGACATGTGAAGAGGGCGGCGTTGCAGAAAAAAAGAGGTGTCGCCTGCGCTGGGGCGATTTGCTGTGTGAGACTGGGGGTGGAGTGTATACAAGAGCGGAAAAAGAAGGCCCGCCTCCACTTTTCCCAGCATCTCCACCGTCCCTGGCGCCATTAACGGAAGAGCTGCAAGAGACGCCGGCAATATTGACGATTCATCAAAGTATGGTGACACACCCGGTGGTCGTCGTCGGAAGGCCACAGCCGTCCCGTCCAGCTACCCCGTCACCTCCGCCGGGAGCCGAGGGGCCAAAGCCAGAGCCAGAGGAATCGGAGAGACCGGTTAACTACGAACCGTTCCGGAGGCTGCGCCGCTTGCCAGGTCAGTCCCTTTCCGATTATGTGAAGGCCCAGCGGGCCGAATGGCTACGAGCTTACCACCCCGTGTGAATCCCAGCGACCGGAGGTGAGGGACATATTTGTGTTAAGACCGGTAGTGTTGAAGAACCGGTGAAGTTTTACAGGTTGTAACCATGTTCAAGTTACCGAGCCCGGAAGGAGCCTGATGCTGAACTGAGCGAGGACTCCTTCTGTGATGTCAAGGAGAACTTTATTGTTTGTGCTCCTGCCTTCTAAGACCGGGAGTGCTGTGAGAGACTCCGGGCAAACCTGCTGCAAAGACCGGGAGCTCCCTGGAAGGGACTCCGGGCACAGAACTCATGCACTTATTGATTTGGTTTTATATGAAAGCTTTTAAGGTTTTGAAAAATGTCTTGCTGTTAAAACCGTGTTTTGCAGGTACGGGCCTTGCCGGGAGGCTAAGGCTAAAAGAGGGGAGGAATGTAAGGGGTGGGCAGACCCCTTACAAGGAGGTGCAGTGTTTCCCCCTGAAGATACCCCCGCTGGGGTAGACAAAGCTATTGATGTTTTATGTTGATGTGTTATTGTAATTGCACTGGATAGCTGGGTTCCCCTAGTGGCCGGGTGGGACGGCTGTCCCCATAGAAACTGTACAGGAGGGAGGAGGAGCCGGCAGCTTAGGGAAAAGGGTGTGTGTGTGTGTGGAAGGCAGTTGATTCCGGGACGGGGGAGAAGGAACAGCCAGGGGCAGAGTGTGGAGCTGAGTGGAAAGGAAGAACGAAGGGAAGGAGAGAAGAAGTGTCCTCAAGGGTGAAGCAGAGTTGGTGTGGGTCCAGTCTGTGATAGCCAGAGTGGGAGCCTAGGTGAAGTGGAGTAGCCGGGCACATCCCCACTAGAGGAGACAACAAGGAAAGATTTCCCCGGACAGGAATTGTGACCGTGCGCTACAAAAATCCGTGCATTGAGCTGTCTGTGAAAGTCTGTGCACTGTGCAATAAAGATGTCGGTTGGTTTATCTGATCCCTGCCTGAAGAGTCTTCCTGCGGCTGATAGCATGCCCTTTTCCACCACACTCTGCCCCACAGAACAATCCCCCGTCCCAATAGTGACGGTGGAGCCGGGGGTAAGCCTGAGAGAAAAAGGGGCCACGACTACAATCCCCGAGGCACCCCCGGCACCCCGTTACAGCACTGCCATCAGTGCATAGCATAAGGGCTGATTTGTTTGGGTGAGAGGCTTCTAAGATGATTCTAAGCATAAACCTCTACCCCATATTTTACATCATTATACAGTGAATATTTTCACTGTATTTTTATGAATTAAAAAAATACAGTACATCAGAAATGCCAAAAATACTTTGGGAATTTTGCTGCATCAGTCATGATCAGTGTTGTCACCAACCACAGCTTTTTAACCACTTAGATGCTGCTGTCAATAGTGACTATGCCATCTAGATTGTTAACAGAGTGTAGGAGATCCTTTTTAATCCTAACAGCATCCTGAGATCATAATTGTGTGGTCCGGATGGTTGCTTTGCCATTTCACAGCCAAATAACGGCCTTAAGGGTACATTACACGCTGCGATATCGGTAGCGATATCGCTAGCGAGCATACCCGCTTCCGTCGGTTGTGCGTCACGGGCAAATCGCTGCCATAGCGCACAACATTGCTAACACCCGTCACACGGACTTGCCTTCCCTGCGACGTCGCTCTAGCCAGCGATCCGCCTCCTTTCTAAGGGGGCGGTTCGTGTGGCGTCACAGCGACATCACACGACACCCGTCCAATAGCAGAGGAGGGGTGTAGGTGAGCGGCCGGAACATGCCGCCAACCTCCTTCCTTCCTCAATGCCGGTGGAGGCAGGTAAGGAGATGTTCGTCGTTCCTGCGGTGTCACACATAGCGATGTGTGCTGCCGCAGGAACGACGAACAACATCGTACCTACAGCAGCAACGATATTTGGAAAAGGAGCGACGTGTCAACGAGCAACAATTTTTCACGTTTTTGCGCTCAATGGTGTCATACACTGCGATGTCGCTAATGACGCCAGATGTGCGTCACTAACGATGTGACCCCGACGATATATCGTTAGCAATGTCGCAGCGAGTAAAGCACCCTTTAGAGTCTGATGGATAAAGTACCTATTCAGAAGTAAGCAACATTTAGTTGGTAAAATAACATATGTCTTTCCTGCCATGACACTTTGCATTAATTCCTGAAAAGTAGTTAAGGGATTAATAAACTACCTGGACTGCTTCAACGGATCCCAGAGATTCTGAGACATAAAAAAGAGACTGTACCTCATTTGCCAGTTTATTATTAAAAAAAATCCCTGAAGCGGTACTTCCATAACGTCCCCTACTCTGTGACGTGTGGTGATATCGTGAGACTTTTCGAATCTCTACTTCCATCTGAGTGACCTGGCTAGAGTGGTGATGAGTGGTAACATTAATCCTGTAGGATTGGTTGCGGTTTCTTCTTCCCCCCACTGGGTGTGCTCTTGTGCTCCTCTTTGTCTCCATATGGGTAAGTTGTACTGATTACTGATTACTTCATCTGGTATTATTATCATGACTGGTATAGGTATCTACCCTTGGTTAAGCTCAGGAGCCACTGTGTAATCATTACAAAAGCCACTACCTGATTTCAGGAGATTTTTTACTTCCTCTATTTATATGGTTGTCACAGGCATCATTATATGCTTCCATCGAGCACACACACATACTTCTATGTGGGGGGTGATGTTTTTGGTAGAGGTCCTCCTTTATCCTCACAATTGATGTAATTTGAGTGTACATGTATTAGTGTTTTTATTCTATCTTTTGCTAAATAAAATTTATTATATTTTATGGATATTGTACTCCTTTTTGTGTGTATACACATCAGCTTGGTAAGTATTACTGGATGTTGTGGGAATGCCATGCACTACATCATGGCTGAGGGAATTTTTTTAATAATAAATTGGAGAACAAGGGATATTCTATTGTTTTTATTTCTTTACCTCTGTCTTTTAATGTCTTTCAGGTTTCCCTTTGTGGACTACGTTGGATTCAGTGAACTGCTTCGAACCTTAATCGCTTTTTTTAAAATAAATTGGTGAATTTGGGCAAAAGTTGGGGCATGTGTTTTAAAGTAAAATATGTGTGTGTCTTTTGTTCTTTCAACTTATTGGATTAGTTATAAGGTTGACTGATAGACGCCTCTCCATTACTAACCCCTGAACTTGATGCCAGCTGACATTACACCGCTAACATCAACCCCCAAAATATTACCCCAATTGTCACGGCACCAGGACAATAGGGAAGAGATGGGCTATGCTCTAAAATTGGAGTATCCAATCGATGTGCTTATTCTGGGGCAACTGTGGGCTGATATTTTTAAGCTGGGAAGAGCCAAATAACCATGGGCCTTTCCAGCCTGAAAATATCAGCACCCAGTCTGCTTTACCTTGGCTTGTTATACAAAGAAAGGAGGAGCCAAAGTCATTTTTAAACTATGTATTTATTTATTAGGTTAAAGAAGGCTAAAAACACCCTTTAGTGCCGCATAAAAGGTACTAAAAGATACAAGTGTACAATGTGTCAGGAGGCAAGACATTACTTTGTTCTAGTCAACGTCTTGTTTCTTCTGCTCTGGGTAATGGTTTATGGGGTTGATGTCAGCTGTGAAATGTTAGCTGGCATCAAGCCCTGATGTTAGTAATGGAGAACATCTATCAAACACCCCCATTACTAACCCAGTACGTGTAAAGTGTCATGATCTTGATTGGTGGTACTCTGCTCTCCTGCAGAGCTAATGCCTTGTTTTTGTTTTATGTTCCGGTGGATGGGTTGTTCCCGGTCTTGGGCCCTGTGTTAGTTTTGGGAGGAGCCTATTCACTAAAGCCTCATTCCAGGTGACTGCTCTGCTTTATTTAGGAGCAACTCCACCCTAAACGCTGCCTGTGATAGTTTCTGCATTGCAGTTGCATCTCTGGTTCCCGAAAATTCTGGTGACAGGTTCCCTTTAAAAAAATGTCTGTGCCTGCCTACTGTAGTGTTGAATGTTCTGAGGAAAATTCTTGGGCAGGAATTCAATAACATGAGATGTTGGTAAGTATGCGCTAGGCACTGAATCTCAACAACCCCGGGGATACATTCGTCTACTGGTAGGTCTGGCTGTACTCAATCACTCTCCAAAGACTGAAAGATTTTTATGTCAATTAACTCCTGTTCTTTGTAGCTGCACTGTCTATACATACAATGAAGGAAAAAAAAAGTGAGCATCTGATAAGGCCACCAAGGAAGTTTCTAGAAAAAAAGTTTCTAAAAAAAAATGTAATACAGCTAAATAAAAATAATAACTAACTAATATATAAAATATAATAAACATAATTTATCTGCTACAGACTTCATCTATTTATAGAAACTAAAATAAAGTACTGCAGTATTTTTTTTTGCCTACATTCTACAACGTAGTCTATAATATAATGTTTTAGGAACCACAAAAGAACAGACTGGATATTTAACGAGAGCAGAACAAATCTCAGCACAAACCTAAAAAAAATCTAATAGTACCTAAATTGAAGAAATGTTACTTTTTTAAAAAAAAATAGAACCCACAATTCTTACAATTACAAGTTCCCAAAAAGTTTCAAATTAAATGTTTTATTTTGCAGATCATCCCTCAAATCCTTCAGTTAGATTTTTTTTTGGCCTTTTTTATGCTTTTTACCCAAGTAATGTTTATTTTTGTGACTATAAAAATGTTTATTGCAAATAGAGCTGAACATAAAGTATGACCACTAATGTCATCCTTGTTGGATGGCACGGCTCTGTAGTACATTTTAAGGCTCTACTTTGTGGATGATGAACGGACGGTTGTTCTGTCTAAATTGTATGTTTAGTGTTTATAATATATACTGGTCTATGTAATAGTAGAGGATTACACAGCGTCAGAAAAAATATCTCCACATTTCTAAATGGAGAAAGGAAACAAGTCAGACCACCATCAGTATGGTACACTGCAGATGTTCTGACTCTTCCAGGCAAGAAACTCTGGATTTATAAATTGGCAGAATATATGTCACAAATATTTCTCTACTCAGCACCAGGGCTTCTGTGTGCAGCTGTGGTCTGTATTTTTCAAGGGCCTGTCACAGAAAAGTTGTGAAAAGAAGCCTAAAATTCCACTTTGGGCTGATATTGCTTTATTGCGCTAATTCTGTTTGCATAAAAGACAACAGTCAGTGCTCGTTATCCAGAAAAAAACAAAATCAACGTCCAAACACATATTTTAGAAAAGTAACAGTAGTTCTTTATTAGCCTACACATATCAATCATGTCAAGTTTACAACAAATCGGATTAATTACCTTAAGTGACAGCAGCCTTGGGCAGTCCACTTCCTTTCAGGCAATGCCAGACCATGCATCTTTTTTTCCATCCATATTTTACACTGCAGATTGGGCTATTCAGATTTACTGCTCAGCAGCAGCACAAGCTCACCACATTACCATCAGAGCATAAAAAGTTGAATCTAGCCCATAAGCAGGTAAACAACTCTAGAGAAAAAGAAAAAATTCAGATAAATAGAATATAAATATATGGGTACAGTACATAAAACTTCATATGAGTCTAATATGGAGCAATAAGAGCCCAATATTACATTTTATGTACTGAACCCTAAGGCCGAGGCCACACGGGGATTACTGGATGTCCTCGCATGACACTCAGCTCACGCTCACAGCACAGCGGGAGCCAAGTGTCATGCGAGGGTCATTGCAACTGTGGTCCGATCGTTCGATCAGACCACAGCTGCGGGGGGAGGGTCGACGCTGCAGAGGGGAAGGAGGGATTTATCTACCTCTCACCACCGTTGCCGGCAATTGTAATTCTAGCACTGCACTCACGTTACACCCATGTAACGCAAGTGCAGTGTGATAGTTCTCTCCCCCCATAGACTTGCATGGGTGCGAGTGCAACAGGATCGCATTCCACTCGCAGCATGCTGCGACTGTTTTCTCAGTCCAATTAGGGCTGAGAAAATAATCACTCATGGGAGCTGCCCCATAGAGTAATATGGGTCCGAGTGGAATGCGATTTTTTATTGCATTCCACTGACATCATTTTTCTCGCCGTGTGTCCTAGGCTTACTATTAATTGTCACATCAGTGACTCTCATGGCTTGTATGCGCCACTCTGCTCACCCCAGCTATCGTTCTGCTCCACCCACTATTTTTCCTTCCAATAAACTGTATTTTGTAACACATCCAGCACTACTGCATTTTTCTGTTTCTGAAGAGTCCACACCCGGCTATAGGGAGGCATGCCCAGACTGTGTAGAAACTTATTCACCTGTTTCTGCAGCCAATGCCCTGTTAGCAGTGGGTATATTAGCAGCTCATGCCTCTATAGTTTGCCTGATCTTAGGTTTTAGTCAGTCGGTGTGTTGTGCTCTCTCTGGTGTGTTTCTGTTTACATTTTCTTGTTATGGCCTGCTTAACCGTTTATCCCGACCTCAGCTACGAATACTGAACCTGTACTGTCTTACCTTACCTGACATCAAACCGTCTGACCACATCTCTGGGCACCTTGAACCATAGGTCAGTTGCTGCAGAATCACAGACTGTTGTGGTGTAGCGCGTGTTAACTACTTGTGGCCCAAGCCTATTGTTACTACCAGCGGCCCTAGTGAAGACCAGTTAGTCATCTATTTACACCCCTCCAGGGTAAGCCCGGCCAGTGGCGCAGTGGGTTCACATCCACCAGACGTCACATTAATGTTTTATTTACTAGAAAATCTTTTTTTCAATAATCATTTAGGTGCTTGAGAGTCAAATTCGGCTTTTTATGCACTGATGATACTGGAGTGGGCATTCCTACTGGTCCATCTAAATATCTCTAAAAGAAGAATCAAATCCTATGGAGATATGAGTGCCCGAACCTCAATGAAAACATGTCTTCAGAATGTGTGAGGAACACCACACAAACACACATTTCAACTCAATGCAGAGGATGTCCTTGATCAGATTTGAACCCAGAATCTCAGCTCTTTAAAGCAAGAGTGCTAACTACTGTCCTGATGAAGGGAGCTGTGACTCCTGAAACGCGTTGACCTGTGCATGTTATTAAAGAAGCATTATCTCCTTTCGAATCCACTTGTGTCCTTGGCGCGAAATTGAGAACCCTTTTCTTCATCTACTCTCTGTTATCAGCCATTTTGGGACTGCTGCCTGGACCTGGATTCTTACATGCGTGCATAGTGGTTATGACTAGCACAACCGCTATAGGTGAGTGTGATTTTACATTCATATTCCTCTTTCTATACTGGGGTAAGACCCTATTGCGTTTTTTTTCCACAGCTCTGAACTACTGAGTCAACACACTCGGAGAGGGCTTTTTCTTATATTACACTTGTCCAAATAATTCATAATCATCCTAAAGAGGGTGGAAACGGTAGGTTTTTTTCTTCCCTTTTCTTCTGCACACCATTCAACTGCTGAATATTATTGCTAACCATCATTGGCGTCACACTCATGCTACAAATGAGAATATACAATACATTATTCTTCAATAGAGATGAGTGAACCTTTCAAGGTTCAATTCAGGTTTGCCAAACAGTTCGATGAACATATACAAACACTATTTAATTCAATGGGAGGTAAAACATATGTGTTAGTAAGGGCTGGGGGCTGGTGTTAGTAAGGGCTATGGGGGCTACAAAATAAAGAAAATAAGGAATTAATCAAGACACATACTTACTGACCTTCCCCGTGGCTGTAACACTGCTTCCAGGTCCTCTCCTTAATCCCCATACATATTGACTGCTCCTCCCACCCACCAGCAGTGCCAGTGTCTCTGATTGGTTGCAGTTAGATCACACCTAAACCCTGTATGACAGCATCTGTAATTGGTTAGAATCATACACGCTGTCTGCGTCCCTATAGTGGTGTAAAAGTAAATTAATAAAGTAGAGGCTACAGGCTTCAGCCCCCAGCCATGTGCTTATCTTGGCTGTGTTTCAAAATACGAGGGACTCCATGCAGCTTTTTTTAATTATTTAAATAAATAACTTATATTTAAAAAACAAAACATGCAGTTCCCCCCAATTTTGATACCCAGCCAATATAAAGCTGACAGCTAGGGCTGGAATTTTCAGGCTGGAGAGAAACATGGTTATTGGGTCCCTCAGGCTAAATATAGCAGCCCACAGCACCACAGAATTGTTGCATCCATTAGATATGACAATTCCAGGCTTACCTGCTTCATCCCGATTGCCCTAGTGCGGTGGCAGTCAGGGTAATATGAGGATTAATAACTGCTGTGATTTTGCAGCTGCCACTAAATATTAGATTAGTAATGGGTATGAGTCTACGAGACCCTCATTACAAATCCTGTAAGTGAAAATAAATAAACACAAACACCCCAAAAATCCTTTATTTGAAATAAAATACCAAAAAAACCACCCTCTTCCACACCGCCAATACATCCAGGTCTGATGTAATCCACGCAAAGTCCCACAATGATCCCAGCTCTGCTATATCCTGAAGTCACAGCACACAGACACAGAAGATAACTGCAGCTTCAAGCAGAGACTGTGTGAGCCACAGCTGTGAGCAGTGACGTCACTAAGTTAATGTGCGGTCACAGCTGGAGGTTCCCGCGGTACACCACCTATGACCTCAGGTAAACTCACCTGACGTGAACTGATTTAACTAGATGACCTCACCTCAGGTGGACTCAGTTTAATCAGATGTGGCAGAAAACCGTGGGGGGGGGGTGTTTGCCAAGTGATCCATTTTTGAGGCTGAAATTTAGACACCAAATTTCTGCACCAAATCTGCATTTCCTTCCAAAACATTGCATCAATACCGTATCAAAACCGCATTGCGTTAAAATGCATTTTTTGATAGAAGATGCAGATTTGGTGCAAAAATATGGTGAATAAATTTAAGCATCAAATCTGCATCTCTTGGCAAAAGAACGCACAAAAATGATTTTGAAGCTGTTTCTGTGTAGTTTTCTGTCAGGAGATGCAAATTTGGTGCAGAAATCTGTGCAGCACCAAAATTGTATCTCGTGGCAGAAAACCGCACCAAAACAGCATCAAAACCGTTTTTGTGCAGATTTGGTGCTGAAATTTATACACCAAATTCCTGCACCAAATCTGCATCTTCTGGGGAAAAAAAGCATCTAAACGTGATATAGTTTTAATGTGATATTGATGTGATTTTTGCCACAAGATGTAGTAATGTCTGCAACCAAATATTCAATGTGCACGTATTGCCTAATCCAGTAATCCGGCTTTGAATTTACCTGAGGTCACAGTTGAACTCAGTGACATCACCTCTCACAGTTGCGGCTCATTCAGTGTGTCACTGACAACTGCAGCGAGCGGTCACATTTCCTAAAGTGACCACACACTGAGACCTCATATGTAGCAGAGGCGGGATTGTCGTGGGACCTCATGTGGATTACATCAGACCTTCATTGGTGTTTTGTAGATTAATAAATTGGTGAAAAAGGGTGTTTTTTGTCTGTGTTTTTTTAATAACGGGTTTTTCTCTCTGTTTTGTGTATATTTCTTTTGACTTACAGTATTACTAATGGAGGTGTCTCATAAACCCCTCCCCATTACTAATCAAGGGATTGATGACAGCTGACAAATCACAGCTGTCATTAATCCCTTATATTACCTCAATTGTCACCGCACCAGAGAAATTGGGAGGAGTCGAGTAAAGGGCTAGAAATGTCGCATCTAATGGATGCAACAATTGTAGGCAGCTGCAGGCTGCTGTTTTTAGGTTGGGGAGGCCCAATGACCATTGGTTTCCCCAGCCTGAGAATACCAGGCCACAGCTGTTGGCTTTATCTTAGCCGAGTATCAAAACTGGGGGGACCGCACTCTGTTTTTTAAATTATTTACTTAAATAATTTTAAAAAAATGCATGGGGTCCCTCATATTTTGATACACAGCCAAGATAATGCACATGGCTAGGGGATCCAGCTTGTAGCTGTCAGCTTTATCTGTGCTGCATATCATAATATGTGGGGGACCACGTGCAATTTTATAAATTTATTTATTTTTACACTTCACTCGGACAGACAGGTACTGTAAGGGCAACCAAGCATCCAATCATGCCGGTGTCATGCCCGGGGCAGCTGAGCTGCTCGGATCCAGACGGTCCATGGCTCAAGGGGTCCTGGACCTGAGGGAACCGTTGAACAGTTTTAAATGAAAAATTAAAAGAAAAATAAAAGAAAAATCCGACTACGTTACTCGCGGTTTGCGGCCAAAGATAGTAGGCCGCCGCTGCGGGATGATGGATGGGGGCAGCATGGATGGTGGAGCCCTCTGTGAGCAGGGCTTTTCCCCAGGGGTAGGTGAAGGGTTAACGTGGAGGCGCGTGGCAATGAAGCAGTCCAGACAAAGAGGGCAGTTTGATGGTTTTTACTCACTGGATTCACACCCTGGGGACGTACTGGATCCCAGGTGCGCCCATGTCCCTGATGGCTGTTCCTGCCGACCTGGTGCAACTCTCCACCTTTGTACTCTGGTATATGTGAGTCATTCCTGGCGTGGAGCACTTGGAGGTCCTCCTGGTGTCTGGGTCCTGCCACAGGCCGCTTGGACTATTTAAGGGAATATGTCCAGGGCCCCTCTTTGCTGCTAATTCCTCGAACGTTAGTGGTGGCAGATGAGTCCTGAAAACCCACCCGCCTGACAGAGTTAACAGATGGCTTGAAGTCCTGGTCTGCTCTGGGATCTGCAACCCGTGCGTACAAAGTACTATGAGCCCTGGATGTCCACCCCACAGGATCCCTTTGTCCTTGGAGCTTGCTCTCTCGCTCTGCAGCTACTTTCCTCCTTTGAGTGACTGTTCTTTCTCCTCAGGTTTTTGCAGTGTCTTTACTACCACTCCGCTGACTTTCTTACTCCTCACTTTCTTTTCTGGTTCCTTCCACGTTCTCTCTGTGTCTCAAGAGTCTCTGGTCTGTCTTGACACCTTTCTTACTACTCCTCTCCTGACAACCTTCTTCTTTCACTTCCTTTCTCTGACTGCTCTCTAGCCATACTCCCCAGGTCACGTTCTCCTTCCTCAGGTCTGGTCTCTTCCTCCCAGTTGGCTGCCGGTTATCTAACAGTGCCCAGCCCAGTCATCCGGCTAGGTGAGGCTCCCAGCCGGGTACAGCGAGTGTAAATGTCCTGGTGTGCTAGTGTGTGTGTAGTGGCTGGCACAGTTATATTGGAATTGAGCTGTTACCTTATTTTTGTGACACCTGGTTACCGCAGGAGCGTCACACCGGCAGTCTGCCTGCAGCCAATCACAGACTCTGTCAGAGATGGTGGACGGGGGAAGCAGTGAATATGCATGAGGGATAATGTGCGGACCTAGAAAGTCATGTTACAGTGGAGACTGGTAAGTATGTCCTGCTTTAACTATATTACTTCCATTTTTTGTTTACAGTGGTTTCCCTGGCCAATTACAGCCATGCCAATACTGGACATGACTGTGATGGGGCCAGAAGTGGATGGTTTCTGCAATATTGTAAATGCGAACAGTTACCAAACAAAGCCAAATTTTGCCAGTTTTTTAAAACAGTGCTCGGGCATAAGAACACTAACTCAAATGGGCAAGGTTCTTGCCGAATTTGAGATTGGTGAACCTTTTTTGCACACGTTCGCTCATCTTTATTCTTCATAACCCTCATTTTTAGACTTTCCTAAACAAAAACTGCTAATCCACAAATAATGTGGATTATTGCTTCCTTTTTATGTGCTTCCTTTTTTGCATGAGAATTGTATGTAAACTTTTTTCTTCTTATTTTGACAACAATCTCCAAGAATGCTTTTAGAGGAACTCAAGGGCGCCAATATCACTTTTAATTTAATTTATACTTTTAATTTACTGCCAAAAGATGGAATATTTTCTATATCCTTTAGTTAAATAAACAGCAAATTATTACTTGGTATAGCGCCACATTAAAAGACACTTAAATATCCAAGTCGTTGGTTATTTCTACTTCTTATGGATCTCTGCTGTTTTTCCAATTTGCAATATTTTATTTTTCTTGTTTGCTCATAATTTGTTTATAACTTTAAACGCCCAGAACACACGCTGGGAGAAGATTTAATAAAACAAGTGAAAAAATAAAGTTACCATTAGTGGGAATTAAAGATCTTTTCTTCATTAAATCTGCCTAAGGCTAAGGTTACATGTAGACTCTTATCAGAGAGAATCGGACTGATTTGCAAATGGCACTGATCAAACTCAGATCAGAGTTGATCCAAGTGTCAGCTTAGTGTGATCCGATTCCCTCGGCTGACGGAAATGGAGCACACTGACGGAAAGATTAAGAACAATCTTTCTCCATTCTGTGGATTTGAAGAAATCGGACTGCACTCAGGTCATCCCAGTACAGTTTGATGATTTCAGGCACCCATAGACTTGAATGGGTGATTTACCGTATTTTTCGCTTTATAAAACGCACTTTTGGTCCCCCAAATTTTGGAGGAAAGTAGGGGGTGCATCTTATAATCCGAATATACGGGAGGGGAAGTGTATATATAGACAGAGTCCAGTGGAGGTGCGGGCAGCTCTGGAGCGGTGCTGGGGGCTGGTGGGGGCAGGTGAAGCTGCAGGCGGCAGCGTTAGATCTCCTGCTCCCGCTCATATAATATGCACATCCGCTGTCCATCAGCAGCGTAGTGCTGAAACTGCATCGTGCTGATGGGCTGGGGCAGCGGGGCATATTATATCTGCCTGTGCTTACCTTTGATCGCACATGCCCCTTCCCCCTGTGTTAGATATGGCCCCCATGCTGCTGCCTATAGTAAAATAATAAACTCTTTACTCACCTCCTCCTGCGTGTCTGCCCGGTCTCCCTCCTGCTGCTATGATCAGGCACGCAGAGATATCTCTCTGCTGTCCCGATCACATGACCGGCACTTGAACCAGGAAGTAGGAAGTGCAGGAGACAGGAGGAGCTCAACCCCAAGGAGGGAGACACGAGACAGGACAGTGCTGCAGAAGGTAAGGAAAGAGTTTATTTTAGTAAAAGCAGCAACATGGGGGCGATATCTAACAGAGGGTGATGTGTGCCTGCCACAGTGGGCCTGTGTGCCTGCCACAGTGGGCCTGTGTGCCAGCCACAGTGGGCCTGTGTGCCTGCCAAAGTGGGCTTGTGTGCCAGCCACAGGGGCCCTGGGCCAGCCATAGAGGATGTGTGCCAGCCATAGGGGAAATGTGGCATCACTGGGGGACGTGTTCAATATAAGGTGGCCATATCCAGATTAAGGGGGCTAATTTTAGGATGAGGGGGCTAAGAGGGACATATACCCTATATTATTTGTTAGACGGACACTGGCATTATAAGACAAACCCCATTTATTAAAAAATTCTCTATTCCTTCACGAAATTTGGGGGTGCGTCTTATAATCAGGTGCGTCTTATAAAGCGAAATTGCATCATGCTGTGATTTTTTTTTCCCCATGTTAAATCGGTATGAGTAAAAAAGTTGATCAGCACTGCCCCTTGAATAACATTGCACCAAGGGCTATACCATAAAAAATCAGATAGCACTGGTCTGATTTATACAGAGGTATGATACTGCCCTAAAATCTACATTGGGTGCAATGGATCACATATAGAAATAAGTGAATTGTTTTGATGCAAGCTGAATTTGTATTGAATTTTTAGGAATTCGCTGAACCTACCAACATTTTACACATTGGAGAAGATTGCATCAGTCAGAGAAGGATTACAGACTTGGACACTGACCCATAATATTTTCAAGCTGTCACATCAAATGGTAGAGCACATCTAATCAGTAGCGAACTGTTGTAGCCTGTATTAAATCATGAGCAGGGAATGCAGCAGCCATTTTGTCGTGAATTTGGATAGTGAGAGGATGTCACAGTTCAGTTTATCCATAAAAACATAAAGAGAAAGTTATAAAATGCAAAAGAACTGTATAGACAGCATGACACAGCACAGCAGTCATAAAAAAGATGAGCAAACCCGAACTGTAAACATCAGGGTTCCTACCGAACACCAGGTGTCCAGGACTCAGAATTGAACACAGACTTCCAACCGGATGTCTATGTTAAGGCTGCTTTACATGTGTCGTTTTCTCGTGCGATCACATTTGCGATCGCACCCGCCCCCATCGTTTGTGCGGCACGGGCAATTTCTTGCTCATGTCGCACAATGCTGTAACCCCCCGTCACACGTACTTACCTTCCAAACGACCTCGCTGTGGGTGGCGAACATCCTCTTCCTGAAAGGGGAGGGACGTTCGGCGTCACAGCGACGTCACACGGCAGCCGGCGGAGATGAGCGGGACGTAACATCCCGCCCACCTCTTTCCTTCCGCATTGCCGGCAGGATGCAGGTAAGCTGCAGTTCATCGTTCCCATGGTGTCACACAGAGCGATGTGTGGTGCCTCGGGAACAATAAACAACCGGACGTTCGATTTTTTAAAAATGAGCGACGTGTCAATGATGAATGAGAAGGTAAGTATTTCTGCTCGTTCACCGTCGCACGTAGCTGTCACACGATACGATATCACTAACAATGCCGGATGTGCATCACTTAGGACGTGACCCCGCCGACATCTCGTTAGATATATTGTAGCGTGTAAAGCCCGCTTTGTTGGTTTGGTTCGCTGGCAGAATAAAGTTTGATGAAAGGCTGCAGCACAGCCAATCAACAAGCTTTTAGGCTATGGGCAATTCTGGAGCTATCAGAGCCATGCAAAGTATGTCTGTGATTGGCTGATGCACCATGTCACTCGGGCTGCATAATGGTCGGATCATTTGTTTCGCTGCCATTTTGAATTCTGATCCTGGTGCAGTGAAAAGTTTCCTAATACTGGCTGGTTTTGTCAGCTCTAATTCCACCTGGTGCAAACAGCTCGAAAATAGGTTGTGCACTAATGCTCTAATACCGCCTGGTGCAATACTGCTGTAATACTGGCTGCTTGTCACGGATGTAATGGAGAAAACTGAGGACAGGAGTTCCTAGACTAACCCTCAGGCTAGAAAAACCCTAGCTATCCCTGATCTCAGAGTTACCTCTGAAGGTGAGGATGTGTCCCATCTCTAAAGGCTGCTTTACACCAGACAATCTATCGTGCGATAGATCGTCGGGGTCACGGTTTTTGTGACGCACATCCGGCATCGCTGGCGATGCCGGCCTGTGTGACACCTCCTAGCGACGCAGTATCGCTCACAAATCGTGAGTCGGGTACTGCTCGTTAGGTTTCATAATATCGTTTAATTTGGTTGATCATCGTTTCCGTGGTAGCACACGCCGCTCCGTGTGACACCACGGGAACGATGACCAGCTCACCTGCCTCCCGCGGCCGCCGCCGGCTCTATGTGGAAGGAAGGAGGTGGGCGGGATGTTTACATCCTGCTCATCTCCGCCCCTCCGCTTCTATTGGCCGGCGGCCGTGTGACGTCGCTGTGACGCCAAACGTCCCTCCCACTTCAGGAAGTGGACGTTCGCCGCCCACAGCGTGGTCGCACGAGAGGTAAGTATGTGTGACGGGGGTTACTGACTTTGTGCGACACGGGCAGCGATTTGCCCGTGACGCAGAAAGGACGGGGGCGGGTACGATCGATTGTGAAATCGCACAATCGATCGTACCATGTAAAGCAGGCTTAAGGCCTGCTCTAGTGACGTCTGCCCTGGTCACCAGGAGCCGCTCTTACTGTCACGTCTCCACCAGGGCCTGCTCCAGTGACATCTGCCCTGGTCACCAGGCACTGCTCTACTCACACTGCAGGCAGTGCTGGGGATGGGGGAGAAGTCAGTTTCAGTGGTTCTGGTGGGCGGAGTCACCGCACGTTCACCAAGCTTGGTCTGGCTGGAACTTGCAGTACTGCTGACTGACTGTAGGGGTGTGTACCTTCCAGCTAGTATCAGCTCCTACTTCAGCCGATGGGAAGGCACCCCACCCTTTTTATATCCTTTAGTGTTCTTGGACCTTTGCCAGATATAGTCTTGTGTTGCTTTGAGCCACATCCTTCCTGATATTGTGCACCTAGCTTTTTGTCTCATATGAACTTGGCTTTGTTTATTGGTGTCCCTCCTGCCTGCTGTTTTGTTTGACCTTGGCCTGTTTTACGGACATTCCTCCTGCTTGCTTTTTTGTACCTTGCCTGACATCTCGGTTTGACCTCAGCCTGTCAACTACCCCCATCTCTGGACTGCAGCCTACTACAGGCAGTGAACCCCTGGACCCTGCAGTAATTTTAGATCCCTGTTTAGGGGTTAAAGGGTTTCGGGTTACCTAGGGTCCTGCTTAGTGGGTGGCTTGCCATTACAGGATGTCTGAGCCGCCTTCTTGGCCCTGCTCCTGACCAGCCATGATCTTATATACCTCCCCCTACCCAAAGGGGAGGGCTGGGACAGGAGTGTGATAAAAACAACAGACAAACAGGGGAAACCAAAACTGTATCTCACAGCACACTCACACAAAGTTATAAGACAATAAGAGGTAAAGAGGCAAATAAGAGCCGTGTCTGACCGTACAGGTCTGACCATGCCACATCCACCCCAGATGACTTTTCTCAGGTCCCGTAATTGACAGGTATCTGTAGTGAGAGCCCTATCTTTGGTTAGCTTCAAAATCCTTAATGACTGGTGTGAGCATTGCAAGGCTTTTCTCTGCCCAAGCAATGTGAAATAGGAAAGGATGTAGTGGTCCACGATTAGCTAAATGTCCAGCTGGCTGCCTTTTGATCTGGCAGTTGGCATGAGCCACTGGTAGAGAGGGGGGGTCCATTTTCAGTTTTGCTATGGTGCATCTTTTTTTGTAATGACATCACTGGCTCCAATCATGCCTTAGCAGTCAGCAGGCCTGTGTAAATAAACACTGATTGCTTGAGTTGCTAAAAGATATTTTGGACTTTACTAACGCTGTATTCTGCAATACCCAGAAATTATATATTAATATAAGCAAATAGTTATTTATTTATTTCTCTTTAAATTCTATTAAAAGAAACCCATAGCTCCGAGCAGTTCTCAAACTGAAAACAACTGCTTGTCAATAACTTAACGTATTTTTAGATACAATGGTGAAAAGACATAACTCCTTCATTGGCAAAATAAAAAAAGTTTAGTAAAAGTGGGAAAGGATCGTCACAGATATGATATTCATACTGAACACCAATTGTTTCAATGCAATTACACCACATACTGTAAGAAAAGATTAAGATATAAGGCGTTGACAATACAAATGCCAAGAATCAGATTCTAACTCACCAGAATTCACTGGATCATTGAAATTCGGCAGAAACCTTTGGCATAAGTTGTGATATTGGAGGGCTCATCATGATGGGATATTTGACGTCTGAGGCTTGGTTGGTGCCACAAGCCGTGATGCACAGTGAGGCCAGCAAAGGAGGATGTCGGACACAAGAGGAATACAGAAAGAGCAGCCGTATGGCACCAAGGATCTGATGACAGGAGGCGGCACAGGTGACCGATGAGGTGAGTGTTCATTTTCTCTTAAAACCCTTTCCAGGTTCTCTACAATTCAAAAGCAACAAATTGGTCATTTAGGAGAATCTGATTTTTTTGAAATTTTGGGAACGTTTGAGGACAATTCCATTTTCCTCGAATAAATTTGTTAAGGAAACCTGTCAGCAAATTTAGGGCTTATAAGCTGTGGCCACCACCATTGGGCTCTTATATACAGCATTCTAACATGCTGTATATAAGAGCCCAGGCTGCTGTGTAGAACGTAAAAATCGCTTTATAATACTTACCTAAATGGTCGCTCTGGTGGAGTTGGGTCATATGGGTGTCTCCGGTGCTGGCGCCTTCTCTTTCGGCCAACTTTGTCCTCCTTCTGAAGCCTGCGTGCATAACGCATCCTACGTCATACACACTCACTGGTCCCGCGCAGGCGCACTATAATACTTTGATATGCCCTGCGCAGGACCTCAAGGACGACGAGTGTGGATGACGTAGGATGCGTCATGCACCCCCCGCTTCAGAATAAGGACGACAAAGATGGCCAAAAGAGGAGGGGCTGTCATCGGAGAACGGAGACACCCATCTGAACCCCATCCACCACAGCGATCGTTTAGGTGAGTATTCTAAAGGGATTTTTATATTCTACACAGCGGCCTGGGCTCTTATATACAGCATGTTAGAATGCTGTATATAAGAGCTCACTGGTGGTGGCCGCAGCTTGTAGGCCCCAAATCTGGTGACAGGTTCCCTTTAATGTCTAGATTACAGTAAATAGGACAGATTTATCAATACTCTTTTACTCCTAGACCATCTAAAGTTAGACTGGACACCTGGTTTATCATACTGGGGCATGTTTGCTAAATCTGAGTTTAAATTTCTAGTGTCTATTTATACCTCCTATTAGTTGGCCTACTTTGTGATGCATGTATCAAGGCTTTTGCACAAATTTACTGTATTCCAAAGATTGCAAATGTTAGTACACCTTTTTTGTGCCAAAATATTCACATTTTGAGATTTTAGGCTACTTTTGGCATTTTTTAAAAGTGTGCATAGTTACTACAGGCTATTTACTTCAAGCAGCATTTCCTTGGGCCTGTCCCGCCCACAGCCATGATTCAGTCATGGGTACGGGATTGAAAAACACCAAGTAAGTGCTGCTAAGAACAGTTCTACTTTTTCATATGTGAGGCCGTATGGCACCTTTTATATTAAAATATTTTAGAGTAGGACTGCCTCAAGAAATTGCAATATTTTTGCCAAAAATCTCAAATTTTAATAAGTACAGTTTGGAATTTTTAGTGCAGTAGTGCACATTTAGTGCTGGCTATCTTGTTTTTTTCATTGAATTGGTCGGTGGCTGACCCCCACCTTGCCGTGCACCCCAATTTGGGTTGTATGCCACCTGTTTTGATTTTGGCAATTGGTGGCTGTTCACATTCAGCCATCAAGCCCTGTCCACAGGCTATTTACTTGATGCAGCATTTGCTTGGACCTGTCCCGCCCACAGCCATGATTCAGTCATGGGTACAAGATTGAAAACACCAAGTAAGTGCTGCTAGGAACAGTTCTAATTTTTCATATGTGAGGTCGTATGGCATATTTTATATAAAAATATTTTAGAGTAGGACTGCCCCAATGAGATTTGCCATGATGTGGCGGGGTAGCTGAAAAAATTGCAATTTTTTTTTTGACAAAAATCTCAAATTTTAATACTAAGTACAGTTTGGAATTTTTAGTGTAGTAGTGCACATTTAGTGCTGGCTATCTTGTTTTTTCAAAAAATATATATACCGATAAATATGTATATTTATGTAAAATAAATAAATAAAATTTACGCATATTTTGTATCACCGCACACAAAACAACTCAATCTATTAAACTGCAGCATCAGTTAACCCATTCAGTGAACAGCATTAAAAAAATATCAAAAACTATGTATATTCATCATGCAGCTGACGAAATAGAATAGAACGCGATCAAAAAGCCATATATAAATAGAAAAATGGTATAAATGAAAACGTCATATTGTCCTGCAAAAAACAATCTGCTTTACAGCTTGGTCAGACAAAAAAAAAATAAAAAGCTATAGCTTTTCTATAAAAAAATGTTTTTATGGTGTAAAAGTGGCAAAACATAAAAAAAACAATATAAATGTGGTATTGCTGTTATCATACTTACCTGAAAAATAAAGCTGTCTTATCAATTTTACTACACGGTGAACAGTGTAAAAAAAATATATTACTGAATGGCTGTTTCTTCTTGATTCTGCCTCACATAACGTGGAATAAAAAGTGATCAAAATACATTATGTGACCCAAAATGGTACCAATGAAAACTCCAACTCCTCAAGAAAAAAAAACATGGCTGTCGGCAGGAAAATGGAAAAACTATAGCCTTCAAAAATTGGTGATGCACAAAAAAACGTTATTTTGTAAAAACAAGCGTTTTTAGTATGATAGTAACCAAGCCTAAAAAACTATAACAAATCTGGTATCGCTGTAATCGTACTGAATTGAGGAATAAAGTTGCCTAATAATGTATATCGCATGGAGTAAAAATAAATAAAGCCAATTCTTTAACTGCTGTTGATTTGTTCATTCTATTGTAACGGGGGCAGGGGGCGCCTCAGAGGGTGTAGTCGGGTCCCCTCGCCTTGTGGGCCGCAGGCTGAACCCCGGCCCGGCCGTCACTTGCAAAACAGGTGTGTTGTTGGGGCAGAGTGTGGATGCATGGGGCCCATTCATGACAGCGTTCTTTCTGTGCTCTCCAGCTCCTTCTTCACTTTCAGGAAAGAGACAATTGCAGGCAGCAGATAAACCAAACACCGATTTATTAAACAAAGCTTCCATCTTTCTGTTTGCAGCAGGCTTACTTTAGTATGTTACAAGTTACAGGTCCTTTTCTACAAAAACGGTTTCCTTTTCTCTACGGGCACTTTCCTTTGCCTGCAGGGGACATACGTTAACCCCCTAGTAGCTGCGCTCTAACCCGGATTTACTGTAGGGCAGATCCAGCACACACTACCGGCTCTGGATACGTTCTCACCTCTCCACTTCTTTGTCAGGGCACTAACCTTCGCCTGCAGGGGCCACTTGTTATCCCACTGATAGCTGCACTCCACTCTAGTACACACCACCGGCTCCGGACTAGTCCCAACTCTTCCACCGTTTCTCATGGGTTTCCTCTGCTTTCTAGCCAAGAGTACTCACTCAGGCTGACTGCCTCATCTCACTCCCACACTCTGCCCCGTCACCTCAGACCGAGCTTGCTCGCCTCTCACATCTCACTGCACACTGGACTCTGCATTCAGAACCCTTCCTTCCCCACCTAGGCTGCCCTGCCCCTTCCTTCCCTGCCACTGTTACCAGGGGAACCACTGCTCTACACTGGCACCTAGTGGGGAAACAGTTTATGACAGGTAACATTTTACCATCAACATTTACAATTTGCCACCATACTAATGTGGCGCCTTCAGGGGGGGAAAAACCGCTCCTTCACTACCAGGGGTCCGACTACCCCTTACACTATCTCCCAAAGATCGCAATACGGCTCAGCTCACATATCTTGCACTCTACATTGAGTGCTTACACCGATGACTACATGTAAATCTCTGAAAAAAACTGATTCGGATAAAATTACCAACTGTATTAAGGCAGAGGCAGTCATTTTGAACTGCCTGTGTTCTCTGGTGGTGTACATCTTTTTACATGTGTTTTTAGTCGTGCACAAAAGTGCAAGCAACAACAGTTTTTTGCATCATTGAAAAGAAGGACAGTGTTGATCAGAGGCTAAACAGAGTCCATAGTAAGGGCTCATGCGCACGTAACTGCTGATTATTCTGCAGCGATTTGACAGCACATGTGCGTGTCAAATCGCTGCAGAAACACTGCATAATGGATGCAGTTTTTTGTACAAAAAAAGCCGATTTCATGCGCTATGGTTGCTGCTCCCACCATAGACAGAGTGGGGGCTGCATCCATAGCGCACGGAATAATTGACATAATCATTTTATGAACGCACGGATTTGGGTCAAAATTTTAGCACCCAAATCGCTGCATTCATAAAAGCATCGTGCGCACTCGTCATGCACAATCTTCATAGATTGTGCAGGGGACGCAGGACACATGAATTTATGCTGCAGTGCTATACGCAGCGTAAATGCATGCAATTACACAACGTGCGCACGAGCCCTTACAGTTCCTCATAGAACTTTATGAGCACCAGCTGTCATCTCTTATCTCAGTAATGGAATAATCTTTATCCACTGAAGACAGATTTTAGCCATGAATTGAGAATTTTCAGAATAAAAAAATCAATCCAGGATGAGAAAGAAGCAGATTTTCTCTGAGAAGATATATTATAAAGTTTCTTATTTTCCTGTAAATTATTGATTTTTGAAAAAAAAATCACTATTTAAGGTTGAATGGAGCAGTAAGATAGCAATAAATAATTTTTATAACTTTGAAAAACGAAAAATAAAAACAAGAGAAAGCCTTAAATTTCTGGTTAGAGTTGCCTTGTCATGGATTCCTAGCTACTAAATTTGGAACAGGATATTAACATGACAAGGAAAATAGATATGGGTGCTCTAAAACAAGTTAAAGGGGTGGTTCACCCATTTTTTTTATTTTCTGTATGAGCTATACTTACCTTTCTAGGCGTCTTCTCCATTGGCTTGTGTTTCCAGTTCTGGCACTGAGCGGCGCTATCCTGCACGCTCAGTGCCAGTCACATGACCCCCTGGAGCTGTGGCCGCCGGCATCCTCTGACGTCCCGGCATTTCCGGGCTCTCAAACAAGACGGGTACGTCACAGGATGCCGGCGCCACTCAGATTGAGTGACAGGGCTGTGGGCGGTGACTACCGCACGTCACAGCCCAGCATCGAGGGGAGGAGCCGGAGGACGTCACTGTGGAGCCGCGTCCTGCAGAGAGGCTGAGACACGGGGCGCCAGGGTGCAGTACAGGGGGGGTCTTTAGCTGAATCCCCCCCTGCACGTAAGTATGTGATCACACTGTCCACCCGCCCGCTCTGCTGCGATGTCAGGAGAGCGGCCGGTGTCGGGCAGTGTGATCATCTGCTCCTCCCAGCAGCAAGACACTGGCAGGCATGTCACCGCTGTGCTCTGCCATCTGTCCTGCTGCATGGGACCAACTGTCTGCACTCTGTCACCTGCACCACAAGTCACAGAGTGGAGACAGTTGGTGACAGAGCACCTCTGCCCCCCCCCCCCCTGTTCTTTCCCCACTCTCTTCTCTCCCCCCACTCTTCTCCCCCTCCCCTCTTCCCCCTCTTCTCTGCCCCCCTCTTATCCCTCTCTCCCCTCTTATCCCTCTCTCCCCTCCCCTCTCTTTTCCCTCGCTCTCTTCCCCCCTCGCTCTCTTTTCCTCCCCCCTGCGCTCTCTTTTCCTCACCCCTCGCTCTCTTTTCCTCCCCCCTCGCTCTCTTTTCCTCCCCCCTCGCTCTCTTTTCCTCCCCCCTCGCTCTCTTTTCCTCCCCCCTGCGCTCTCTTTTCCTCCCCCCTGCGCTCTCTTTTCCTCACCCCTCGCTCTCTTTTCCTCACCCCTCGCTCTCTTTTCCTCACCCCTCGCTCTCTTTTCCTCCCCCCTCGCTCTCTTTTCCTCCCCCCTCGCTCTTTTCCTCCCCCCTCGCTCTTTTCCTCCCCCCTCGCTCTTTTCCTCCCCCCTCGCTCTCTTTTCCTCCCCCCGCGCTCTCTTTTCCTCACCCCTGCGCTCTCTTTTCCTCACCCCTGCGCTCTCTTTTCCTCACCCCTGCGCTCTCTTTTCCTCACCCCTCGCTCTCTTTTCCTCCCCCCTCGCTCTCTTTTCCTCCCCCTCGCTCTCTTTTCCTCCCCCCTCGCTCTCTTTTCCTCCCCCCTCGCTCTCTTTTCCTCCCCCCTCGCTCTCTTTTCCTCCCCCCTCACTCTTTTCCTCCCCCCTCGCTCTCTTTTCCTCCCCCCTCGCTCTCTTTTCCTCCCCCCTCGCTCTCTTTTCCTCCCCCCTCGCTCTCTTTTCCTCCCCCCTCGCTCTCTTTTCCTCCCCCCTCGCTCTCTTTTCCTCCCCCTCGCTCTCTTTTCCTCCCCCTCGCTCTCTTTTCCTCCCCCCTCGCTCTCTTTTCCTCCCCCCTCGCTCTCTTTTCCTCCCCCCTCGCTCTCTTTTCCTCCCCCCTCGCTCTCTTTTCCTCCCCCCTCGCTCTCTTTTCCTCCCCCTCGCTCTCTTTTCCTCCCCCTCGCTCTCTTTTCCTCCCCCTCGCTCTCTTTTCCTCCCCCCTCGCTCTCTTTTCCTCCCCCCTCGCTCTCTTTTCCTCCCCCCTCGCTCTCTTTTCCTCCCCCCTCGCTCTCTTTTCCTCCCCCCTCGCTCTCTTTTCCTCCCCCCTCGCTCTCTTCTCCCCCCCGGTCGCTCTCTTTCCCCCCCCCGCTCGCTCTCTTTCCCCCCCCGCTCGCTCTCTTCCCCCCCCCCCCGCTCGCTTTCTTTCCCCCCCCCCCCCTCGCTCGCTCTCTTTTCCCTCGCTCTCTCCTGGCATGGTCAGTACAGAAATCTCTCCATCGTGGAGGGGTGAGAGGGAGTAATAAACATGGAGTCCCTACTGTGTCTGTGTATTTATTTCTAATAAAGTATTTTTCTCTGTGTGGTCTTTTTTTTTTTTAACCCTTTATTGGAGATTCTTAATGGCCAGGTCAACCTTGGCCTGACATTTAGAATCTCGGGCTTTATACCAGCGGGTAAAACATAGCTGGTATTAACCCCTTATTACCCAGCGTGCCACCTGCCACCAGGGCCACTGGAAGAGTTGGATACAGCGCCAGAAGATGGCGCTTCTATAAAAGCGCCATTTTCTGGGGCGGCTGTGGACTGCAATTCGCAGCGGGGGGCCCAGAAAGTTTGGGCACCCTTCACTGCGGATTCCAATCCCCAGCTGCCTAGTTGTACCTGGCTGGACTCAAAAATTCGGCGAAGCCCATGTCATTTTTTTTTTTAATTATTTCATGAAATTCATGAAATAAAAAAAAAAAAGGGCTTCTCTATATTTTTGGTTCCCAGCCGGGTACAACTAGGCAGCTGGGGGTTGGGGGCAGCCCGTAGCTGCCTGCTGTACCTGGCTAGCATACAAAAATATGGCGAAGCCCACGTCATTTTCTTAAAAACGTTTTCAGGGAAAAACCTTTGTAAAAAAAAAAATGCTTCCCTGCATTTCTATTGCCAGTGAAAGTAACACCAAGCAGCGGGGGCTAGCAGCCAGTAGCTGCTTTGGTTACCCTTAGCAACAGAAAATGCAGCGGGAGCCCACAAACAATGTGATTTTTTTTTTTTTTATTTTTAATTAATTTTTTTTTTAAAAAAACGGCATGGGCTTCGCCCATCGAGCACCAGAGCATTTTACTGCTCAATTCATCCCAAGTAATCAGATGACTCCAGTGTCGGCCGATTACTTGTTCTGTGTCCCCCTGCATCCATCGCAGCGTGTACGGGCTGTGAGGTCAGCGGAGTGGAGACAGTGACATGCTCTGCTCTGACACATAGTGTGCTGCATGTCACTATCTTTCTCCACTCTGGCACTTGTAGTGCAGGTGACCATATGCTGCATGTCACGTTTTTGCCGCGATTTGGTGCCTTTTTTGCTGCGTTTTTGCTCACTGCGTTTTTAATCAGTGCACAATGCCATTAAAGATTGTTGATGAAAAAAATAAAAAAGGTCTGATGTCATTTCCTTATTCAAAATGTTCATTGTATGCAGGAGAGCAGACAGCAGCTGCAGAACTACAAGGCTCAGCATCCTCCATCCAGGACTGTATGCAGTTTTTTACCCAAAAAGAAAAAAAAAATGACGTGGGCTTCGCCATATTTTTGTATGCTAGCCGGGTACAGCAGGCAGGTACGGGCTGCCCCCAACCCCCAGCTGCCTAGTTGTACTCGGCTGGGAACCAAAAATATAGAGAAGCCCTTTTTTTTTTTTAATTATTTCATGAATTTCATGAAATAATTTAAAAAAAAAATGACGTGAGCTTCGCCTAATTTTGGTGTCCAGCCGGGTACAACTAGGCAGCTGGGGATTGGAATCCACAGTAAAGGGTGCCCATGCTTTCTGGGCACCCCCACTGCGAATTGCAGTCCACAGCCACCCCAGAAAATGGCGCTTTCATAGAAGCGCCATCTTCTGGCGCTGTATCCAACTCTTCCAGCTGCCCTGATGCCGGGTGGCTAGCCGGGTAATAATGGAGTTAGGACTAGCTGTATATTATCAGCTAGCCCTAAGCCCGAAATTCATGGTGTCACGCCAATATTAGACATGGCCACCATGAATTTCTAGTAATGATAAGAAAAAAAAAAAACACAACACACAGAAAAATATTTTTATTAGAAATAAAACACAACACAATTAGTGACTCCATCTTTATTGAAATAAACCCCCCTCCGCAGTAATCCTGGGTCAGGGTCCCGCGCCGTCCAATCCGGATCCAATATCATCTGATCGGTTTGCTGGAAGGAAGGCAAAGCGATCAGATGATGTGTCAGGATAAAGGATGTGAATCACATCATACATCAGCTGATTGTATAAAAGCCGATTATACAATCAGCAGATGCATCAGTGCAAAAAAATAAATAAATACTCACGTCTGTGCTGATACCGGCAGCTCCTGGAGCGGAGTCTGATCCTGGCCCATCACTGCAGGAGCTGCCGGTCATCAGCTGATGAAGTCCCCTGACGGCAGGATCAGCTGATAGCCGGCCGGGCAAGAAAAAGCCGGCGAGACTACGATCAGCTGATGCGTCAGGTGACTGCATCAGGTGATCCACGGCCAGGTCCTGCAAGCTTCGTGCATGCATCGGGGAGACTGCACACAGCCGAAGCGGCGGGACCGAGACAGGGGCTGGAAGCAAGCATGGCACCCGGACCCTGCAGACAGGTGAGTATGACATACACACTCACATACACACTCACTCACACACTGTATATACACACACACACACACACTGTATATACACACACACACTGTATATACGCACACACACACTGTATATACGCACACACACACTGTATATACACGCGCACACACTTTCTTCCCCTGGCTGTGCAGAGCTGCTGTATCTGTGATTTCTCTGAGTGCACATCCACTGGGAAGAGGCAGGGAGGAGGGTTTGGGTGGGAGCAGAGTGGGTGTATTAGACACAATGGGTGTGTTAGATAAGCCAGACACCGCCCTAAAGCCACAAAGAATTCTGGGACTTGTAGGAACTGAACACAGGAAGTTAGAGGAGAGATTAACCCCATCAGAGCTGGAGCCAGCAATGAGCATGTGCTGCTAGTGCACAATGAAAGGTAATTTTGCTGAAAAAACATAATAGATGTGTTGAGGGGCACATATTAGCAAGATTTATCAGAAAAAAAAAAAATCAGTTTTGGTAACTGGACAACTTCTTTAAGTGTTGACAGGGAAGAATGCAAGGTAAACCAGGCTTCCTAGTACAGGAAAGGATATGGTAACTAAAGTACTTCTCACACTAGTCCCCTCTCATTACATATGAAAGCAATCAGAATCAGCATGTAAAAGGGTTGGGTGGCACAGAAAACTGCTCCTAAACACCTTATTAAGCCAGCACCAGTTAAAAGAGTGACATAGGTTCATCATTCACGTGGGGGGAGGTGGGGGTTTACATGATTTTTTTCTTCCTTTTTATATTTGTTGACATTTTTTATAAGAATTTTTGATCAAGACTTTTGCACAAGGTCAAGCAGGATTTTTTTTAGTCTTTGACTTTTTTGTAGGTCTATAGTGCAGAAAGTCAAACATGGAGGTAAAATTCCGGCAAAATATCTGACGAACATAAAATCACTCCAGGGGGAGACTGGAGTTGTTTCTGGACAAATTTTGTGAATTTTAAAAAGTCTCAATTGATGAATCATCCAAAAATATTTGTAACTATGCCCACAATAGTGAACATAAGAAAAAAGAGGCAAATACATGTAAAATATCATTTAAAAAAAGGTTCAATTGGAAGAAAAATTAGAGATATGTGAAAAACAGATGATTCAAATTGTCCCTCCAGTGAGAAAGGAGACAAACTCTAGCGCCACCTATAGGAAGTAGCAATCCTAAAAGTCAAAAGTGTTTTTTTAAACAAGCATATAAACAAGAAGCTTCTCATAAGCCAGAGCAAATACCCATACTTTGCACTGACGAAGGACAATCACCCCAGGACTGCCACTAGGAATCTCAGGGCCCCATACTGGCAAAAGTTCAGGGCCCCCTTGATGCTCCACCCCAGCTCCGCATCCGCCCCAGCTCTGCGAATCTTCCACAGTCCCACCGCCACTCTTGGAAAACTTCACTTCTGCACTACAGCCTCACCAATCACACATTAACAATTTACATTGAACACCGTGTCAGGCTTCTGCCACACTCACGTGAAATTCACGCACGTGCCGAGAGACACGTATTTTCCCTGCGTGTTGCGTGCAGGTAAGTACGTGTCTCTGGTATGTGCGTGACACGTGTGTTCTACGTGTGCTATCCGCGATAGCACACGTAGAACCGGTAATTATTATACTCACCTGGTCCTTCCTGATGTCCGCGCTGCTGTCCGTGGTGCTGATCCTCGGGCTCCAGCCCTCCCGTCTCCCCGCTGCTGCTGCTGCCAGGCAGTGAAGTGAATATTCTATGAGATTAATGAGCGGCGGTCGGCAGCAAGAGGCAGCAGCGGCAGAGACAGGAGGGCTGGAGAAGGTGAGTTAATGTTTTGGGTTTTTTTCACTGACGTGTGTGTTTTCTCCGGCGCGTGTCACACGGGACCGCATCCACACTACACCCGTGTGGTACGGTGCGGGCCGTGTGACACCCATGCTGCCGGTGAAAAAACGGACATGTCAGCGCTTTGAAAACCGCACACACGTACAAACGCACACGGACACACGTTCCGTGTGGTTTTACGGGTGTGTGCCTGCTACCATAGGGTAGCATTGCTGTACGTTTCTCCGTGCCGCCGGTACGTGTAAAAAATGCCAAACACATACCGGAGGCACGGATGTGTGGCACTAGCCTCACACACACAGCCATCAGTTTTTGTTTTGGCCAAAAGATTTTTGTAAGCCTGTCACCACAACAAGGTAGACTCTTTTGGCAGGGTTCTACTCTAACGTTTTTTTTTCTTTTTAAGTCTAACTTCTTTGGTATATATTTATTTTTTTTGGTATATCGATTTTTTTTTCTTTAAGGGAATGTGTCACATACAGTTTTTAAAGTAATTGAAACCAAATTGTGATAATTCAGACTTGTGGATTTAGACCTGACAACCCCTTCAAAGGGAATCTGTCCCCAGGTTTTTAACACCTAATCTGAGCTCAGCATAACATAGGGGAAGAGATCCTGATTCCAGCAATTGTCACTTATTGGGCTGCTTAGTATAGTTTTGATAACATCACTGGTTAATCAGCAGGAGATTATCATTACAGGGCTACTCGTCATGCTGCAGGTAGTCCAGCATATTCATGAGCTCTGTATAATTGCTAGATCTGCAGCAGAGAAAACATTGATTTTATCACAATGAAAGCAAACAGCCTAGTAAGTGACACTTTGCTGGAATCAGGGTATCTGTCTCTACATTATGCTGCTCACAGATGGGGGAGCAAAAACCTGCTGACAGATTCACTTGAAGGCTCTTTCAGCAGATAGATAGATAGATAGAATCATAGGTAGATGACTAGATAGATAGAATCATAGATAGATAGATGGATATGTGGTGCCCCTGAGGCTTCAGTCACCACAGGGTACTGCACCTCACTTAAGGTGCAGTACTCATCCTGGATCCAGAGGAGGTCGGTACCAGTTCCACAACACAAACTCATATACACAACCAGGTTGCCCTTCCTATTGGGGACCAGGCTAGGGTCGGGTCTTAAGGTCACCAAACATGGGGTGCAGCCACCCACTAGTGACAGGGAACCGGGGGAGGAGAAGCCACCAGGGGGAGTTAGGAGCTTTCACAACAGTTAGAGTGTTCTCCAGCATGAGAGAACAGGAGCGGGACCGGTGAGGTTCAGGATGTAGAGACTTAGGGTGGAACAGACTTCACCTTGTATCACCAGAATCTGCAGGACAGGGGGATTGCATATTCCTCTGACCACCACGAGATCCCGGAGCACAGTTCCACATAAGGTCCAGAGTCGTGATTACAGTCAAGCCCCACAGTGGCCCCGCGTCACCTACACAGGGTACAGGATCTAACACTACACAAACCGGGGTCCCCAAGCAGCTTCAGGCCACGGGGATCCATCTTTAAGGCTATGTGCGCATGTGTGCGCTCTGCACCGCACCTAAAAGGTGCGCTTCAGAGCGCAGCTGAAAAGATGCGTTCTGAAGCGCATGGTGCCGGCAGAGAACGTGTGCTCTGCATGCTGCCTCTCCCTATAGACAGCATGCAAACCGCACGAAAGAAGTGACATGTCACTTCTTAGAACGCAGCGATTCAGGCAGCAGCCGAATCGCTGCGTTCTAATAGGCCACGTGCGCACGGCTCCTGCACAATCTTCATAGATTGTGCAGGGGACGCAGGACGCATGCAGTTATGCTGCGGTGCAGAACGCAGCGTAACTGCATGCAATACGCACACGTGCGCACATCCCCTAAAGATGCAAGAAGGAAAGGCCCATCGACCACCGTACCGGTTCTAACCTCTAACGGATCTGGGATCGGCTGGGGCCCATCACAACTGGAACCACAGCATCTGATTCAGCCTTTTGATTGCCGTCGCCTCGCGCTTCAGCGCCAACGGCCACTACTCTCCTCATCATCCTCTCTGGGGCACCGCTCCACCTGTGGGGAGCAGAACCATCCTTGCTGCAACACCATCCGCCCCGAAGGACAGCGACAGCAGGGGCGGCTAATCCCTGGCCACGTACCACAAGTGGCGTCACAAGACTATCATCCTCATCATTCCCCACCATCATCCAAATCCCCTTTTATTGTACACCTCGGGGCCACGAAGCCGGGCAGGACCACCTGTGACATCCCTGACCCGACATCACCGGCCCGGCGACGAGTAACATTTATCCCTGCCCCGTGGGTGCTACATATAGATGAGAGACGGATGGACAGAGGGACGGATGGACAGAGGGACGGATGGACAGAGGGACGGATAGACACAGGGACGGATAGACAGAGGGACGGATAGAAAGAGAGATTGATAGACAGAGAGATTGATAGACAGAGAGACGGATAGCCAGAGAGACGGATAGATGGTGGGGGGAATCACAGCAGGTGGAGGAAGGTGAGAGGTGGGAGATGGGACAGGAGATGAGGGAGGGGGGCAACAGCTGATGGGGGAGAGCGGTGGCAGATGGAGGGGAGGCAGCAGAAGGGTTCAGTGGCGGTGGATGGGGCAGTGACTTCTGCAGCCAGTGGCTGAGGGGCGGCTGCTAAAAGGAGACAGTGTCTATAACTTACCGATCGCTCCCATCAGCTTCCACGGATGCTGGAGTGAAGGTGATGGAGCGGTCTCCGGCCCCAGATCCACAGTGATTGGACAGATCGGTCACAAGGCCGATCTCTCCAATCAGAGCTGGGGACAGGTGAAACTGAGGTCACCCAGCTCCAGCCAATGATCGGTGCTACAGCTGCACTGGTCATGGCTGGATTTCAATGTTTCAGCCATTTTCAATGGCAAAAAACCTTACAGTGGCTGTGATTGGCTGAGCGGCATTCATCAGCCAATCACAGCCTCCTTAGGTCCGGGGAGGTGAGGTCAGGCAGAGGGCCCCTCCTCCCCGAATCTAAGATATTTGCAGCGATCACAGCCACCGGGGCTCCGGGGTCACAATCTCGCCATGACATACTGGGTATGTCATGGGTCCTTAAGTACCAGGGACCCATGACGTATCCAGTACGTCATAGGTCGCTAAGGGGTTAACACGTTTTTAGGCTCTAGGGGCCCGCTCCCGCTTGGGGCCCCTGTATGACTGCAGGTGCTGCATATGTCTGCCAGTGCAACGTCCCCGCCCCCTGCCCATGGGGCCCGGTGAGCAGAGGAATGAAAGGAGGGGGGCCCGGGCTGTCAGCCGGGCCCCCCTCTTTTCACCGGGCCCCATACAGGAGTCACACTGGTAATGCCCTGATGGCGGCCCTGTCTAGAGGTCATTAATATGCAAGAAGGCTAAATCAGTGAGCTGTGACCATCAATTATTGTGTGGGTGATTTGCGTTACCTATTGTATATATAGCTGGTATCCTGCCTGTAATGATAATGAAATGACTGCTAAAACGTGACCACAATGGAAGAGAAAGTATCAGCCTATTATTATGCTTCAGGATTTATTTACTTTTTTAATAAAGTGATATTTAAAATTTAGACATTTTTTATAAATTGTTTACAATGAAAACTTGATTAAGACACATACCTTTCAAAATTTGGAGGAATTTCATATAATAGATTAGTATCAGGTTACTGCAGGTGACAGACAATATTCTAATCGCTATATCATGTTGAGTAAGGTCTTGTTGTACACACATTTTTTTATTTAACTACTAACGTAGTAATGTGTCTAATTAATTATTTCATTATTATTGAGTAATACAGTTTTGTAGAAAAGTTTATAGATTTGCTGAACCGTGGCGAGATTTTGGTTTCTATTACTGATGAATAAGTAGAAAGCTGGAAACATAAAGAGCACCTGAGGCATTTGGAGAAGAAGACTAAGCCGTAGGCAGCGCAGCAATCCTCACTCCGCACAGCAGTAGTAATAAATACCTCGGCTGCTCCGCTGGGTATTTAAAGCTAACGGAATAACGCTATGTAATTATAGAGTTTAACGGGATTTTCATAAAGTGGAACCACAGTGAACGCTGAGAGGCCTGACTGGTGACATACAAGCTAATGAAGGGGATTGTCTTCTACTACAGATATCGCACTTCTGTCTATATAAAAGGGCGTTTTCACAATTGAATACTTTAGCATTTTACTTTACTGCATCTTCTGTGTCTTTAAATTTGTGTAATTACAATGTATGAATAAATCACATTTTCTAGTTCTCCCTGTAAATTGTTACAGATTTCAGCTTAGGACAGAATCAACTCTGACACTGTGGGAGAATGAAGTGTTTTATTAAAATATATCTTTATTTTTAAATAGTGCTAAGATAGTCCGACTCCGCAGCTCTTTACATATATCAGCAACACTGTACCCATTGGGGCGCACAATCTAAATTCCCTATCTGTATGTCTTTGGAGAGTGGGAGGAAACCCACTCAAATACAGCGAGAACATACAAACTCCTTGCAGATGTTGTCCTTGGTGGGATTCAAACCCAGGACCTCAGCGCTGCAAGACTGTAGTGCTAACCACTGAGGCACCGTGCCACCCATTTTATTTGGGACAACCATTATCTTCAGCATCAATAACAGGGAGGATTACAAGGAAGAGCTGACACAAAACATAGCAGTGAGGTCACACAGTGCAGTATTAAGAAACTTTTACAATTACAGAGGACCTTTCACCAAATGTTTCATTTTGAACTGATCACATAATGTAGTAGGCACCGCATAGGTAGGATAAAACACTTTTTTTCTTTGTTATATTTTGCTTCTATGTTGCAGAGATAGCTTCAAAGTTTCATAGTGTTGCAGAGTGTTCCATAGCCTCACTGCTCTTACAGTAAAGGACCTAAGACCTTTTTATACTGCGTTCTTCCCCACATTCAGTAGTTCTGTCAGGGCTCAAGCCTGAACCCCCTGCAAAACAGGATTCTAATGTATGTGCCTGACGAGGCCATTGACGATAATGGAGCACACCAGGGATGCACGGGGGCCCAAGAGTTTAGGGGGCCATTTCTACCTCCAAGGCTGGTATACATTATCATGAGCATCTAAGCTGCAAAGGGTCCATGTTCTGTTCTTACACAGGGGCCCTTTTCTGTCTGTGTATGCCAGTAGTCACTGTAGACACAGTAGACAGGCACTGTGTTCTCTGTTTTTGGTCATATACACTTCCTGAAGCAAGATATTCAGACATAGTAGACTACATCTGGGTGTCCACCTCCAATAGGCTTATACGCTCGAAAATGGTGCACGACAGAGCAATGGGTGAGTCCATCTGCACCATTAGAGTCGATGGCACCATTGGCGAATATGTCCAAATCCCATATTGCGGGGAGTTAGGACATAAGCCCTGACGAAACTGCTGAAGTTGGGAAAGAATGCAGTATAAGGGTGATCTAAAAGTCTGGGCTCCAGTTTAAAAAATTGTGCCCCGTCTGTGAAAAATTAATAACCCCTATATCAAAGAGGCTGAATTTCAGTAAACTGGCTTCCAACAAAGAAACTGTGTGCATGAGGCATTCCTCTCTATCATCAATCAAGGGATTTCTCCAGGCAAAGCCAAGTCTGTGTTTCCATCCATTGCACAACCACAAAACAGTCCACACAGAGCCTGAACGCAAGAAAATCGAATTTCAACTTATTTTAATGTTGATTAGAATCTATATATAATTCTTACAAAAGAAATATGAAAAAAGAATCTAAGTTATATTTTACTTTTCTTAAACATTTATTGTAAAAATGAGCAAAATAAGACAATTACTATTTTTCCCTGACCTCAACCCTCTAAAACTGAAAATATATAGAAACAAGAGTAAGATAAATAGGAAATGAATACATACTTGTGGCTTAATCCAAGTAAGTCAACAAGCCCATTCTGTTGTCAAACGGTCACTTACTGCCAAAACCACCGTATTTTTCTTCTTCTTTCTTGATGAATCAACCAACCCACCAACAAACTCTGTAGGAAGATCACTATCATTATCCTGGAAACTAGTGCTGTGGACCCCTCCTAAAATAAAGGATGTCAAACAAAACCGTCAGCCTCATCTAACCACTTGTCCTAAATCCAGATCCGCCACATATTATTTAAATTGTCGTGGAAAGACATCAAGAAGTTATATTTTGTGTTTTTAAGCATTTCTTTTCAATCTCCTTCTGTTATTTCTGCTTTTGATAGCACAGTATTATTAATTATACAGAACCGTAGATGTCTCTGTCTAGTTGCATTAGAATGCCAAAAGTTGAAGGCTTATAAGTTATAATATTATTAGGAATTTTGATTTAAACATTTAAATATAGCAACTTCTTTTTCTCCAGTTTCCTTATTTACAGCAATTGAATGCAATTTCTCTCAATTTCCATAGTTACACAGGTTTAAAAAAAGACTTAGAGCCATCAAGTTAAACCTTTCTTCACCGGTTATACATTCTGTAATGCTGTATTATTTGTAAATCACAATGACATTTGATGTAAGAAAAGTATCAGACCCCGTTTTTAAATGCTGATTTAGTGTCTGCCATTATTCCTCTTGTGGTAAGGTGTGGTAGGGTAACCTGAGTGATCTCACCGCTCATCGTGTGGCTCACTTCAGTTGCAGGCTGAACCTCACAGCGAACAGTCATGTTCTATGGTGCTCACTGTGATTATCAGGTGTGGCAGTGTTGGAAGCATTGTGGGACCTTGTGTGGATTACATCGGACCTGTAGGGGTGTTTCTCGGGGTTAATAAAGGGGTCAAAGAGTGGGGTTTTTTTGTTTTTTATTTCAAATAAAGGATTTTTGGTGTGTTTGTGTTTACTTACTTTCACTTAGTGATGGGAGGTGTTTCATAGACAACTGCCATGACTTATCTAAGACTTAGTGGCGGCTATGGGCTGCCATTAAATCCTTATTACCCTGATTGCCTCTACTCCAGGGCAATCGGGAAGAGCCGGGTAAAGTGCCGTGACTGTCGCATCTAATGGATGCGGCAATTTCAGAATTTCAGGTGGCTGCAGGATGGCATTTGTAGGCTTGGGGTCGGCCTAATAACCATAGGCCTCCCCAATCTGAAAATACGAGCCCCCAACTGTGGGGCTTTATCTTGGATTAGTATCAAAATTGGAGGAATGGCACGCCAGATTTTTTAAATTAATTATTTATTTTACTGTACGATATAGACTCACCACCAGCGTCTGTGATTGTTGCAGTCAGACAGCTATCGCTCAGCATCGGGGCGCGTCTGACTGCAACCAATCACAGACACTAGTGGGCGGGTGAAGCAGTGAATATGTATGAGCCTAATGAGTGGCACCGAAAGACCGAGAGGCCGCGGTAGCAGTGTGACAGCCGCGCCAGTGATTGGTGAGTATGACGCACTTACTCCTACCCCCTTTGCGCCGGAAACTGGTCCCCATAGATTACATGGTTACCGGCATCCGGCCAGATACTGAGGGTCAATCCCCCTCCGATCTCATCACTAGGGAGAAATGCAGGGACAAAATGCAAAAAGAATTAACATGCTGCATTTTTTTGCCAGAAATTTGTGACAAATAAACTACAGACAAAACAATTGCAACATACGCACAGCAAATCTGAATTCTCATACACTTTGCTGGGAAGTCAAAATTCAGAACTTGCTGACAATAAAATTGCACCAAAAAAAACAGGACAAAAACGTGACAAAAAACACATCGTGTGCATATAGTTTGACTAGAAATGTGACTGCCGTTGACCATATGAGTAGTAGTTTCTATGTTATACTTTCTTTTTCATTCTTATATTGATGCTGTAGTTTACAAATATAAAGGAGGGGGAAAAGCAGGAGTCTATTATCCCAAAATAATCCTAAATGTGTCCTATACTAAGTACATTTCAGCTGACTTTATGGGGTTTATTTACTGTAAGTCCATTAAACTGCCATGTCTGCATAGTGTTTTATCAGTGCCAAACATGGACCAGAGAGAATTTTTGACCACACCTCATTCTGACCATTATTTTTTATTTAAAAAAAAATAATCTCAAATTGGTTCTGAGTTAATTCACTCAATGACCACATTAACCCTGCTGTTCTGTTCCCATGTACTATACACTTGTATTGCTCCTGGGTCACTATGACCCAGTTTATTAAATGTTGATTTTAGATGCTCTAACTCAATTATTTTTGTACCTTTTGCTTACTAGACTGTATGGGAACATGTTTGCAAATTAAAAAAAAAGAAAAATGAAATTGAAATCTTTTTTTTTTATTCAGAAAAAAACTTAGTAATAAGCAAAACGAAAAATAGCAAACTACACATGTGGTAAAAAAAAAACAAAAAAAAAACAAGCAAATCAAACATTTTGTGAAAAAAAATTAACTATAATAAACACTTCAATTTGAACATATTCACGTGGTAATATTACTTTATGTATTCTTGCATTGCATGAAGAACAATAAACATGGGCTTTGCATAAGAATTTTTGGCATCCAAAACATGTAATACTTGTTTTATTATCACAAGAATAAGGGCAATAGCTGCACCTTTTTCTTTTTATTCTTAAAGCACCGCTGGTAGAGGCCATTGGGGTAGAACTGGTTGTGGAGGCCATGCTTTCACTTTCCTAAAGGCCCAGTCACACTAAACAACTTAGCAGCGATCCCAACAATGATACAACCTGATAGGGATCGCTGGTAAGTTGCTAGGAGGTCACTGGTGAGATGTCACACTAAGTGACGCTCCAGCGATCCCACCAGCAACCTGACCTGGCAGGGATCGCTGGAGCATCGCTACACGTGGAAGCATGCTGCGCTTGGTAACTAAGGTAAATATCGGGTTAACCCGATATTTACCTTGGTTACCAGCGCACACCGCTTAGCGCTGGCTCCCTGCACACCTAGCCACAGTACATATCGGGTTAATTACCCGATGTGTACTCTGCTGCGTGTGCAGGCAGCAGGAGCCGGCTTCTGCGGACGCTGGTAACCACGATAAACATCGGGTAACCAAGAAGCCCTTATCTTGGTCACCCGATATTTACCTTCATTACCAGCATCCGCCGCTCTCAGCTGTCAGTGCCGGCTCCTATTCCCTGCACTCCTAGCCACAGTACACATCGGGTTAATTACCCGATGTGTAGTCTGGCTATGTGTGCAAGGAGCAGGAGCCGGCACTGACAGCTGAGAGCAGCAGACACTGGTAAAGAAGGTAAATATCGGGTAACCAAGGTAAGGGCTTCTTGGTTACCTGATGTTTACCTTGGTTACCAGCGTCCGCAGAAGCCGGCTCCTGCTGCCTGCACATTTAGTTTAGTTTAGTTAGCTAAAAAATGGCCCAGGACATTCAGCAACAACCAACGACCTCACAGCAGGGGCCAGGTTGTTGCTGGATGTCACACTAAGGGCCACTTTACACACACAGATAAATCTTTGGCAGATCTGTGGTTGCAGTGAAATCATGGACATATTGTTCCATTTGTACACAGCCACAAACCTGGCACTGATTGTCCACAATTTCACTGCAACCACAGATCTGCCAAAGATTTATCTGTGTGTGTAAAGTGGCCTTAAGCAACATCGCTAGCAAGTTGTGCGTTAGCAGCGATGTTGCTAGCAATGTTGCTTAGTGTGACGGTACCTTAAGTGTGCTAGCATACGTGTAGTGATAAGAGCAGAGCTGATAAGAACCCTTCTGAAAACAAGGAGATAAGCCAGGAAGACAGACTAAAGGGGGCTTTAAACTCTACGATATCGTGAAAGGAGTTGTCCGACATTAGCTTAACAAAAATTTTTGAGTTTATCTGTGCTGTATTGTCATATAAATCACACCTACATTGTTATTTTTTGTTTTCTAACTTTTGTTCCTCTTGAATTATCCCTTTATTCTCTGCAGCTTCTTGTTTACATTCAGATCCAGCAAACTGACCACTTCCTGTGCTGAACCTAAGTCAGAGCTGTCACCACCCACCCCAGTGTCCAGCCTCGCCCCCTGCACACACATTCCCTGTCAGTATTCTTCCCCAGCACCTGACCTGGTATCACTACAGCATTGCAAATAACAGCCCCACATCGGACTCTGCACCGCACACGCACACATATGGCTCTGCACCACACACGCACACATATCGCTCTGCACCGCACACGCACACATATGGCTCTGCACCGCACACATATGGCTCTGCACACAAACACATATGGCTCTGCACCGCACACGCACACATATGGCTCTGCACACGAACACATATAGCTCTGCACCGCACACGCACACATATGGCTCTGCACACGCACACATATGGCTCTGCACCGCACACGCACACATATGGCTCTGCACACGCACACATATGGCTCTGCACACGCACACATATGGCTCTGTACCGCACACATATGGCTCTGCACCGCATACGCACACATATGGCTCTGTACCGCACACGCACACATATAGCTCTGCACCACACACGCACACACATGGCTCTGCACACGCACACATATGGCTCTGCACCGCACACGCACACATATGGCTCTGCACACGCACACATATGGCTCTGTACCGCACACATATGGCTCTGCACCTCACACGCACACATGTGGCTCTGCACCGCACACATATGGCTCTGCACCGCACACGCACACATATGGCTCTGTACCGCACACGCACACATATGGCTCTGCACCGCACACGCACACACATGGCTCTGCACACGCACACATATGGCTCTGCACCGCGCACGCACACATATGGCTCTGCACACGCACACATATGGCTCTGCAACCCCCCCCCATCCCCATCCCCATCGGGAACACATGTGGAATACATACTCACCCTTCCTCGGTCCCCGCCGCTCCTGCACGTTCGCGCGCTGTCTGTGCTCTGGACATATCAGCACAGTAGTGACGTCACCACTGTGCTGAAGAGAGCACAGACAGCCGGAGGGACAGTGATGAGAAGCAGCGCTGCGCTGCTTCTCATCAGCACTTTCAAATGTACCGGCATCGGTGATCTGTACATTTGAATGTGTGATCCTGAGCAGGGGGCCCGATGCTGGCGCTGACACCATGGCAGCTGCCGCCAGGCCCCGCCCCCAGGTCACGGACCCCACAGCAGTGCAGGGGGAGGTTACTAGAGAGTAAAAGAGGTGCGGGGGAATGTGTGGGAGGGTACAGGGAAGGGGGCGGGGCTCATCACACTGTAGACACCCAGCAGGGAGGCGACATTCTGTTTCCACATTTGCATGTCAACATGGTCCTGCCCATGTTGACATGAAATGACCGGAAGCAGCAAAATCGCGGCAGGAGCTGTCACATGACCACTCTGAGCCGGGGGAGAGGGGCTGACAGCAGGGCAGGTAAGTGGTCTCTATCTACTTACCTGCCCCAATGTAGCCCAATAGGGAAATAAAAAAAAAAATGTCAAAGAAGCCGGATAACCCCTTTAATGTTTTATCGTCGGGGTCACGTTGTTAGTAGTGATGAGCGAGTATGCTTGTTACTACTCGGTACTCGCACGAGTATCACTGTACTTGGGCTACTCGGCGGGTACCGAGTAATCTCGCGATACTCGTGCTGTACTCGTGGTCTTCATGTTGGCGCTCTTTTTAGAGCCAGCCCTTATGCAGGGATTGGCTGGCAGACCACTGCAATGCCACAGCCCTGTTACTTGTGGAATTGCAGTAATTGGCCGGCCCTAACAGAATGACCGTGCCTTTAGCCCGACACTTCCCCGCTCGGCTACGGCCCCTCCCGCACTCCACTCCGCGTGTATATATATATGCACGCTTACACACACACGCACGTTTTTTTTTTTTTTAATTTACAGTTTTATGGTTTCTACATGCTGCCGGGGGTCATTTCAGAATAATACTCGGGTCTCCCATAGGATAACATTGGGCTCGGTGCTCGGGCTGAGTACACGAGTATCTTGGGATGCTCGGCCCGAGCCTCGAGCACCCGAGCTTTTTAGTACTCGCTCATCACTAGTTGTTAGTGATGCACATCCGGCGTCATTAACGATATTGCAGCGTGTGATACTTACCAGCGACCTTAAGCGACCTCAAAAAATGGTGGAAATCGTTCACCATGGAGAGGTCGTCCCAAAACCAAAAATCGGTAATGGTTGATTATCGATGCGGTTCGTCGCTCCTGCGGCAGCACACATCGCTGTGTGTGACACCGCAGGAGCGAGGAACATCACCTTACCTGCCGCCGGCCACAATGAGGAAGGAAGGAGGTGGGTGGGATGTTTCATCCCGCTCATCTCCGCCCCTCAGCTTTGATTGGTCAGCCGCTTAGTGACGTCGCGGTGACGTCGCTGTGATGCCGAACGTCCCTCCCCCTTGAGGGAGGGATTGTTCGGCAGTCACAGCGATGCCGCCGACCAGGTAAGTGCATGTGACGCTGCCGTAGCGATAATATTCGCTACAGCAGTGATCACACGATATCACATCCACGACGGGGGCGGGTGCTTACACCCTCGATATCGCTAGCAATTGCTAGCAATGTCGTAGCATGTAAAGCCCGCTTTAGGGTACCGTCACACTTTAGCGACGCTCCAGCGATACCACCAGCAATCTGACCTGGTCAGGATCACTGGTGTGTCGCTACATGGTCGCTGGTGAGCTGTCAATCAGGCAGATCTCACCAGCAACCAGTGACCAGCCACCAGCCACCAGCGAGGTGTGGAAGCGATGCTGTGCTTGGTAACTAAGGTAAATATCGGGTAACCAAGGAAAGCACTTTGCTTGGTTACCCGATATTTAGCTTGGTTACCAGCGCACACCGCTTAGCGCTGGCTCCCTGCACTCCTAGCCAGAGTACACATCGGGTTAATCAAACCGCTTTGCTTATTTACCCGATGTATACTCCGGCTACATGTGCAGGGAGCAGGGAGCCGCCACTGGCAACCTGAGAGCGGCAGACGCTAGTAACCAAGGTAAATATCGGGTAACCAAGCAAAGCATTTTGCTTGGTTTCCCGATATTTACCTTGGTTACAGCTTACCGCAGGCTGCCAGAAGCCGGCTCCCTGCTCCCTGCACATTCAGATCGTTGCTCTCTCGCTGTCAAACACAGCGATGTGTGCTTCACAGCGGGAGAGCAACATCCAAAAAATTAACCAGCACTGTGTGTAACGAGCAGCGATTTCACAGCAGGGGCCAGATCGCTGCTCAGTGTCACACACAGCGAGATCGCTAATGAGGTCACTGGTGCATCACAAAAACCGTGACTCAGCAGTGATCTCACTAGCGATCTCACTATGTGAAAAGTACCCCTTACTTAGCAAAAAAAAAAAATCATTTGGAGGCCTTTAGAGCTCAGCTTTACAAAATAAGTCCCTCTTACACAGCGCGTTCTGCGAAGTCTGTTCTGCGCAGAATCTACATGTGTAGTGCACACCTAGTGATCTCTCTGGATGCGCTCTACATTTTAGTATAGACTGCGAACCAAAACTAATCAATATAAAGCCATTTTTATGGTGCACAGATCTCAATGCATACACCTGGCAGATAGTGTGTGCGACCCCATTGAAATAATTTAGGAAATAAATAAATTGATATACAATAGTAGATGCAATAAATAGACCCAACTGAGGTTATAACTCCTTTATTTCACTGAAAATATGGCCTCACATCTGTAAAAAAATGATGCCGGGTCACTATGACCCGAACACGACAAGTGTACAAATCGGCGTGTAGCTAAAAGTAAACACAAAAAAAAAAAATACATATAGATAGGTCTCCCCAAATGAGGAAAAGTCAAGTAACCTCAAGTTTTAGAAACTTATAGAAAAATATCTACAGGGTCACAAAAAATTGTCTACGGGTCACTATGACCCGAACAGAATAGCAGGGTTAAAGGCCTGGTTCTGTTAATGCTCCTGGACCAAGTAGATGTATCTCATCTGTACTGTACTTTTTATTGAAGTTCCTTTGGAACAATCAAAGCAAAAAATGTTCATGACTGACACAATAGTGTTATAAAAACCATTCTGGCTGAGAGCAGATGGCTTCATTTGAGGTCACTCTAGGTCAATGTCACACTCTAAAAATTTGACCAGTTTCCAGATGTTACAGAACAAAATATATTCAGTGATCTGTTGTTTTAATTCACTACAAAATTAAGATAAGTTTTTTTAGATTTTGACTTAATTTCAGAAAATTTAAAATCTTGAACATTTATTTACAAAAACCCTGATAAAATTTATGTAAAGAAGGAAAAGCGGGAATCTTTAGAGAAGGTCACACTGGGACCCTATGAAAAAGGAAACGTGTGCCAAAAACAGTTTTTTCAAGTCACCGAAAGTTGTCAAGTCTATTGTAATCCAGAGTTTTTACACATCTGTTCAAATTACTCCACAGAAACCATTTATATATCCTTTCTGATTTTTACGCCCAATGGCAGATTATTTCTTGCAAATGTCTTAGAGTGATTTATATCATATGAACTTCTCTATAAAAGGTCATGATGGAAGATCGTGCTTCTTGAACAAATAATAGATGCAGCTCGTTGACTATTACTTGCGAATTATAGTTCATTTATGTGCAACGACCAACATGTTCTGCTGCAATTTTTATAAAATTGTCAGAATCCTTCTGATCTGACCAATGTTGGCTTCCAGATTATTTCTGTAACCTTGTTAGATTACAAGGAAGGTGCTTTGTCCAAGGAGATGAGTGGATCAGGCAAAATTCAAATTAGTATGTTCACGCGGATTTTCCCACAAAATTCAATTTGCAAAGAGTTATTCTCTGCAAATGTAATGTCACATATTATGTTTAGGAGTCTCTTCACACTCCAGAGCATAATAAACATTTAAAGCTGGGTTTACACACTGCAACATCTCAAACGACATCGCTGTAACGTCACCGGTTTTGTGACGCAATAGCGATGTTGTTTGCGATGTTGCAGTGTGTGAAACCTATCAGCGACCCGGCCCCTGCTGTGAAGTTGTAATCGTTACAAATCGTTCAGGACCATTCCTAGGTCCTTTGTTTCCCGCTGTGCAGCACGAAGTTTCAGTGTGTGAAGACTTTGCAGCGACTTTGTTAGCAACTTCCCTTTCAAAAGGCTGCTTATCAACGTCCCCAACAACCAGCTAGGTCGCTCTGCAGGTCCGGATCGCTGTTGCGTTGTTGGCCAGGTTTGCCTGTTTGAACGCTCACCAGAGACATAGCAGAGACTTAGGGAGGTCGCTATTGCGTCACAAAACCGGTGACGTTACAGCGATGTCCTTTGCGATGTTGCAGTGTGTAAACCCAGCTTTAAGATGGAAAAAATAATCCTCTTACTCACCTTATCTCTTACTTCATCCCTGCGCTCCTCACCATCACAGATCCAGTCTTCATCACATCGTTTGATCCCTGTCTTGAGTGCTCAAATTCCTAGGTCACTCACACTGAGCCAGGACTTTTGGGTTCTGTGCAAGAGCACAAAAAGTCATAACGTCATGACGTCACAACAAGTGCCATGAACTATGCTGTAAAAGTATACAAAAACAGATGTGGTTCTGCACCACTGCGTTATACCTTGAAATGGTGTAGGGAAGGAGTAGGTAATGCTCGGGTCTTTATCCAATAGCACACTGGTCATGGGTGCATGTTGAAGAGGGAAAAGAATTCCAATCTGAGTCCCATGAGATCAGAAGACAACAGCACAATCCATTCGATATCCAAAACGGGCTTTATTTAATCCAAGAAGTACATTAATAAGCATGGAGGAAGTTGGAGCAGGCCCCCAGGGGACGACGGCCGTGTCGCACCTCCTAGTGCTTCCACGAGTCCACGTGGACATTCTGAGAATGAAGCTCTATAGGAGTGGATGGGCATTGTGGGACATTACTCCATTGGACTACATCGAAACTTCCAAGAATTATTTTTAATTAATAATTTGGTGAACGAGGTAGTGTGGGGGAGTGTTTATTGACCAACTGCATTACTTCGGAACATTGACAATTTTTCTAATTCAATAAATTGGTGAATGAGAGTGTGTGGAAAGTATTTATTCAAATAAACTTTTTATTCCCTCTGTGTGCTTTTTTTTTAACTCTACACTTACCGGGTTAATAATAGGTTTTCTCATAGATGCCTACACATTACTAACCCATTTGTTTTATGCCAGCTTAAAATTCACAGCTGACATCAACCCCAAAAGTATTACCCTGATTGCCACCGCAACAAGGAAATCAGAAAAAGACGGTCAATGCGCCAGTATTAGCGCCTCCAATGGATGTGCCACTTCTGTGGTGGCTGTAGGCTGCTATTTTTAGGCTGGAAGGGGCCAAATAGTCATTGGCCTTCCCAGCCTGATAATACCATCCCCCAAATGTCAGCTTTATCTTGGCTGGTTATCAAAAATAGGGGGGACACCACACTTGTTTTTTTTAATTATTTATTTAAACAATAAAAAAAAAATGGTGCGAGATCCTCTCTATTTTTGATTGTCAGCCAAGGTAAAGCTGACATTTGAGGGTTGCAGCCCCTAGCTGCCTGTTTTACCTGCCCTGATTATCAAAAATAGGCTGGAGCCCATGTTATTCATTTAATTTTTGGTTATTATTCACAGCAGCCTACAGACAACTTCCACATGCAATAAAGCTTATTGATTGGCTATAGTGCAGCCTTTCAACAAGCTGTATAACATAAGAATAGTACCCAAACTTCAAACTCGGACATAGCCTTTTTCTTTTAAGTCCACATTCAAGTCTGGAGAAAACTGTGGAAGAAACAAGCGCAGAAATAGGGTCTTATCTGATAGATAAGGGGATACACTAGTAGAGACAGGTACTCACCTGTTTCAGTTGTGACAGGCACAACTCCTATGCAAGCATATAGGTAGATCATGCAGCAGTGGTCAGCAGCAGCCCCGAAGCAGGAATAGCAGATAACAGGATGGCTGGGAGAAAACCGGGTTAAATGCTGCGCTAGAAAACCACGATTCCGATGGATAAAATAAATCCTTTCCTTTATTGGCACAAGTCAACGCGTTTCGAAGGCATATCCGCCTTCTTCATCAGGACAAGACAGTACAAGAAAAGAACAGCAACAGCTGTTCTTTTCTTGTACTGTCTTGTCCTGATGAAGAAGGCGGATATGCCTTCGAAACGCGTTGACTTGTGCCAATAAAGGAAAGGATTTATTTTATCCATCGGAATCGTGGTTTTCTAGCGCAGCATTTAACCCGGTTTTCTCCCAGCCATCCTGTTATCCACATTCAAGTCTGACACATGGACACCCGGTGTTCGGTGCGAACCCCAAACATTACAGTCTCATCTCTACACATTAGTGATGAGATTTAGCCAGTAACATTTAACAGTGGCACAATAACAGTATAATAATAACAGTGTAACAATAACAGTGGCATTTATATTCAAGCACCTTATAGGTAACATCCTCTCTGATTGGAGTAATTAAATTTCTTCTCTTCTCCATCTTGTCCAAATGCCATAATGACTTTTGACATCTACAGCTCATCTCTGCGGACTTTCATCCTTTCCATTGTTTTGTAACACATCCCAACATGGTGCCTTTAAAAAGAAAAATGTCATTAAAATACCCCTGACTAAAAATAACTGCCTTACGCTGTGCCCCTTGAATAATTGACCCTCATTGTCCCACCTGCACAAAATATGACCCGCACACTGTCCCTCTTATAGTACATGGCCTCGACACTGTCCCTCTCATTTCCATACTTGACCCTCAGTTCACCCTGTATCATTACACTGTATACCCTTCATACTTCCCATTCTCTGTTCTGTGTCTCTTCATCACAATCCTCCTCTGCATACTTTCCCCTTCATACTGTGCCCTATTATTGTCCCCTCATCTGCTTCGTCTCTACACCATCCCCCGTATTATGAAGTCTCTACAATGTGTGTAAAGTGCTGTGGAATTAACAGTGCTATACATATGAATAAACATTATTATTACATTATTATTATTACATGGGAAGTCTCAATGTGTGCCACCTCATACTGTCTCCTCGCATCCCCAATACTGTTCCCTCACCTGTTCCTCCTCCCCATAGTGTTTCCTCATAAATTCACCCCTTTCCAATACTGTCATCCTCCCACACTCCCCACACCTCATACTGTCTCCTCACACGTTTCCCTCATAATGTTTGGACATATATTTTTTTTCATAATGTTTCTTCACACATTTTCCCAAAACTGTCTTCTCACACACTACCACAAAATTGTCACCTCTCACCCTTCTTCCCCATATTATCTTCTTACACATCCCCCTTACCTACTGTCTTCTCAGGAAAAAAAGTTCCAGGGCGGCACTCAGGTCTATGGAAGGCATCCACAATCAAAATTGAAGAAAAAGACCGGCACTCTTCTTTATGAATGTAGATTCTTTTTATTGTACAATTCCATGTACAGGCATCAAATATTATAACGCGTTTCGGCGAAAGCCTTTCTCAAACAAAAGATGATTACTGCATCACAATTCCCACTGTAAATAATAAAGGTTCATGGATCTGGTAGGAGTAAACACCCTACTCATTTGCATAATCAATCAATTAACAACTCAAATCCCAAGATCCAATTCAAGTTAACAAAAAAACCCACCAAGAAAAAAGAGATACTTTTATAAATGCAGAGCATATGAGGGAAAAAGGGGGAAACATCAATAATAATTAATGTGAACCATCAAAAATAAACTCTTGTTCATATAAATTATTGCAAAAAAATGTTGCAAAAAAATTTTTTGGCCATTTTTTTTACTATTATAATTTTTTATAATTTTTTATAATTTTTATTCTTAAGGATTCACATAGTATCATGAAATTTAAACTAGAGAAACATAGGTTATATTATAGTAACCAAACAAATAAGCTTCCAAAAGCATTTGTTTACAAAATTACATGATGGGGTTACATTTATATCACAGAAAAATACACAGAGAATTTAATCAGCGAGTCATTCATTACAAGAAACCACTAATATCATAGTCTCTATTCAGACCAAGCGGCTGCAGAGATTTCAGCCTGAATATCCAATAGGTCTCTCTCCTCTTTAACATTGTGGTGTGATCCCCCCCTCTCGCTGAATTTAGGCATAATGTCTCCCAACAACGTTTCCAGATTTTGGAGCAGGTCCAGCTGCCCAGACGAGGGGGGATCGCACCCATACTGTGTACTCACACATGTCCCCCTCATACTGTCTTCTCAGATATTTCCCCTCAAATACAGTCTTCTCACACTTCCCACATAATATCTCCTCACATCTTTTTCTATACTGTCTCCTCATACATCTCTGATCTTTCCTATATTGTCATCTCACACATATCCCCCTCCCCTCACCATATAGTTTCATCACCCTCCATACTGTCTCATCACAAATGTATCTTCTTCCCATACTGTCTCCTTCAACATTTCCATTCCTGATACCCTCACAGATTCCCCTGCCAATAAAAACCCAGTACTTTCGGCTCTGCTGGAGCACTTATCTTGCTACTGACCACCTCTTCTGCATTGGAGTAATATTAGCAGCGTGATCAGCTGACCTGGTTATGGTGCTGATGTCACCCTGACTTTGGTGCCAGCACTCAGTGGCTCAGTTGAACTCCCGTCTGAAAAAATGCTAGTGCAATTGAATGCTGGGAGCTAGTGTTTAAGGGCGGCTTTGCACGTTGCGACATTGCACGTGCGATGTCGATGGGGTCAAATCGAAAGTGACGCACATCCGGCGTCGCAGTCGATATCGCAACGTGTAAAACCTTTTTGATACGATGAACGAGCGCAAAAGCGTCGTTATCGTATCATCGCTGCAGCCTCCAACATTTCCATAATGCCGGTGGAGCGACAGGTGCGATGTTGTTCCTCGCTCCAGCGGCAGCACACATCGCTGTGTATGAAGCCGCAGGAGCGACGAACTTCACCTTACCTGCCGCCGGCTGCAATGAGAAGGACGGAGGTGGGCGGGATGTTTACATCCTGCTCATCTCCGCCCCTCCACTTCAATTGGCCGCCTGCCGTGTGACGTCGCTGTGACGCCGCACGACCCGCCCCCTTAGGAAGGAGGCGGGTTGCCGGCCAGAGGGACGTCGCACGGCAGGTATGTGCGTATAAAGCTGCCGTAGCGATAATAATCGCTACGGCAGCTTTCACTAGATATTGCACGTGCGACGGGGGCGGGACTATCGCTGCAGCATCAGTAACACATTGTTACTGATGTCGTAGCGTGCAAAGCCCGCCTAACACTTTCACCTTGCTAAGTGGCTTGGAAAACAACTGAATCCCACCCTGGGGGGGGTGACAAAATGTCACTACCTGGGAGACACCTCAGCACACTGCATCAGATGCTTGGGCACATTCCCTGCCTATTACCCCCTATATATGAACTGTCTATACATTTGATTTTGGTGCATTACATATTATTGTTACTTAATTTACTGCTCAATACTTCAGTTATTGCATCCTTTGTAAGCTACACACTTTGTATGTATTTTAATGTTATCAGATGTTCTGTTTGGTGCTATTTTAAATTCAGGACAATCTTCTCAATAGTGCAAAATAGATTTTTTTCATGTATTATTATTTTGTTAACACCAGAACACAAATAGATATACAGTTTACATTGAAAAGTTGTATGATACGTGAGATGTTCAAAGATAAAATTTCAGTTTGTTTCATTTTTTATTTCTGTGGACATTTTTTGTTTTTTCCTGACATTATTTATATATTTTTTTAATCAATAACCAGAAGACAAAATCTAGAATTTGTGTTCAATAATGTGCTGTGATGATTCTCTCCTTTCTGCCCCAAAGGAGTTTGGTGAAAGGAAGTTTTCACATTTCCAGTGATTGACTCATGTCCAATATTAAATTTCATATATGAATTTCAGCAGTAAGAGGTTGTCAAGATTTTTTTTCCAATGAAAAGGATGTTTTATCGGTAGAGAGACATACAGTACACTTAGCACAGATAGAGTGCAGAAAAGTAATTGGTAAAATGCAAGGTACAATTAAATAACAGTATAGTATGTGTTGTATGAGTAGAAAGCAGCATAGTTGAATCAGCACAAGTAGATATCGGTACATTACGTACAGTATAGGTCTAGTGCAGTGCAGTATGTCATACATCCCCGTGCCGGAGCTGCCGACTCACCACAGTGCCAGAGCTGCCACCTCACCATCGTGCCAGAGCTGCCACCTCACCACCGTGCCAGAGCTGCTACCTCACCAACGGGCCGGAGCTGCCACCTCACCATCGGGCCGGAGCTGCCGCCTCACCACCGTGCCGGAGCTGCCGCCCCACTACTTTGCCAGAGCTGCCGCCCCACCAACGCCCCACCTACTGTCTCCTACCCAGTATCCTATAGAATTTAAGCCCGCAAGGGCAGGGTCCTCTTCCCTCTGTACCAGTCTGTATACTGTAACTTGTATATGTATTTTATATGTATATATTTTATATTTTCTTTATGTATTTTATATGTAAACCTTTATCATGTACAGCACCATGGAATCAATGGTGCTCTATAAATAAATATTAATAATAATAATACCAGTAGATAGACACATAGTACCATACATGTAGCACAGGTAGAGTGCAGTAAAATACATGTAGCACACATAGAAAGCAATGCTGTATATGTAGTACAGTTAAAGAGGACTTGTCATCAAGTCAAAAGTGGCCAGCTTTTGTTCTTGTTTTATTAATGTTGTTCTGCTAAGTATTCAGTTTTTTATGTTTGCTAAATGTGCATCTGTACCAACTCATGCTCCGGCTCAAAACAGAAATGCACAGGTTGTTAATTCAGTTTTCTTGTTCCATTTGTATGCTTTACATGAAACAGATATACAGAATAGTTAAAGAGGGTCTTCCAGTTTAAGAATGAAAGTCTCCGGTCACGCTATGTGATTGCAGACTGCCTAATAATGACAGGGACAATGCTCACACTGTCACAATTCCCCTTCATTTTAGTAGATTGCTAGCACTTGTCTATATATTTGATTTGTATACTTGTGGTCTTTTGCTGACTATTCTCTCTAGCCCTATGAGTGTTAGGAAAGACGGAGAGTCTAATCCACAGGTGACAAATGGAATGCAAGGGAGCCAATGGGATAACTAAGTGGAACGATGAACAAAACATTGACATTTTGGGTCTTTGGCAAGGAAACTCCCCATTTCTCCATAGCATTGAGAACCTGTGGTCAATCCTCAAAAAATGAGTGGACAAACATAAGCACAGACTTTGTGATAAACTACATGCACTAATTAGATAAGAATGTATTATAAGTCAGGATTTTAATACAGATATAAGCTTCACACTAACCACTATAAAAATATTTTTATAGTGATTAGTGTGCAGCTTATTATCTTTATTATGGACATGTATTTTTAGGCTACCACCTAATTCACACATATAGGTGTTCCAGTCAGTCTTTTTTCTGATTAGCATGCAGTTTCTTCTCACTGAGAACCCAGAACCCTGTCCTGTTACCAGATTCTATTCATGATCTTAGATAGCCAGGGGCCTGTCTGCCGATACTTGCAGATTTTTAATAGCACATGGAGGCATTAAGGTTAGGTTCCAGAAAAATTCGAGATTACCTTGTCGTTGGATTTTGGGCAAATTTGCATTGATCAATACATTTGCTAAAAATCTCTATTACTTTCAAATATTCATTTTGCAATTCGTTTTGCAATACAATTTTTCATGTATTTCAATTTTTCTAGATAGCTAAATGTATTTTTCATTGTTTATAGTATCCCTATTGCAGTAATGCTTTACTATTTTTCATGTAAATATTTTTATAGTGGTCAGTGTGCAGCTTATTATCTGTATTATAGTCATATATTTTTAGGCTAGCACCTAATTCACACATATAGGTGCTCCAGGCAGTCTTTCTTCTGAATAAGTCAGGATTTGGCACAGAAGCTGATATCCAGCTGCCAGGGCAAAAGGCAGAAGTCTTTAAAATAAGGGATCAGCTCTGTAAATATTACATTGTTATATAGGTTGAAATAAGACTTAGGTCCATCAAGTTTAATCTTTCTCCACCAATTATACATTGTTTGTTACTAAATTATCTATACCCTACAATTCATTTTTGCTGAGGAAAGTATTGGAGTCTTTGCATAAACGTTACATATTGGTCAATAAAAGTTAAAAAACTTTAAGTTCTTAAGGCCCCGTTACATGCTACGATTTATCTGACAATCTCCGTAGCGATGTGACACGCCCAGATCGTAGTTACGATTTACCTAGATCGCACAAAGGTCATTTAGTAGCGGTCACACATACAAATCTCACAAACGACGCAACATCGTTCAGCGATATATTGTTTGACCAAGGCGGTCGTGTGGATGTTGTTCGTCGTTGGCCGGGTGTCAAACGTAGCAATATGTCTGCTGCGTTCCAAACGCCGAACAATATTTTGAAACTGAATGACGTGTCAACGATCAACGATTTTCACCCTATTTGCAATCGATCAGAGCCGCACGTAGGTGTCACACGCAACGACGTCGCTAACGATGACGGACGTGCATCACGAAAACTGTGACCCCGACGACATATCGTCAGATAAACCGTAGCGTGTAACGCGATCTTTAGAATTATACTTTCGTAACCATAGAAATATATAGCAAAAACATGTAAACTAAAAACACTGTGTGAAAAAATAAAATTTGTGTCACTTTCAAAACTTTTTCTACTTGCCCACAATATGGTGAATGGTGTTTTTCCGGTAAAATATGCATGGATCTTTCAGCTAAGTGTATGGCCCACAGGTCAGCACTGGATATCGTATTATAGGTCTATGATAGATAAGGTTTTTGGTGGCAAAAGAAAAAACAAATATTGTAACCCGAGGCTCTTGTAACTTCTGGGACCATTGTACTATGTCGTTCACTTTCATCCATTTGTGGTTTTTTCATTTTTAGGTCTGCAGTAATAAGCCTATTGACAAGATATAAGACAGGAGTTATTATATTCATTACATTTTAAAGATCTGCAGATTTGGTTTTAGCTTCTTGATCTATTGTGTGTTTGATACGTTTTAGTGCTGAAAGACAAGTTTCCCTGCAATGTTAGTTTTCCTCCATGTAATGTCCGAATTGTGCAGAACATATTTATGAAGTAGATACGTCATGTTTTGGACGGATCTTGCAGCAGTGGTAAGAGAGGTACTGTTACAGGGATTACTGATAATTGTGCATTTAATTCTTTAAGGATTACATTTTATGTTTATTGCCGTTGCTTTGCATGGAAACAGTTGCACCAGCTGAATCCCCATATAGTGTTCCAAGATACTAAAGACTGGCAGGAAGCCAACTCCCTACGGGAAAGAGCCTGCTGTCTCCACAACCATGGAAGCTCTGCTTAATATTTTCACAGGACGCAGTGTTCCTGTTATTGGAAAGATCATATTAAGCGATTTACTTATTTACTCATATAGCTAAAAAATCAAATCTTCTGACAACGTTCTGTCTATCACATGACGTTGTCGGTTAGAATTGCCTATAGGCTGACTCCTTTTTGCTCATTTGTTTCCTAAGACAGACTTACTGTTAAACAGTTTTGATAAGATAGCCATTAAAATTCATTTGTGATTTGTTAATGCTCACCTTAAGGGTTTGTGTTTTCGGTCTGACTGTGATCCGTCAAAATTTCAGATCGCACTCGAACCTATGTTATTCTATAGAGGAAGAAAAGGGTCCACCAATTAAAAATCTTCATAAAACCATTCTTTTATTATTCAAAAAATTTAAAATCATATAACATACTGTATTTTTTTGTTTTATAAGGCACACCGGATTATAAGACGCTGAGACACAGGCTCGGGTGCACCCCTGCTACAACACACCAGAGTGACGTTTTTTGAAAAAGACCAAAAAAGGTTAAAACGTCCCTGTGTCGCTTTTCCCTGTACCTTCACCTGTCTGTATAAATAAAAGACACTATGGTATGAAATCCTCTGAACAGTGCGGTGAATTCTATAATTGAATACTATTGAGGGTTCTAGATCCTGTCTACCAGCATCTACTTACTTGGTTGTGTGCACAATAACTATTCCTGAAACTACATACATTTCAGTAGGCACCAACATTTCTGAGTGTAAAATATTTTTTTCAAGTTGGTCTTATGTAATATTCTAATTTTCTGAGATAATAAATGTAGCACCCCTGCGGTACCAGGTGCTACTAATTTCTAATCACTTGTAGATATTATTTAATCCCTTCTGCAACTAATAGACATTTTGGAAATATGTGCATGATCAGCAGATAAAATAATGATAATTAACTGGTCAATCTGGGTCTTTTTGGCCTATTTGGTCATTTTAAGATGTATTGTTCATACATATCAGATACTCAATAGCCAAACTCAAACATATCCAAAGCTATAACTCCTAACCTTCCCCATACACACACGAGCAATCAGCTAATCCTAATTGCCACCAAAATTATTTGCTCAGATTTTAGTAAATATATTTATAAGTTCATGATTTTTTAGTTTTGTGAAGGAAATATTTCAGGTATTATTTTGAAAACCATGAATAATGATGAGTAATCATAAAACAAATTGTATTGACAATTGGTATGGTTTTAGGTACACATTGGTAAAGCTATTGACATTGGTGACACATCTTTCATTTTTGATCAGATACTGCAGCCCTCTACCAATTATTGAAATGAAGTGGTAGAAGTGCTCTTCCGTGTTCTGCTTTTCTAAGAGACTGAAACAGGCTTGGTGAACATCAATGCACCCATTTTTGTGTCAGAAGGGTTTTCCAGTGAAAACAAATTATCATCTATCCATGGAACACGCGATTCCTCACATCGACCAAGAAGCAATAGTTTGAATGGAAGACCGTGGCATTGCATGGTTTAAAGTAGAGCGAAGCATCAAGCAAGGCTATATCCTGTTTCTATTTCTATTTCTTTTCAATTATGCAGAAGAAATTTTCAGAAAGGCTGGACTTGGTGAAAAAGAAGAAAGAATCAAAAATCCTGGGGGGATAATCTCAAATATGCAGATGATACAACACTGATAGCAACAAGCACAGATGGAATGGAGGACATATGGAGTGTCAAGATGAAAAGCTCAATCATCGCACTTCTACTCAATACAAAAAAAGTTAAACATATTAACTACTGGCAGGTACAACCAGGACACATATGAGATGGACAGTGACAAACTGGAAGTTGTAAAGGACTGCAACCTACTTGGATCAATGATCACTCAAGATGCAGCGACGACAGCGGAAGTTAATAAGATACAAGAATAGCTATGATCTAATCAATAATGAAGTCACTTGATAAGATCCTCAAATCGAGGAACATTTTACTGGTGACGCAGATACTGCTCGTACATAGTCTGGCCTTTTCTGTAATAACATATGGATGCAAAACCTGGACAATAAAGAAACAAGATAGAAGAAAAATGAAAGCCTTCAAAATATGGTGCTGGAGAAGAATGTTAGTAATACCATTGATGGTAAAAAGAATGAACAAATTAAAGGGGTGGTTCACCCATATTTTTTATTGTCTAGCTCGATATTATATTGAGAAACAATGTTTCTCTCAAATACCTTGTGTTGGCAATAGTGCCTGTGAGAGGCGCTATTGCAGACCGCTGTTCCATGTCCAGTGACATCTCCGTCAAATGCTGCACACGTCACATCCGTGCAGCCGGCTGTATTCTACCTCACACTGAGCTGTCAGCCTTTTTTCACCGCTATCATAGCCCATCTGCTCCCTCCTCCCCCCTCCCTCTCCCTCCTTCACCCTCCCTCTCGCTCCTGCCTCCTCGCAGAAAGCTGCAAGCAAGAGATGCGACGCGCTGTGCTGTGATGGAGTAGGGAGGAGGGAGCAGATGGGCTCAGAATGCAGCCAGCTGCACGGATGTGACGTGTGCAGCACTTGACGGACACGTCACTGGAGCGGGATCAGCGGTCTGCAATAGCGCCTCTCACAGGCACTATTGCCAACACAAGGTATTTGAGAGAAACATTGTTTCTAAATATAATATCGATCTGGACAATAAAAAATATGTGTGAACTACCCTTTTAATTTTGGAACAAATCAAGCCAGACATGTCACCAAAAGCAAAGATCACTAAGCTACAACTTGCCTACTTTGGACATTATAGTAATCAATGAAGAAGGACATCATGGTCGGAAGAATAGAAGGAACAAAGTAAAGAAGAAAACCAGAAACCCAATGGCTTGGTAATATGAAGATAACAGTGGAGAATACCCTGGTGGACCTATCTAGGCTTGTACAGAATTGATCTTCTTACAGGGTATTCATTTATCAAGTCACCATAGCTCGAGATCGAGCTGAAGGTCGTTAAAAAAAAGTTTTCCTTATGCATTACCTTACATACAGCAACATTTCTAAATGCCATATTATGGGCAAATACAAACCTCACATAGAGATATCCGGCACTATATATAATCAGGAAAAACACAATATTTAGTAAGCACGGACAGTTTGTAATAATTATAGATACTGATATGAATAATAAAAGAGGACACTATATAATAAGAGATGGTGCTATAAGTGAGGACATTATGTAAAAAGGGATAGGCTTATACATAATTAAGGAGGACACTATGTTATATAAAAAAAAGTTCTATACAAAATAAGTGAAATGTGGATATAATCATATATAGCTGACAGCAGAGCTGAAGGAAGACATCCTTGCCTCCCTGTTTTATGGTGCTACACTAATGGTGACATTGTAATAGGGGACTATTTGTAGCCCCACCACCTCCTCCCCAGAAACCTAAGACCTCGGACAACTGCCTTATTTACCCATGTTATAGTCTGCCACTGCTCATGAGTAGAGATGAGCGAACCAGTCCCGGTTCGGCTCGAGGTCGGCTCGCCGAACGGGGGTCCCGTTCGAGTTCGGTTCGTCGAACGTTCGACGAACCGAACTCGAACGTATAGGCTAGAATGGGAGGCAATCACAAACAGATAAAAATGCATGATAAATGTACACAAACAGTTAATAAACATTGCCATAACACTTACCGGTCCTCGCGATCCCTTCTGCACTCTGTCTCCTGCCGCTATTCCATCCGATGATCGCTGAATCCTCCCGGTGACCGGCACTGCCCGCAGAGATGCAGGACCTATCGTGACGTCAAAATAGCCATGTGACCAGTCACGTGGCTATTATCTCATTGGCTACAGACTGGTCACATGACTATGACACGTCATGTAGGACCTGCGAGTGCATCTCTCCGGTACACGGTGCACATATGTGTATCGCCGTGTACCGGCGACATGCTCTAGCACACGGTCGACTCCCCGTTCCGTTAGGGACCGGCTGACACAGCCGGTCATTAACGGAGATCACCGTTGCCATAGCAGCGCAGTTAGCGGTGATGTCACCGCTAACCGCGGCTCCGAGAGCACCGTTGCTATGGTAACGCGTCTGTCAGCGTTACCGCTGTTACCGCTGACAGCCAGCACTGATCACTCATGGAGTGAAGGCTGCACGATTGTAGTGAGCATTGTAGTGAGGATGGAGGTTCCCCAGCCCCAAGTCATGAGCTGGTGAATCTCATCCTCACTACAATCGTCACTACTACTACACTAGAAAGAAAGAAGACAGAAGAGCAGGATAGTGGAGGGCTGACAGGGGGTAATAAAGATGGAGTCTCTAATGTGTCTGTGTATTTATTTCTATTAAAGTATTTTTTCTCTGTGTGGTGTTTTTTTTAACCCTTTATTGGAGATTCTTAATGGCCGGGTCAAACGTGCCTGACATTAAGAATCTCTGGCTTAATACTGGCTAGTAAAACAAAGCCAGTATTAACTCATAATTACCCAACAAGCCACCCGGCTCCAGGGCTGTTGGAAGAGTTGGATACAGCGCCAGATGATGGCGCTTCTATGAGAGCGCCATTTTCTGGGGCGGCTGCGGACTGAAATCCGCAGTAGAGGCGCCCAGAAACCTCAGGCTAACCTGTGCTGTGGATTCCAATCCCCAGCTGCCTAGTTGTACCCGGCTGGACACAAAAATGGGGCGAAGCCAACGTCATTTGTTTTTTAATTATTTCATGAAATAAGTGAAATAATTAAAAAAAAACGGGCTTCCCTATATTTTTGGTTCCCAGCCGGGTACAAATAGGCAACTGGGGGTTGGAGGCAGCCCGTGGCTGCCTGCTGTACCTGGCTAGCATACAAAAATATGGCGAAGCCCACGTCCTTTTTTTTGTAGTTTTTTGGCAAAAAAAATAAAAAATGCTTCCCTGGATTTTCCATTGCCAGTGAAGGTAACACCAAGCAGTGGGGGTTAGCAGCCAGTAGCTGCTTGGATTACCCTTAGCTAGCAATACAAAAAATGCAGCGGGAGCCCATATATATTTTTTTTTAATTATTTATTTAAATAACTAAAAATAAAATGGGCTTCCCTGTATTTTGATTGCTGGACATCACAGTGCTGTAAAAATAAATCTTTAAAAAAATGACGTAGCGCTCCGCGGTATTTTTGATTCTCAGCGCAGATAAAGCAGACAGCTATGGGTTGCCACCCCCATCTGCCTGCCGTTACCTTGGTTGGCAATCAAAATACAGGGAAGCCCATTAATTTTCTCTATTTAAAAAATGGTTAAAAAAAAAATGACGTTGGGTCCCCCCATTTTTGATAGCCAGCTAGGGTAAAGCAGACGGCTGTAGCCTGAAAACCACAGCTGGCAGCTTTACCGTGGTTGGGGATCCAATGTGGAGGTCCCCTCAGGCTCTTTTTTATAATTATTTTATAAATATTAATAATTACACAATAAAAGTAGGGTCCCCCCCAAATTGGATCACCAGCCAAGGTAAAGCGGACAGCTGTGGTCTGGTATTCTCAGGGTGGGAAGGTCCATAGTTATTGGGCCTTCACAGCCTAAAAATAGCAGGCCGCAGGCACCCCAGACGTGGCGCATCCACTAGATGCGCCAATCCTGGCGCTTCACCCCAGCTCATCCCGTGCCCTGGTGCAGTGGCAAACGGGGTAATAAATCGGGTTGATACTAGCTGTAAAGTCACCTGAGATCAAGCCCAGCAGTTTGTGATGTCATGGCGTCTATTAGATACCCAACATCATAAACTGTCAGTACTAACAAAAACAAAAAATCGACAAAAGAAATTTATTTGAAAAAACAGTCCCCAAAACATTTCCTCTTTCACCAATTTATTGTAAGAAAAAAAATAAAGGGGTCCCACGACGACTCTGGACCGTCTAGAATATGGGGGGGAGACACTCAGGGAACGTATCCCCCATTTTCTAGGAGTGCGGACCCTTCATGTGAGGAGTGTGGGTGCAATGAATCTGCACTCACTCTCCCCGGGTCCACAGCAGCAGAGTCCATGTCGTAATGGTTGCTACTAAAGCTGCAATGCCATGCTCATGAGGTAAGGGCATGCCTAATCAGGAGAACTACTGTAGAGGAAGCTCTGCTCACTGGTATATAGGTGCTCAGAGGTAATAATAGATAAAATTAGTGAGTAACCTCGGCACTCTAAATCTCCCAGACTAAGTCAGTAAGTCACAACGGATAGTAATGCAAAATCACTCTTTATTGGTCCGTATTAAGAAAAAAATTTTTTTCATAAGCATATATGTTTTTGTCCAAAACAAGTTACAAATGACGTTTCAGCCTGAGCCTTCGTCAGATTGGACTTATCTGCATGTAATCATGAAAAATGACAATAATCAGTATCACATAAGAGTGAGAGAACAATAACATAAACTCGAACAATGTAGAGGTACAATTGGGATGCAGCAAAAAAATTGCAACACAGCAAGAAATGAAACACATGATACAAATGTCATAATACAGTACAAGGACAATATAGTAATGACAAATATGGGGTCAGAGTAGGCTTAGACAGCTCTGGTACGAAAGAGATGTCAATCATAAAGTAACATGTGCAGTAGGTGTAGAGCTACAGTATGCATGGCAGAACTAATGGGTAGACTGACCATAGAAAAAGAACGGAGAAAAAGTGGATAAAAAGTGGAGAAAAAAATGGAGAAAAAGTGGAGAAAAAGTGGAGAAAAAGTGGAGAAAAAGAACAGAGAAAAAGTGGAGAAAAAGAACGGAGAAAAAGTGGAGAAAAAGAACGGAGAAAAAGTGGAGAAAAAGAACGGAGAAAAAGTGGAGAAAAAGAACGGAGAAAAAGTGGAGAAAAAGAATGGAGAAAAAGTGGAGAAAAAGAACGCAGAAAAAGTGGAGAAAAAGTGGAGAAAAAGTGGAGTAAAAGAACGGAGAAAAAGTGGAGAAAAAGTGGAGAAAAAGTGGAGAAAAAGTGGAGAAAAAGTAGAGAAAAAAATGGAGAAAAAGTGGAGAAAAAGTGGAGTAAAAATGGAGAAAAAGTGGAGAAAAAATGGAGAAAAAAATGGAGAAAAAGTGGAGAAAAAGTGGAGAAAAAGTGGAGAAAAAGTGGAGAAAAAATGGATAAGAAGTGGAGAAAAAGTGAAGAAAAAGTGGAGAAAAAATGGAGAAAAAAAATGTAGAAAAAGTGGAGAAAAAGTGGAGAAAAAAATGGAGAAAAAGTGGAGAAAAAGTGGAGCACCCTTTGGTGCCTTTCATGTGGCACTAAGGGGTGCTTAGCTTTGTATTTAGCCAAAAAAATGAAAAAAAAAATGACGTAGGGTTCCCCCTAGTTTTGTAGCCAGCTAGGGTAAAGCAGACGGCTGCAGCCTGCAGACCACAGCTGGCAACCTCACCTTGGCTGGTAATTCAAAACTGAGGGCACCCCACGCTGTTATTTTAAATTAAATAAATAATTAAAAAAAAAAAACACGTAGGGGTCCCCCAAAATTGGATCACCAGCCAAGGTAAAGCAGACAGCTGGGGCCTGATATTCTCAGACTAGGGAGGTCCATGGTTATTGGACTCTCCCCAGCCTAAAAATAGCAGGCCGCAGCCGCCCCAGAAGTGGCGCATCCATTAGATGCGCCAATCCTGGTGCTTCGCCCCAGCTCATCCCGCGCCCTGGTGCGGTGGCAAACGGGGTAATATATGGGGTTAATACCAGGTGTGTAATGTCACCTGGCATCAAGCCCTGAGGTTGGTGAGGTCAGGCGTCTATCAGATACCCGACATCACCAACCCAGTCAGTAATAAAAAAAATAGACGACAAACACATTTTTATTTGAAAAAACACTCCCCAAAACATTCCCTCTTTAACCAATTTATTAGAATGAAAAACAAATCCAGGTCTGGTGTAATCCAAGGGGTTGCCATGACGATCCACACTGTCCCAGTCAATGAAGAGCAGGATGTTCCCCATTGGCTGGGAGAGCAATGCAGTGACCTGAGCTAACATCAATGGGTCAGCCCAGGTCACTGCAGGGCATGACAAGTGCTGCTGTCAGCGAGGTACATTACCTGCGCTGATCTCCAGCACTGCTGACAGCACCTGTCACTGAGTTCAATGACCGCCGCCTTCACAGCCAAGTATCGCTAGTCAGTCTCGGGTCGGAAGCGAGAGAAGGTGATGTGACAAGCGGCGGCCATGGAGGACAGTGACAGCGCTGAGGTCGGGATGGCGGGACTTCATCACCGCAGGCAGGGCCGGCTCCAGGTTTTTGTGGGCCCCGGGCGGAAGAGTCCAGTGGGTCCCATACACACGCAGACACACACACATACACAGATACATACACGTACATATACATATTTAAAGACAAACTCACAAAAATACATATAAACAGACAAATCTATACAGTCATATACACTGACATACATAGATACACATCATACATGCATACATACAGAGACACACACTGCTATGCTGCATACATACATACAGACACACACATACTGCTCTGCATGCATACATACATATAGACAGACACACACACACTGCTCTGCTACATACATACATATAGACAGACACACACATACTGCTCTGCTGCATACATACATACAGACACACACACACACTGCTCTGCTGCATACATACATACAGACAGACACGCATACTGCTCTGCTGCATACATACATGCATACATACAGACACACACACACTGCTCTGCTGCATACATACATACAGACAGACACGCATACTGCTCTGCTGCATATATACATGCATACATACATACAGACAGACACGCATACTGCTCTTCTGCATACATACATACATACATACATACATACAGACAGACAGACACGCATACTGCTCTGCATGCATACATGCAGACACGCATACTGCTCTGCTGCATACATACATGCATACATACAGACACGCATACTGCTCTGCTGCATACATACATGCATACATACAGACACGCATACTGCTCTGCTGCATACATACATGCATACATACATACAGACACGCATATTGCTCTGCTGCATATATACATACATACATACAGACACGCATACTACTCTGCTACATATATACATACATACATAGACACGCATACTGCTCTGCTGCATATATACATACATACATACAGACACGCATACTGCTCTGCTGCATATATACATACATACATACAGACATGCATACTGCTCTGCTGCATATATATATACATACATACAGACATGCATACTGCTCTGCTGCATATATACATACATACATACAGACACATATACTGCTCTGCTGCATACATACATGCATACATACAGACACGCATACTGCTCTGCTGCATACATACATGCATACATACAGACACGCATACTACTCTGCTACATATATACATACATACATAGACACGCATACTGCTCTGCTGCATATATACATACATACAGACACGCATACTGCTCTGCTGCATACATACATGCATACATACAGACACGCATACTGCTCTGCTGCATATATACATGCATACATACAGACACGCATACTGCTCTGCTGCATACATACATGCATACATACAGACACGCATACTACTCTGCTACATATATACATATATACAGACATGCATACTGCTCTGCTGCATATATACATACATACATACAGACACATATACTGCTCTGCTGCATACATACATGCATACATACAGACACGCATACTGCTCTGCTGCATATATACATGCATACATACAGACAGACACGCATATTGCTCTGCTGCATATATATATATATACAGACAGACACGCATACTACTCTGCTACATATATACATACATACAGACACGTATACTGCTCTGCTGCATACATACATGCATACATACAGACACGCATATTGCTCTGCTGCATATATATATATACATACATATAGACATGCATACTACTTTGCTACATATATACATACATACATACAGACATGCATACTGCTCTGCTGCATATATACATACATACAGACACGCATACTGCTCTGCTGCATATATACATACATACAGACACGCATACTGCTCTGCTGCATATATACATACATACAGACACGCATACTGCTCTGCTGCATATATACATACATACATACAGACACGTATACTGCTCTGCTGCATATATACATACAGACACGCATACTGCTCTGCTGCATATATACATACATACATACAGACACGCATACTGCTCTGCTGCATACATACATACATATAGACACGCATACTGCTCTGCTGCATACATACATACATACATATAGACACGCATACTGCTCTGCTGCATGCATACATACAAACACACACCTTGCTCTGCGGGGCCCACACACGCGGCTCTGGGGGTCACACACACGGCTCTGCGGGGCCCACACACGCACGGGGGGACAGGGAGGGGCGGGGAGGGAGTGATGTCCCACATACTGATCAGGTCACGGTGCAGATGGGGCCCACACAGCGCCGGAGGAAAGCGATGTGCTGGGGGTCGCTGGCTGGCACTGTGACTCCTTCATCTGTGCGACCGAGCAGGACGCCGGGCGGTAGCTCCGCCCACAGATGATGCTCAATGCAGGAGAACACAGTGGCCTTAAAGGGCCGGCAGGCACAGTTTCCAGTGCCAAGGACTGCTGCCCCCGGGCCGACCGCAGGTAAGCCGAGCGGGACCGTCTGTGTGTGTGTGTGTGTGTGTGTGTGTGTGTGTACACGTGTGTACATGCCGCGGGCAGGAGGGGGCGGAGTGAGCTGAGCGGGGAAGTGTGGGCTTCCTGCACGTAACTAGGGTAAACATCGGGTTACTAACCAAAGCGCTTTGGTTGGATACCCGATGTTTATCTTGGTTACCAGCTTCTGGCAGGCTGCCAGCGATGGCTCCTGCACACTGTAGCTGTAAAAAGCCCTGCTTTTTGCTGCTAGAACTGTTCTCGAACGTATCTAGAACTATCGAGCTTTTGCAAAAAGCTCGAGTTCTAGTTCGATCTCGAACAGCCCCCAAAATCACTCGAGCCTAGAACTGGAGAACCTCGAACCTCGAACCGCGCTCAACTCTACTCATGAGCAGTGCTATCTTGATTGCAGCCAGAACAAATGTATCATTTCTGGTGCCAGGTTTATTGCCCGCTCTTAGTTCTGTTTTATAGCTGTTTATTCACAAACTAATATCATTCATGTTGTGTTGTAACCCAGGCTAGAGGTTGCCTTTTTTACTCCAGATAATGTGAGAACTCACTAGTTTCTTTAAGCTTACAAGAAACTGCTTTCCGCCACCATTTTTGTACAGGTCTATTTTGTAATTAGAAAAGTTAATTAGGCCTCTGTGCCCTTTATCAGCTTTGTGGACCTTCTTGGTAAAATGTCTAAGGGGTGCTTCACACACAGCGAGATCGCTACTGAGATCGCTGCTGAGTCACGGTTTTTGTGACCTCATTAGCGATCTCGCTGTGTGTGACACCGAGCAGCGATCTGGCCCCTGCTGTGAGATCGCTGCTCATTACACACAGCCCTGGTTCATTTTTTTATTGTTGCTCTCCCGCTGTGACGCACAGATCGCTGTGTGTGACAGCGAGAGAGCGACGAAATGAAGCGAGCAGAGAGCAGGAGCCGGCATCTGACAGCCTGTGGTAAGCTGTAACCAGGGTAAACATCGGGTAACCAAGGTGGTTACCCGATATTTACCTTCATTACCAGCCTCCGCCGCTCTCACGCTGCCTGTGCTGCCGGCTCCTGCTCTCTGCACATGTAGCTGCAGTACACATCGGGTTAATTAACCCGATGTGTACTGTAGCTAGGAGAGCAGGGAGCCAGCGCTAAGCAGTGGTCGTGGCTCCCTGCTCTCTGCACATGTAGCGACGTTATGATCGCTGCTGCGTCGCTGTGTTTGACAGCTAAGCAGCGATCATAACAGCGACATTCAAGTTCACTGTTGCATCACAGAAAATGGTGACGTAACAGCGATGTCGTTGTCTCTGTTGCTATGTGTGAACCCAGCCTAACTCCAAGGAAATGATTTCAATGAACAGGTGCCCAGAACTGTACTGCATATTCCAGATGAGGTCACACTATTGAGTCATAAAAAAGTAATATAATTCTCCTGGTCCACATATCACTACCTCTTCATTGTGTGATAATATTGTCCTGGCCTTAGAAGCAACAAATTGACATTGTATGCTGTTATTTAGTCTGTGGACCTACAATCTTTTCCTATCAGTGACTCTCCCAGTCGCCCCCTTTCTCCCAAGTAGATTTTTACTAGCTAGTAGGGCTTGGCAGACCCGGATAGTAAAAGTCCGGATCCGTGCAGTTTCAAAGAAGCCTAGGTGCCCGGTGTGTGATCTGGCTTTGGCACTGGGGAAATTAAAAAGAAAAATAAGGAAAACAAGAATGAAACGAGCACTTCATACTTACCAAGGCTCCGTGTCATGGTGTGTCGCCCTGGGCAAGCCAGGGGACACAGGTCACACACCACCACACCCTACATCCCAGTTAGGAACACCAAAGCTAACCAAAAATCCTTGTTGCCTTCCTCCAGAGGCTGATGATTCACACCAGGGGGTGGGCCAGGCGGTTGGCTCTGCCCACCGAGGAGATCACAGCTCTGGAGGCGGGAAAAACCAGGCAGTTGAGTGAAGCCGGGAGTTGAGCCCAGGCAGGGCAGAGTTGAAGTCTAGCTGAGGGCTAGAAAGGAGTAAACAACTAAGTGAGAGTGAAGGAAGAAAAGTAGTAAAGGAGGAAAGCAAGAGTGGTGACAGAACAGAAGGAGTGTGCAAAAGCCTGAAGTAGTCCAGCTGTGTGCAGGACAGGTCAGCAAGGTCAGCAACGGCGGTGACTGTCTGGAGGGGGACCGTTTGGAAGTTCCTGGAAGGACCCCGGAGGCTGTGTGCCCGGCGGTCTGGAGCAGTGTTCCGAAGGACAGTCAGCACCAGGGCAGGGGCCTCTCGGACCCCGGCAAGGCAAGGAGTCACCAGAATTTGCTAAATCCGTCAGTGAAGGGGACGTAGATCCCCCAACAACCAAGTCCCGATTGAAGGCAACAGCCCAGCCAGTGTAAGAGAGACGCCGCCACCGCCAAGGCACCAGTTTCTCAGGGCCAGCGCCTGCGGGCAAAGAGTAGAGCTCCTCCGGTCCAGCTTGAAGCCGGGGAGCGGGTTACCGGTGGGGACCCATCGCAACCAACAAGTACACAAAGGTGCTAGGAAGAGGGACATCACCGTCACCTACTGGGAGAGCAATTGCAGCCGTCCGTGGGACCGTCTTACCAGCCGTTTGGTTTACCGTAAAAACTGTGTCAACGTCTCAGGCTGAGTGAGTACCACAGTGCCGCAAGGCACAGCGCTGCCCCCGCGTCCCTGCGCCCACCAGGCCCTGCACCTCCCAAGCCATCACCGGGCCCCGGGATCACCAACCCCTACCCACGGAGGGGCAACACAACACCTGGCTGCTCCGCATCACCATCCCCGGGATCCCCGTATTGAGCAGCGGTGGTGAAATCACCACAACCGTGGGTGGCGTCACGGACAATAAACAATCCCCACACCCAACAACCCCCTTTCACTCACGGGCGAGGAGTGCCGCTCGAGAAACCCCCGGGATCCGGCCCACCGCTCGAGCCACCACTGAGCAGCAGCCGCCGGACCCGAGCAGAAGGGGTGAGCGTAGTGTGCTGACACCCTCCTCCCCGCCCGCGACAACTTGGCGTCACGAACAGGATCTTACCGCTCTGCCGTTTGGTAGAGGTGCGCCTTGTTACCGCCGGAGATATCCGGCAGAAAAATTTCAGAAGCCGCCATCTTTGGCGCGAAAAGTTCCCGCTCGAGCGTCTTCTCGAGTAGTAGAGGCGCGAAGGCCAAAACCCGGCCCCGAGAAAGGAGGGGCCGGAAAGAGCTAAGGGGGACGCGATGGCGGCTAGACGCATGTAGCTGCAGCTATAAAAGCAGGGACGCCAGGACTCTGCAGACATACCGTTCCTGGAAAAGAAGCCATCATGTGGATGCCGTCCCGCGACACCGTAGCCCCCGCGCCTGGAACCGCGGCGTAAGTGGAAATCCGAACTGCGCAGCTCTACCAAAGGCTGCAGGTCAGGATACAGCTCCTCATGGAGGAGTGGGAGGCCGACATGGCGGACGTTGTAGCCACCGTGCGGAGACGCGAGGAGGAGGCTGAGAAAGGGAGGGTGAGTGACCCACGTCCCGATGCCCTTGAAGGGCCGGTCATCGCGGCTGTGGGGCCCGGTCCAAGCCCTCTCCCCCCGTCGCCTCCCTCGCCACCCGTCCCGGAGGCCGTGACCCCGCCACTAGGCCTGCTACCACCGCAACCGGTAGCAGTACCCAGCGTCCCCGCCCAGGCGGGTCAACCTGTAGCCGGAGCCCGCAGTACACCGGAGGTGTTACCGTGGAAGATTCCGAAAGTTGAACCGGAGGCATCCCCTGAAAAATCCCCCGAGCCGGAGCCGATGACCCGCTCCGAGCCGAAGGCCCAGCAGCGGAAAGCCCCTATGCCCATCCCCCACACCTCGGCTGAGGTAGCGCCGGGTTGCTGCTGCAAGGCAGCGCCCAATGCCAAGACACCGTGGGACATGCCGCCCAGATTCCTGACAGTGGGCAACGTCCAGGATGTCCCGCGGGGCCCGACCCGTGCGCCGGCGCTGGCAGCAGCGCCGTATTGGGATAGGGAGCCGGTACCGCTGGGCCTGGAGATCGCCGAGAGGGAGCAGAAGAAGGCCGAGCTGGTGGTCCGAGCTATCCGAGAAAAGGAAAGTCTCCGCCAGGCCACATTCCGTGTCCGGGGACCGCTGTACGAGGGACAGGTGAGGCGGTTTGATGTCCGCCGGGGCTACGGGTTCATCTACGAGCCGGGCCTGGAGGCCGAAGTGTTTGTAGCCCGGCAGGATGTGAATGCCCACCTGCCCGAGGAGCATCCTGGCCGCAACCTAATGCCGGGAGACCTTGTGCGGTACACCCGACACTGCGGAGAGAGGGGGTGGTTTGCCCTGGATGTGAAACTACGGGGCAGCCAGGAGAGCAGAGTGAGCTCGGCACCCCATCCCTCAGATGAAGCTGAAGGCCTGGAGTAGGGCAGCGGAGCACCGTTGTCCAGTCCCCGTTGGGACCACCACTTTGTTGTTTGTTTAAAAGTTTGAAAGAATGATAAGATGAAAATGATTACCGAAGTTTCACTTGATTTGCTTTGTGATTGAACCGGCTGGAGCCGGCACCGTTGTCCCCGTGGGGACCGTTTAAAAGTTTTGCATGGGAACTATCCATGGACAAGCCCGTGAACTTGCAGGGCAACCACAAACGTTAAGTGGCTTGTAAATATGTTGTTTGCTGTTACCGTTTTCCGCAGTGCCGCCTCCGGAGAGGCAGTTTGGAGGGAGGGCCCTGAGCAGAGCAGGCTAGAGCCCAGCCACCAAAGGAACCGGTGGCTACCCTCTGGAGGGAAGGACAGATCCCGCTCGGGTACCGTGTGCTGGACTGTGGGTCAAGGAGTGCTGCCTGGGCTTTAGGGGCAGCATCAGGGCCAGGTTACTTGGGTGGGAGAGAGCGGAAACCGTAACCGTAAACCGTTATGCAACGTTAAAGTAAATGTGCCTCCCGTAAGGGAAGAGTTATTAAAAATGTATTTATGTTTGATTTACCATGTTATCTTTTCAGAAAAATAAAACCGGTGTTGGACGGCAGCCCGCGGACGGTCTGCATTTTGCTAAGGGGGAATGTGTCGCCCTGGGCAAGCCAGGGGACACAGGTCACACACCACCACACCCTACATCCCAGTTAGGAACACCAAAGCTAACCAAAAATCCTTGTTGCCTTCCTCCAGAGGCTGATGATTCACACCAGGGGGTGGGCCAGGCGGTTGGCTCCGCCCACCGAGGAGATCACAGCTCTGGAGGCGGGAAAAACCAGGCAGTTGAGTGGAGCCGGGAGTTGAGCCCAAGCAGGGCAGAGTTGAAGTCTAGCTGAGGGCTAGAAAGGAGTAAACAACTAAGTGAGAGTGAAGGAAGAAAAGTAGTAAAGGAGGAAAGCAAGAGTGGTGACAGAACAGAAGGAGTGTGCAAAAGCCTGAAGTAGTCCAGCTGTGTGCAGGACAGGTCAGCAAGGTCAGCAACGGCGGTGACTGTCTGGAGGGGGACCATTTGGAAGTTCCTGGAAGGACCCCGGAGGCTGTGTGCCCGGCGGTCTGGAGCAGTGTTCCGAAGGACAGTCAGCACCAGGGCAGGGGCCTCTCGGACCCCGGCAAGGCTAGGAGTCGCCAGAATTTGCCAAATCCGTCAGTGAAAGGGACGTAGATCCCCCAACAACCAAGTCCCGATTGAAGGCAACAGCCCAGCCAGTGTAAGAGAGACGCCGCCACCGCCAAGGCACCAGTTTCTCAGGGCCAGCGCCTGCGGGCAAAGAGTAGAGCTCCTCCGGTCCAGCTTGAAGCCGGGGAGCGGGTTACCGGTGGGGACCCATCGCAACCAACAAGTACACAAAGGTGCTAGGAAGAGGGACATCACCGTCACCTACTGGGAGAGCAATTGCAGCCGTCCGTGGGACCGTCTTACCAGCTGTTTGGTTTACCGTAAAAACTGTGTCAACGTCTCAGGCTGAGTGAGTACCACAGTGCCGCAAGGCACAGCGCTGCCCCCGCGTCCCTGCGCCCACCAGGCCCTGCACCTCCCAAGCCATCACCGGGCCCCGGGATCACCAACCCCTACCCACGGAGGGGCAACACAACACTTGGCTGCTCCGCATCACCATCCCCGGGATCCCCGTATTGAACAGCGGTGGTGAAATCACCACAACCGTGGGTGGCGTCACGGACAATAAACAATCCCCACACCCAACAACCCCCTTTCACTCACGGGCGAGGAGTGCCGCTCGAGAAACCCCCGGGATCCGGCCCACCGCTCGAGCCACCACTGAGCAGCAGCCGCCGGACCCGAGCAGAAGGGGTGAGCGTAGTGTGCTGACACCCTCCTCCCCGCCCGCGACAATGGCAGCACACTGCTTCCAGGTTGCGCATTCACTTCCTGTGCCACACATTAGGCTCATTAGGTTTCCTGTTGTCTGTGATTGGTTGCAGTCAGATGTGCCCCCAGTCTGCGTTACTTTGCCTAACAAATAGGAATAACGTTTGGAACACCATTCTAAGTCTGAACTGGGTGCAAAAACCTAAAAAAACATCACTATGGGGAGATAAGGTATGCACACCAGTGACTATGTAAGGGGAATACATGAAATAACAGAAACTGCTGTGTGAATACTGACTTGAAAAATCCAATAGCTATATGCAAGAGTGAATATGTGAAAAATGGAATCTGCATTACTGCCATGAACATATGAATCAAGAGAAATTTAGCTACTGAATTGATCAATGCAATAGAGCCCCAACACTACGCCAAAGTATTTCTCTACGTTGGGGTCCCTAGCTTGTGTGTGTCCTCTCATGCAGTTAAAAAACTGCATGAGAGGAGTAGCTAAATTTCTCTTGATTCATATGTTCATGGCAGTAATGCAGATTCCATTTTTCACATATTCACTCTTGCATATAGCTATTGGATTTTTCAAGTCAGTATTCACACAGCAGTTTCTGCTATTTCATGTATTCCCCTTACATAGTCACTGGTGTGCATACCTTATCTCCCCATAGTGATGTTTTTTTAGGTTTTTGCACCCAGTTCAGACTTAGAATGATGTTCCAAACGTTATTCCTATTTGTTAGTATTTTTTTGTTTGTGAACCCTCCCCAACCACACCTATTGCCAATCCATATCATACGCATAAATAGCTTGGGTCTCAGCTTCCAATACACGGTAGGTTTTTTAACTGCATGAGAGGACACACACAAGCTAGGGACCCCAACGTAGAGAAATACTTTGGCGTAGTGTTGGGGCTCTATTGCATTGATCAATTCAGTAGCTAAATTTCTCTTGATTCATATGTTCATGGCAGTAATGCAGATTCCATTTTTCACATAGTCACTCTTGCATATAGCTATTGGATTTTTCAAGTCAGTATTCACACAGCAGTTTCTGCTATTTCATGTATTCCCCTTACATAGTCACTGGTGTGCATACCTTATCTCCCCATATTGCGTTACTTTGTCTGACTGCAATCACTGACAAACACTGTACGCGGGTCAGTACCGAGGTATAAAAATAAATAAATAAATAAAACAATGAGAGCAGCGTTCCCCCATATTCTGATACCCATAACAGATAATGCCCATGGCTACAGCCTCGGAGGGCTGGGACTGTAGACATGGGTTTTACAGTCATATGAAAAAGTTTGGGCACCCGTATTAATGTAAACCTTTTTTCTTTATAACAATTTGGGTTTTTGCAACAGCTATTTCAGTTTCATATAACTAATAACTGATGGACTGAGTAATATTTCTAGATTGAAATGAGGTTTATTGTACTAACAGAAAATGTGCAATCCGCATTTAAACAAAATTTGACCGGTGCAAAAGTATGGGCACCTCAACATAAAGTGACATTAATATTTTGTAGATCCTCCTTTTGCAAAAATAACAGCCTCTAGTCGCTTCCTGTAGCTTTTAATGAGTTCCTGGATCCTGAATGAAGGTATATTTGACCATTCCTGTTTACAAAACAATTCCAGTTCAGTTAAGTTTGATGGTTGCCGAGCATGGACAGCACGCTTCAAATCATCCCACAGATTTTCAATGATATTCAGGTTTGGGGACTGGGATGGCCATTCCAGAACATTGTAATTGTTCCTCTGCATGAATGCCTGAGTAGATTTGGTGCGGTGTTTTGGATCTTTGTCTTGCTGAAATATCCATTCCCTGTGTAACTTCAACTTCGTCACTGATTCTTGCACATTATTGTCAAGAATCTGCTGATACTGAGTTGAATACATGTGACCCTCAACTTTAACAAGATTCCCGGTGCCGGCATTGGCCACACAGCCCCAAAGCATGATGGAACCTCCACCAAATTTTACTGTGGGTAGCAAGTGCTTTTCTTGGAATGCCGTGTTTTTTTGCCTCCATGCATAACGCCTTTTTATATGACCAAACAACTCAATCTTTGTTTCATTAGTCCACAAGACCTTCTTCTAAAATGTAACTGGCTTGTCCTAATGGGCTTTTGCATACCTCAGGCGACTCTGTTTGCGGCGTGCTTGCAGAAACGGCTTCTTTCGCATCACTCTCCCATACAGCTTCTCCTTGTGCAACGTGCGCTGTATTGTTGACCGATGCACATTGACATCATCTGCAGCAAGATGATGCTACAGGTCTTTGGAGGTGGTCTGTGGATTATTGTCCTTGACTGTTCTCACCATTCTTCTTCTCTGCCTTTCTGATATTTTTCTTGGCCTGCCACTTCTCGGCTTAACAAGAACTGTACCTGTGTTCTTCCATTTCCTTACTATGTTCCTCACAGTGGAAACTGACAGTTTAAATCTCTGAGACAACTTTTTGTATCCTTCCCCTAAACAACTATGTTGAATAATCTTTATTTTCAGATCATCTGAGAGTTGTTTTGAGGAGCCCATGATGCCACTCTTCATAGGAGATTCAAATAGGAGAACTACTTGTAAGTGGCCACCTTAAATACCTTTTCTCATGATTGGATACACCTGCCTATGAAGTTCAAAGGTCAATGAGGTTACAAAATCAATTTAGTGCTTTAGTAAGTCAGTAAAAAGTAGTTAGGAGTGTTCAAATCAAGAAATTGCTAAGGGTGCCCATACTTTTGCACCAGTCAAATTTTGTTTAAATGCGGATTGCACATTTTCTGCTAGTACAATAAACCTCATTTCAATCCAGAAAAATTACTCAGTCCATCAGTTATTAGATATATGAAACTGAAATAGCTGTTGCAAAAACCCAATTTGCTCTAAAGAAAAAAGGTTAACATTAATAGGGGTGCCCAAACTTTTTCATATGACTGTATCTGTGCTGGTATCAGAATACCGAGGGGACCCTGCGCCAAATGTTTTATTTTTTTTACCACGACACTGAGGGTAGATTCTAGAGTGTATGGGCTCCTTCCAGATATGACATCATTTCAACATGCCCTCTATCACATGATAGGTGCGTGTTCAAAATGCCATCCAACATTTCCAGCCAGAATAAACATTCTTTTTCTAAGTCAACATGGGCTTGGAGTTGTGTGTAATAGAGACCTTCAAATGGGGGGGTTCAGGTGGGGCAAAAGCCCACCTTGCATGATTATGGTGGATGAGAGGAAACATCACCATGCCCACTAACCAAGCCAGTCACGCCCACTAACCTGGAATGAGCCCATACATTCTAGGCTCATGATAGATGCTAGAGTGTATGGGCTCCTTCTGTTACACTGCTTTCCCTACCCTCCTCCGGCTGTCCTGGCACCTGTGATTGGAGTTAGCTGACACTCAGGGTGGGGGCGTGTCTGACTGTAATTAGCGGCCCAGGAAGTGAATCTGAGGCCTGGGAGCAGTGAAAAGTCATGCTGGAGCCTTGGTAAGTCCACCGCTTGCACTCCCATTCCTCTATCCTTTCTACCACCATTTTTAATCTCTGGATTCTGATGCCCATAGACATATAGGGGCGGATTCCATTCCATTTCTTTTGCGAGTTCACCAAGCTCTACTAGCTAGCTGTCGACTTTCACATTTACCGATATTGACTCTTATATTTTAAGTGAATACCCAAGTACGAGTCAGGTTATTTTTCAGAAAAAAATGTGAAGAAAAATGACCATCTCGGACGTTTCAGTCCAAGGGGCCTTGATCACAGGGTCACTGTCACAAGTAGTCCTGGTATAAGGATGTCTTGTGTGAAGTGTGAGGAATTCTGACATTCCTATGCTAAAAATTCTGTCAGACATATAAAGGGTTTTAGCCTGTATGGTGCTGACAAGAGGCACTCATGTGCTTATTTCGGCTCCTAAGGCCGAAATGTCAGAGACAGTCATTTTTGTTCACAATTTTTTCTGAAAAAAATCACAAATAAATATTGCATGCTATTTGAGTGTACAGTGATTCTCTGTGACTTGGACCTTGTCTTGTTGACTCATTCTCTAGCACCTCAACTCTCCCACTTGAGTGTACGCCATTCACCGACTTTACATGTGCTAATTTATAGGCAGGCTAGCAAGAGTTAATCTCTGCTGGTCTGCTTGCTCCTTTGATCACATGTTTTGTGGAGTTCTATTACATCTACCCACTTCCTATTTATGCTGGTTGAATCCTTCCACCCATGCCAGCTATAGTTTGTTCTACATTGGTCTGTGAGGTATGGTGTCCCAGACTGCCTGGTGAAAGTTGTGCTTGTTTGCCTGGTTCCATTGTGGAGTTTACCCATGTTGTTTTGTAGCTTTCTTCCTGCTCTTTTTCTCCTGCTGAATCTCTTATTGTCCTGTGTGTGCATTCTGACTTTGACAAAGTTTTGGTTTTCCCTTGTCTTTCTTTATCTGTGGGTTTCATGACACTTCTGTCCTGTCTCTCTCTTGGGGGAGGAGAAATCCGATCATGACTGATCAGGAGCAGAGCCAGGAAGGAGACTCCAGCATCTACACCAGCAGGCGTATCCCAGAATTTAGAGACATCATTGGGCACCCTACCATGAGAGACAGCTTAAGAGCCCAGGTTCCCCACTATCCCATAGTCATCACTGCAGTTGATTACAACAATATAATTTTTCAGCATGTTATTTTGCATTTAAGACTACAGAAAAGAAAGTGTGGACAATTTAGTAAGTAAAATGTATTTTATTATATAAATGGAAATGGGCAATATGGATGTGCATTGTGTTTTTTTCCAAACCTACCTATAGTTTAATAGGGTAGAAAAACAATATGTATTGGCCAAATATATTACATTATGTGTATTGCTATGACATACTGGATTTGTCACAAATTTTGTCATTAAAACAAAACACCTTGCATTCAATGATACTATTGTACATTCATTCATTAACTCAGAGGTCTACTTTATGCCTAATTCTATTGTATATTGCTTTGCACTTATTGTATAGCACTTCAAATCTCATGATTACACATAATGCTTAATGTGCTAAGCACAAAGTGGAAAATCTTATTTTGCAAAAAATGATCTATATAGTAAGGGAAGACGTAAAGCCGAAAATGAGCATCAGTGAATACTACCCTGTATCATCCTATTACACCGTGATGGACAAATTCTTTGCTAAAAGCTGTACCTTATGTGTTTTCCAAATTGCTTAACAATGTAAAAAAGTTAAGTTTTGTTTATACTAATAATGATAATAAAAAATATATTTTTCCAATTACTTAATTGTAATAAATAACAAAACCGGAAGTGCGGTAAAACGCGCGTCGAGGTGGGAGTGGTGTTTGAGGCTGCGGCTATTGCTGCACACATGGCTTCACTTCAGGTACTGATATACGGTATACATATATGATCACCGGCAATAGATGTGTTTTTTAAGTTGGTATATGTGGATGCACTTACTATGGTGTTCCCAGTGTGAGCTGTAAGGTCTGTGAGGCCGGCACACTACATCTGTATGTTGATTCTCTGTACCTCTTTTTTGACTGATGTACTACATGGACTTAAATTATGATCTGTATAAAGTTTCGTAGGATAACTGAGTGATTTATTTACTGTTACACCTAAAAGTTGGATTCAATGCTGTATGAATTTGAGCTCAGTCCTCCTTGTATCCATATACTAAGCAGTCATGATATAGTGTGCTAGTCAATACATCTGTGTGTATTTACGGTAATTGTTGCATTCCTATTCTGCCACTCCATGTAGTGTGACATATTTCCCCTTGTACCTTAGTAGCTGTAGTTTATGAATAACGTATATTAATAATTGTTTATATTTTGCACAATATTTAACACATTTTCTATTAATTACTTTTTTGTGAACCTGAATTGTTGGTTATCGGTGAATACTACCCAGTGTCATCCTATTAGATCACGATGGACAAATCCTTTGCTAAAAGCTTTACCTTATGTGTTTTCCAAATTGCTTAACAATTTAAAAAAGTTAAGTTTTGTTTATACTAATCATGATTATAAAAAATATATTTTTCTAAATACTTAATTGTAATAAATAAGATATAAATAATTGGGATCCCTACTGTCCATGTCTGCGCATTACTGAAGGACATTGTACAGGTTCCTTCCCCAAAATGTTATAATCTTCTCAGCATCCTTTTGCTTCAGCTCAATATAATTATTTCTATTAGACCAAGACTATTGTAAAACGCAGCGGGAGGTTACTCTGGAGAGCTCGCCAAGTCAGAAGTGCTAAAGATAATTGTTTCCCCTCTAGCTATATTTATTCCTTAAAGCAATGTTGAATATAACCAAACGAGCCTCCAATAACTGCAGGATTTAATTACGTGCCTAAGTGAAAGCGACAGATCTTTATTTCTATTCGCGTCAGTTTTTCGACAAGGGGTATTATGGATGAAATTTGCTGTTATAGGGCGAATATTTATCATTGTTACCTATGTTTAGTCACATTCAGTTATTTTATAGATACGTTTAGATTGTGTGTATTATATATAAATTGTATTACAGTACATATTGTATTAAGATTTCCATTAATTTGACGTTCGATTCTTCTGAGCGTTTTGGATGGTGGCTAGCGTAATAAAACTCTATTCTACTTAGTCTAATTCCAGTCCCTGTTTCCCAAGCAGTGGCTTTCTATCCTGTCTGCTTGTGACTGCTCAGATGATAATAGCTCTACATACGTATGTGCCCCAGTGGATGTCATGATGTTATTAAAATTGGCATTAAGACGTATACCACTGGATACGTGAAAATTACCTATAGGCACTGTAAGTGTGTAATGTGTATATTATCTACTCTAGGGGGAAGGATTCTGGAAAAGGAATAATTTGCATATAAATACATAGAGCCATGTATAGATTGATATTCCTCTGGACCCATTGCTGTTTCAGAATATCAAAGTTGTCAAGGTTGAAATAAAAGAGTCCAAAGTATAGTCCTATCATGCTGCACCAGAGCAAAGCAATGCATAAGGCCCCATATCGTAGGAAAATGTACTCCTTCTGTATCCAGATACAGCAATCAGATGAGTCCAGTGGATCATTTTCCCATCTGTCAATCATAGTCTGTGATTACAGATGGGCTGATCAATTCACAATTCTCCGATTCATCAACAAGGTCAGTACTCTTTCTGGCAATGCAACAGTGGCTTTTTGTAGAGCCCGGGTCTGGTGTGGCACCCCCGCACGCTCCCGCTCTCAGGCTGCCGCGGGAGTGCCTCACCTACCCATCGGTTCCATGTGTCCTGATCCTGCCCCAGGGTCTGCCGTGGCTCCTCTTAGGCTATGTGCGCACGTTGCGTACTAGCCCTGCAGAAAGTTCTGCAGCGATCTGAAGAGCACATGTGCGCTTTAGATCGCTGCAGAAATGTCCGTAGTGAGCGCCGATTCCATGCGCTCTGCCTGCAGCTCCTGCCATAGACAGAGCAGGAGCTGCCGGCAAAGCGCAGGAAAGAAGTGACATGTCACTTCTTTTTGCGCAGCGCTTCGGCAGTAGCCGAAGCGCTGCGCTCTTAAACGCCACGTGCACACGGCCCCTGCACAATCTCCATAGACTGTGCAGGGGACGCAGGACGCATGCAGTTACGCTGCGCTACAAAGCGCAGCGTAACTGCATGTATTTACGCAACGTGCGCACATAGCCTTACTTCCAGGCCCCACACAGACCTTCTTGGAGTGTCCATAGAGTGCATGTGTGGCCACGCCCCCTTTCTTTAAGGGCCGGCGTCCCATTACCTGAAAGTAATCCTTGAAGTCAGCTATTACCCTGAAGGTATTTAAGCCTGTCTCCCCTTAGGGGAGGCGCCTGAATAACGTTGCCTATGTTTAGTGCATTGCTAGTTCTCAGATCCTATGAATGTTACTGTGTTTGAACCTGGGCTTGTTACCATCTCTACCTCCATGCTGACACGTCTGAGCCACTACCTCTATGCTTGAATAAAAACTGGACTGAGTACTCGATTGACCCTTACACCCCCCACGGCACTTTCCAAATACCATCACCGAGGCCTGGGGCATACCCCCTACCCATGGAGGGTCGCAACACCTGGCTGCCCCGTCATTACCTCAGGTACTCCCCAGTGGCAGCGGTGGTACTCCACCTTACCACACACCACGGGTGGCATCACAAACTTCAAATACACCATCCACTGTAAATACCCCCTCTATTTAAGTGGCTGCACGACCCCCGGGTCTGGATGCCACTCGAGCCACCGCGGATCTGGATCCAAGCAGCCCGGTTGCTGACATGGGGGCGGAACATATAGTTGTTAGTAATGTCCAGTTGTTCATATATTTTTATGTTATAGGCATTTCGGTAAAACAACTCTTTTTTGGGACTACCCCATATTCACATACCTGGGGCCTTTTAGGCCTGTACTTGGTTTACATGTGCTCCTCAGTCTTTTTGTCTGTACTGTTGCTGGGGAAGACTTAGGGGCACTTTGCACACTGCGACATCGCAGGTGCGATGTCGGTGGGGTCAAATTGAAAATGACGCACTTCCGGCATCGCATGCGACATCGCAGTGTGTAAAGGCCGGATGATACGATTAACGAGCGCAAAAGCGTCGTAATCGTATCATCGGTGCAGCGTCGGCGTAATCCATGATTACGCTGACGCGACGGTCCGATGTTGTTCCTCGCTCCTGCGGCATCACACATCGCTGTGTGTGAAGTCGCAGGAGCGAGGAACGTCTCCTACCGGCCTCACTGCGGCTTCCGTAGGATATGCGGAAGGAAGGAGGTGGGCAGGATGTTTACATCCTGCTCATCTCCGCCCCTCCGCTCTGATTGGCCGCCTGCCGTGTGACGTCGCAGTGACGCCGCACGACCCGCCCCCTTAACAAGGAGGCGGGTCGCCGGCCACAGGGACGTCGCACGGCAGGTGAGTGTGTGTGTGAAGCTGGCGTAGCGATAACTTTCGCTACGCCAGCTATCACCACATATCGCTGCTGCGACGGGGGCGGGCACTATCGCACTCGGCATCGCAGCATCGGGCTGCGATGTCGTAGTGTGCAAAGCCCGCCTTTGTCTTTATTTTGTCTTACTTTGTCTTTGAACGTTTGATGCCTACCATAATGGAGCGAAGCAACATGAAGTGCTTGCCAAGGTACATTACGGAAGCTATGATCCAATGTGGTGCACATTTTCAGGAACATCTAGAGCCAAGAGAAAAAAAAAGAAAGCACTGTTATATTTGTCCAGCAAAGAAGGAATGGAAATTTCTGTACTACTTGTGGACAAAATGTCTGCAAGGAACATTCTTCCACAAAAATATGTGAAAATTTGTTGGGGTAATCAGTAATGTTGAAAAGGAAAGTTTTTGAAAAGAAATATTCCTGCACCATGTTTACTACAACTTTTATATAAAAAACTTTTAGACAAAAAAATCGTTTTATATATGTATATATATATATATATATATATATATATATATATATATATATGTATATATATAAATAAAAAGAATTATATAGAATGCATATATTGGGCGTTTTAAGCCGGTGTAATTACTTTTTTTGTTTTATCCACATAATTATAATGTTTTGAAATATTCACATCTCAAATAATCTTTGAAAAGTATTTCTATTTGAGTTAAGGGGGCTTTACATGCTACGACATCGCTAATGCGAAGTCGTTGGGGTCACGGAATTGGTGACGCACATCCGGCCGCATTAGCCATTGCGTGTGACACCTATGAGCGATTTTGCATCGTCGCAAAAACGTGCAAAATCGCTCATCGGTGACATGGGGGTCGATTCTCAAATATCGTTACTGCAGCAGTAATGAAGTTATTCCTCGTTCCTGCGGCAGCACACATCGCTCCGTGTGACACCGCAGGAACGAGGAAGCTCTCCTTACCTGCCTCCTGGCCACTATGTGGAAGGAAGGAGGTGGGCGGGATGTTACGTCCCGCTCATCTCCGCCCCTCCGCTTCTATTGGGCGGCGGTTCAGTGACGCAGCTGTGATGCTGAACGAACCGCCCCCTTAGAAAGGAGGCAGTTCGCCGGTCACAGCGACGTCGCCGGGCAGGTAAGTATGTGTGACGGGTCTGGGCGATGTTGTGTCGCACAACAGATGGTACCCATGCTAGCGATATCGGTACCGATATCGCAGCGTGTAAAGCGGCCTTTACTCCATGTTATTTGCACACAGGCCTAAAAGGCCCCAGGTATGTGAAAGTGTAGATTTCTATAATTGTGCATTCTAGGGTTAAATTTACAGTAAATTCATACGTTTGGGCCCTGATTCATTAAACCAATTTTGCCAAAGTTCTGGTGTTTTGAAATATCAGTAAATTTGGGGGTACTCAGAGTTGCACAAAAATGTTGCAACTTTTTATGTTTTTACATCAGTTTCTCTCAGGTCTGCCAATATAGGCAGAATTCTGGCAGAATGGTGATCTGAGGGGATTGGATTTCCCCGCTTGTCAAAATCATGACATTTCTTATGCCAGAAATCTCACTCCAGTTGTGGACTGGAGTAAGTTTTCCGATGTGACGCATGGAGGTTCATGCCACTCATCATACATTCCTGGTTCATTAAGAGACATGCGCCTCTTCATCAATCAGGTGCATCTTACTCCAACATGTCCCCTCATCAAGACTAACAAGAAAATCACCTGTCTTGATGGTTCATGGCCATAGAGTTCTAACATCTAATCCCCTCCCAGACCATATGAGGGAAGATTGGTGTTTTGTTAATTCCATGGAAGACTTTTATTCTAGTGGAATTCGCTATTTCTATTCTGGTAGCAGGTGTATTACAGAATCCCCAAATGCAGTAAGTTCACAGTGGTTGTCACTTGGTCGTGCATTGCATCATCTCAAAAAGGTGGCAACAATAAGATAAGATTAAGACCATATTTTGCAGCACTTCACATTTCAAATAAAAAAAAAATGGGGTCTCATTGTGACCCTGATGGGACTGCATCCGTGAGAATCAGGGTGCTAAAAATCCAACTGCATCTGATTTTGCAACTTGCTTTTCGTGGTTTCAGGGCCATCATGGTTCAATTTGCTCCCTTGGGACCCAATTCACTTGCGCGGTGCTATAATAAAGCGGCAACATCTAGCAATTTTTGGCTGCAATATAGGGTTCTCAGCCAAAGTTATTTTGTAGCGCTAGAATTTACATAAGTAGGCACCACATAGCAGCACATAAGCAGTCTGTGGCTCTGTAATGTTAAACTGTAGGGTCTGATTTCTCCACTTTGACTTGTGCATTAGATCGCACATCCTAGAGAAAAACTGCACCATTTAACTGAAATACAGACATTTTACATATTGTGCTTCAAAAGAAATAATTGGGAATATCTGTGCAAAGGAGTGATGCAGCATACAATGGAAAAAATGGCAGAATCAGGAGAACCGGGGACTTGTACAAGGTATTTAACTTTATTTTTTAGCAAATGACAGGTCCTCTTTAAAGAGAACCAACCTCCAGGATTATGCTATATAAAGTAAAGGCAATGCCATACTGGCAGTAAGATGCTGAATCCAGGCATACATGTTATAGAAAGATCCCATGCTTGGTTGCAGAACTATCCTTAATCAAAGCTGCAGAAATGCCCTGCACTTTGATTGATGGTAGCAACAGGGATGGGCCTTTGTGGGTTGGGTCCTCACTGTAAAGTCCTCCTCCAAAGTTCTCTATGATGTGCCCTCTCTTCTTTATTTGAATATCATGCCACACCACCATTGCTATGTGGGCATTAACACAGCAATTTTGTCTTCGATAAAATGGCGCCGTAGTCAGCGCATGCACAAACCACGATCTCCGGCGCCATTTTATTGAAGACACTTCAGTGAAGACTAGCAGCAGAGGCACGTGAGTAGATGTAAAAAAAAAATCTGCACATGCGCCGCTGCCTCTCGTAGAATGCAGTGTCTTCAATAAAATGGGGCCAGAGATCACGGTTCGTGCATGCGTGAACTCTGGCGCTATTTTAATGAAGACAGAATTACTGTGTCAACGTGCATGCGCCGCCAACAACAGCAATATACAAATAAAAAAAAGGGGCACATCATAGAGGACACCGGAGGAGGAATGAATGCCGAAGACCCAACCCACAAAGACCCGCCCCCATTGCAAAAATCAAAGTGCAGTGCATTTCTGTAACTTTGATTAAAGATATTTCTGCAACCAAGCATCAGATCTTTCTATAACAGGTATGCCTGGATTCAGCATCTTACTGCCTGTATGCCACTGCCTTTACCTCATATAGAAAAATCCTGGTGGTAAGTACTCTTTAAATGATATCAGTACAAAGGCCCGCCCCCATTGCAAAATTCAATCAAAGTGTAATGCATTTCTGCAACTTTGATTAAAGATATTTCTGCAACCAAGCATCGGACCTTTCTATAACAGGTATGCCTGGATTCAGCAACTTAGTGCCAGTATGGCACTGCCTTTAGTTCATATAGCAAAATCCTAGTGGTAGATCCTCTTTAAATTACATCAGGATCTGTTGATTATTCCCAAAGTATTTTCAGACTTAATATTACTGTATCCCACTCTAAAAAAATAATTGGAGTAACTTATTAATAAGTAGTATTGCTTAATAAGGGTAAGTATGAAGTTGGTTATATTCATAGATCATAAGTTTCTTCAAGTGATGATAAAATTATAAGTTTATATGTAATTACAATTTTGTAAAAATTAAAAAAAAAAAAAAAAAGGTAATACCATAGTTAACATATCCAAGTCAAAATATCCTGCTTCTTATACCTGAGGACACCCAAAGGAGATCATCTAAGAACAGCTGTGAAACGCAACCTTTTACTTCAGGGTTAGTGCACAGAGCTCATTAGTGCAGTCTACACAGGCTTGTTTGCATATTGAAGCAAAGAGAACATGAAGGTGTTAAAAGGAATGAATTGCTGCCACTGCGTCTGACTGACATGTCTATCTCAGCTTTTGTGTTTACCGCAGAATAACCAAGCTGCCCCAAAGCCCCAGCTGGGCCTGATTATAATGCAGGCAATTCTTAGATTATGTATAATTGATATCTATTTTCCCTTTAGCTAACCAATAGCAGCTCTCCTGAGCAATGCAAATATGTCTGCATTTTACCACTTACGCAAACATTGGAAATTACTCTTTTCTCAAGGCTTAATATTTTTTTTTTTAAAAAGTAAAACAAAAAATGAAATTGAAACAAACTGGAAGAAGCACACGTGAGCCCTCCGCGAACTCTAGAGGTATTAGTCGTTGTGTGTCTGTAATGTTGTGTTGTGTTGTGTGTCTCACGCAACCGACTCAAAGACTTCTCCCAAGCATCCCCAGTCTCCTGGAACTCGCTGCCTCAACATGTCAGACTATCTACTACACTTGCAAACTTCAAACAGAACTTAAAAACTCATCTGTTCAGAAACGCCTATAACCTTCAATGACGTCACTGCTTCACCACCACCGCGCGGAGCTGCCGTCCCATTACCGTGCGGAACTGTCCCCCACCACCGTGCGGAGATGCTGCCCCACCACCGTGCGGAACTGTCCCCCACCACCGTGCGCAGCTGCTGCCCCACCACCATGCGGAGCTGCCTCCCCACCACCGTGCGGAGCTGCCGCCACACCACCGTGCGGAGCTGCCGCCCCACCACCGTGCGGAGCTGCCGTCCCATCACCGTGCGGAACTGTCCCCCACCACCGTGCGGAGCTGCCGCCCCACCACCGTGCGGAGCTGCCACCCCACCACCGTGCGGAGCTGCCGCCCCACCACCGTGCGGAGCTGCCGCCCAACCTACACCCCACCTACTGTCTGCTCCCCAAAATCCTATAGAATGTAAGCCCGCAAGGGCAGGGCCCTCTTCCCTCTGTACTAGTCTGTCTATTATATATGTATTCTGTATGTAACCCCCTGCTCATGTACAGCACCATGGAATCAATGGTGCTCTATAAATAAATAATAATAATGGTAGCGCACTGTGGGTTCACGTTCTTAGGTTCTTAGGTGTTACGTTTGCACAGAATTTTTTTAGGAGTGTATATTGCAGCAGATTTGCTCCAATACCCTCCTAAAAAAAATCCTGGAAAACACCTTCTATACATTTCCATGAGAAATCACACATCAGTTTTTTGCCAGCAGTCACAATTCGTCGAATTTTGGAAAAAAACGGGTCTGGTGACTGATGCCGCTGCATCCGTTTTTGTCTCATCGACTTGTATTGGCGACGGATTGCAACGGATTGCCTCACATTTCATCTGTCGTTCGTTGAAAAATGTTTGCCCGTTAGGCAACGTCCACAGTAACGTTTTTTGTGTTCGTCGAAAAAACGGACAGCAACAGACCTGTCGCCGTCCGTCGTTTTTTTAGAATGGAAGCCTCTGAGCGCAGGATCCATCGTCATCCGTCAACTGACGGAATCCGGCTACGGATTACGTTTTTTTTAACTGGGCATGCTCCAATTTATTATTTAGCCCACAGCTAGTCGGATCCGTCGAAAAATGGATCCGTCGCATCAGTTTAGCCACAATCTGCGACAGGTCCGTCAATCAGTCGAGAAAACGGATTGTGACCGATGGCAAAAAACTGATGTGTGAAAGGGGCGAAATTTTGAGGGGCATTCATTTTTAATGAGGAGTTTTTTAAAAACTCCTGGATGACAAAATATGTACGGTACTTGTCACTTCTTTTGAGTAGAGCTGAAGCCCCTTTGTTGCAATTGTTTGCTACAAAAAATAGTGCATGTACCACCCATTGCCTTCTAGAAAAATAACATATCCCATATATCACCAAACTGAGTACACTCAACACATTTTTGTAAATATGCTATTGTATCTTTTCATGGGACAACACTGAAGATCTGACACATTGATACAATGTAAAGTAATCAGTGTACAGCTTGTATAAGGGTACGCTCACATGAGCGTGAAAATCGGACGAGTGCAATGCGAGAAAATCTTGCATTGCATTCGGACCTATGTTAGTCAATGAGGGAGAGCAGTTGATCAGCTTTTCTCACATCCAGATTCTGAATGCGAGAAAAGCGGCAACATGCTACGATTTTCTGCTACAGCCATATCACTCACACCCATTCAAGTGAATAGGTGCGAGAGATACATCGGACTGCACTCGGATGTTATCCCAGTGCAGTGCGATATACGCACAGGCTGACAGTGGAGGAGATGGGGGGACTAACCCCTCCATCTCCCACTCAGCGCCCATCTTCAGCTTCACAGCTGTGAACAGATTGCAGGATCGGGTCACAGTCGCATGACATTCGGCTCACGCTCGCAGCAGAGCCTGAGCCAGGAGTCATTAACATATCGCATCCGATGCTGTAGCATAGGATACCATATGCTCATCTGAGTCCAGCCTAACAGAGTAAATTTGGGGCCCTCTAAAAAACTCAACACTAGAGATGAGCGAACCGGGTCGGCTCGAGTTCGGTTCGCCGAACGGGCGTCTCGTTCGAGTTCGGTTCGGCGAACGTTCGACATACTGAACTCAAACCGCATAGGAAACAATGGCAGGCAATCACAAACACATAAAAACACCTAGAAAACACCCTCAAAGGTGTCCAAAAGGTGACAAACAACTCACAACACAACACAAACACATGGGAAAGTGACAAGGACATATACTCATGCGAAAACAAAACAGCTGGACAAGGAAAAAGAGGAGGACACACAGATATAGGCATGGCACGCCCTTCTAAAATCATGTAAAACACCGCAAGGTGAATCCAAGCGCAGTCTCCCTTTTGACCAAAAATTGGGCCACACACACACCCACCCCTTCAGTGGCAGCACTTGTGCCCCAGTTGTACACTTCACAGCTAGATTTGCATCAAGCACATTCAAAAATACGCCATACTTAACCGTCCCCAGGATGACCCCGGGGTAGGTAGCAAAGTCTTTCCTGATCCCAGCTCTGTGCATCTTGGATCATTTTTAAAAACAATGTAAGCAAGGGTTACTCCAAGCGGAGTTTCCCTTTTTTCCAAAAATTGTGCCCCACACACACCCACCCCTTCAGTGGCAGCACTTGTGCCCCAGTTGTACACTTCACAGCTAGATTTGCATCAAGCACATTCAAAAATACGCCATACTTAACCGTCCCCAGGATGACTCCGGGGTAGGTAGCAAAGTCTTTCCTGATCCCAGCTCTGTGCATCTTGGATCATTTTTAAAAACAATGTAAGCAAGGGTTACTCCAAGCGGAGTTTCCCTTTTTTCCAAAAATTGTGCCCCACACACACCCACCCCTTCAGTGGCAGCACTTGTGCCCCAGTTGTACACTTCACAGCTAGATTTGCATCAAGCACATTCAAAAATACGCCATACTTAACCGTCCCCAGGATGACACCGGGGTAGGTAGCAAAGTCTTTGCTGAACCATGACTTGTTCATCTTGGCTCCTTTTAAAAAACACAGCAAGCAAGGGTTACTCCAAGCGGAGTCTCCCTTTTTCCAAAAAATTGGGCCCCACACACACCCACCCCTTCAGTGGCAGCACTTGTGCCCCAGTTGTACACTTGACAGCTAGATTTGCATCAAGCACATTCAAAAATACGCCATTCTTAACCGTCCCTAGGATGACCAGGGGTAGGTAGCAAAGTCTTTCCTGATCCCAGCTCAGTGCATCTTGAATCATTTTTAAAAACAACGTAAGCAAGGGTTACTCCAAGCGGAGTCTCCCTTTTTTTCAAAAATTGGGCCACACAGACACCCCATCAGTGGCAGCACTTGTGCCCTAGTTGCAAACAGGATGTTTTGATTTGCATCAAGCACATTCCAAATCCACAAGCATTTACTCTCCCCAGGATGACACAGGGGTAGTAAATTCCTTGTGGATCCATGACTTGTTCATTTTGATGAACGTTAGTCTGTCCACATTGTCACTGGACAGACGCGTGCGCTTATCTGTCAGCACACACCCAGCAGCACTGAAGACACGTTCAGAGACAACGCTGGCAGCTGGACACGAAAAAATCTCCAAGGCGTAAGTGGAGAGCTCTGGCCATTTTTCAAGATTTGAAGCTCAAAATGAGCAAGGCTCCATTTGCAAAGTCATGGCATCGATGTTCATTTGGAGATACTCCTGTATCATCCTCTCCAGCCGTTGACTATGTGTCAGATTGTTGTCTCTGGTGGCCTTGCAAAGGAGGGTCTGAAAAAATTATGAAAAGATTCAATAAAATTGCTGTTACCAGCACAAGATACGGTGCTACTGGTACGGGTAGACTGTTGAAGATGACGAGACCGTCCCATGTTTGTCAAGTTACAACTGGGAGATTCACTCACTGCACCTGCACGGTTGTTTGGTGGAAAAGCCGAGCTAAGATAGAGTAACAGCTTCTGCTGATACTCCGGCATACGTGCGTCACTTTCTATGGCTGGAATTATGTCACAAAATTTGGACTTGTACCGGGGATCTAATAGTGTGGCAAGCCAGTAGTCATCATCACTTCTAATTTTGACAATACGAGGGTCATGTTGGAGGTAGTGCAGCAAGAAGGCACTCATGTGTCTTGCGCAGCCATGCGGACCAAGTCCACGCTGTGTTTGTGGCATAGAGGTGCTAACCGTTCTTTCTTCCTCTGACATCTGACCCCAACCTCTTTCAACTGAAATTTGACCAAGGTCTTCCTCATCCGCTGAGTCTTCCATGTCCATGGACAGTTCATCCTCCATTTCTTCATGTTCTCCTGCACCTTCCTCAACATTTCTCCTGCTACCATGCTGCCTTGTTGATCCCTGTCCCCCATGGTCCCATGCCTGCCGCGTTGGTGATGATGAATGTCTGGACCTTGGTGATGTTGTTGTGTCTTGCGCATATGAATCCTCCTGTAGTACCTCCCCTTCCTGTTGTCCCACCCCATGACTCCGAATAGTGTTTAGCGTGTGCTCCAGCATGTGAATGACTGGAATTGTCATGCTGATAATGGCTTTGTTAGCGCTAAACATATTCGTCGCCATGTCGAAACTGTGCAGAAGGGTGCATAGGTCCTTGATCTGAGACCACTCCATCAAGGTGATCTGCCCCACCTCTGCATCTCGTTGGCCCAGGCTATACGTCATGACGTATTGCACCAGGGCTCGGCGGTGCTGCCACAGTTGCTGTAACATGTGGAGAGTCGAATTCCAGCGTGTCGCCACATCGCATTTCAGGCGATGAACCGGCAGGCCGAAAGACTTCTGGAGCGATGCAAGTCGCTCAGCTGCGGCGCTTGAACGGCGGAAGTGAGCAGACAGTTTTCGTGCCCTGGTCAGAAGGCCATCTAGGCCGGGATAGTGTGTTAAAAATTGCTGGACAACAAGGTTCAACACGTGAGCCATACAAGGCACGTGTGTCACCTTGCCCAGGCGAAGGGCCGCACCCAGGTTTGCAGCATTGTCGCACACGGCCTTACCAGGCTGCAGGTTGAGTGGAGACAACCATTTATTAAACTCAGTCTCCAGAGCTGCCCACAACTCAGCCGCTGTGTGAATCCTATTTCCAAGACATGTCAAGCTAAAGACCGCCTGATGCCGTTGCGCTCTGCTGCCAGCATAGTAATGAGGGGTGCGTGATTCCTTCTGCGCAGTGAGAACGCTGGTGGCCTGACCAGGCAGGCTTGGGGCGGAGATGGAGGACCCAGATGAGGTGGAGGAGGCAGAAGGAGTGGCGGAACTTGGACAGACAGAGGATTGACACACAAGTCGTGGGGACGGCAAGACTTGTGCAGCAGACCCTTCACCATCTATCACCATAGTTACCCAGTGCCCAGTCAGCGACATGTAACGTCCCTGTCCATGTTTACTGGTCTAAGTATCGGTGGTGAAATGCACCCATTCACACACAGAGTTTCTCAATGAAGCGGTGATGTTGTGTGCGACATGCTGGTGTAGCGCGGGCACACCTTTCTTAGACAAGTAGTGGCGACTGGGCATCTGGTACTGGGGCACAGCGACAGACATAAGGTCTCTAAAATCCTGTCTGTACACCAGGAGGAAAGGCAGCATTTCGGTAGCCAAGAGCTTACAGAGGGATAAAGTCAACCTCTTAGCTTTGTCATGGGTCGCAGGAAGTGGCCTTTTATTTGTCCAGATCTGAGGGACAGAGATCTGGCTGCTGTGTGTAGACGGTGTTGAGTAGGGTGTCCCTGGAAAAATGCAGGTTTGTGAGGAAAGTGCAGGTGTAGACATGATGTTGCCTTCATCCAACGTTGGTGCTATCGATGTCTGAGAGAGCTGTACACACGCACTTGTTTCCCCTTCCAAACCAACTGACGACCTACCAAGCAAACTGCCTGTTGCGGTTACAGTGGTGGAAGTTGTGCGTGGAAAACCAGGTGTGACAGCTGTCCCCACAGTCCTAGAAGATGAAGAGCGCGCGGATGCACTGGAAGAGGCAGGCGGTGGATGGTTCGCTCAGCTAGGCCGCATTGCAGCACGGTGAGCTTCCCACTGGGACATATGATATTTATTCATGTGACGATTCAGGGAAGAAGTTGTCAAACTGCTGAGGTTTTGCCCTCTACTAACAGAATCACGACAAATTTTACAGATCACATAATTTGGGCGATCTTTTGCTATGTCAAAAAAGGACCAGGCTAGGCAAGGTTTAGAGGGCATGCGACCTGCTGATCCACCCCGACTAGTGCTCAGAGGCACAGTGGTGGCTGAGGATGCAGTTGTAGACGTGCTACCAGTGCTCCGACTCTGTCCAGGAAGGCGCAAGGTAACTTCGTCATCACTTGCATCCTCCTCCACCGTCTCTGTTGACCTCCTCGAGGGCCTGACTGTGGGTTGACAGTAGGTGGGATCTAGAACTTCCTCATCAATTGTTGTGTTTGCACTCCCCTCACCCTCAGACCGAGCCTCTTCTTGCCCTGACCGAATATTTAAGTTGTCATCCCAATCTGGTATCTGCGTCTCATCATCATCAGTATGTTCCTCATTGTCTATAACAACAGGTGTTACAATTTGTGAAAAAGGGTCAACATTATGCTCAGAAACTTGATCCTCACGGCCTGAATCTGAGTCACAAAGGTTCTGGGCATCACTGGAGACCATTTCCTGGTCTGTACTTACTGTAGCTTGGGAGCAGACTTCTGATTCCCAGGCTATAGTGTGACTGAACAGCTCTGCAGACTCAGCCATCTCAGTTCCACCATACTGTGCAGGGCGGATGGAGACTTCAGAGCTGGGAGAAAGCAAGTTTGATTGGGATGACAACTCAGAGGACTGGTGTTTTTTGGATGCGGTAGTTGAGGTGGCGGACAGGGCACTTGTTGGACCACTTGAGATCCATTCAAGCATTTTCCTTTTTTGGCCATCATCTACCTTTGTTCCAGTTGTTCGTGTCCGTAAAAAAGGGAGCACATCGGATTGTCCATGGTAAGTAGTAGACATCTTACTTTTGCTGGAAGATGGTCTATCTTCAGCAGATGTTAATGGAGCTTTGCCACCTTCCCCACGGACAAACCCTTTTTTTCCTTTTCCAACACGCCTCTTCCCCTTTCCACCAGCATTTGTCATTTTTCCACTCATTTTGATTGCGACAAGATTGTGCACTTAAATTGTAATAGTAAAAATTGAGAGGTGGTGTAGATTGCAGCGGTGGTCTATCTTTATTAACAGCAGAATAAACAACAATAACTATCCCTGACAATGCAACTACGGCCCTTAAACTGGCAGCATAGTTTGCTAGTATAACGGCTTAGTAACAATGAGTTTGCGTGTGCAATGCAGAGGTGCTGCAAATATCTTTGCACTAGTGGGACAATAATGAAGTCCAACAGCCACTTTTAGGATGCCACTAAGTTTCCTGAGTGTTTGCTAGTATAATGGCTTAGTAACAATGAGTTTGAGTGTGCAATGCAGAGGTGCTGCAAATATCTTTGCACTAGTGGGACAATAATGGAAGTCCAACAACCACTTTTAGGATGCCACTAAGTTTCCTCAGTGTTTGCTAGTATAATTGCTTAGTAACAATGAGTTTGAGTGTGCAATGCAGAGGTGCTGCACATAGGTTTGCACCAGGGGGACACTAATGGAAGTCCAACAGCCACTTTTAGGATGCCACTAAGTTTCCTCAGTGTTTGCTAGTATAATGGCTTAGTAACAATGAGTTTGAGTGTGCAATGCAGAGGTGCTGCAAATATCTTTGCACTAGTGGGACAATAATGAAGTCCAACAGCCACTTTTAGGATGCCACTAAGTTTCCTTAGTGTTTGCTAGTATAATGGCTTAGTAACAATGAGTTTGAGTGTGCAATGCAGAGGTGCTGCAAATATCTTTGCACTAGTGGGACAATAATGAAGACCAACATCCACTTTTAGGATGCCACTAAGTTTCCTCAGTGTTTGCTAGTATAATGGCTTAGTAACAATGAGTTTGAGTGTGCAATGCAGAGGTGCTGCAAATATCTTTGCACTAGTGGGACACTAATGGAAGTCCAACAACCACTTTTAGGATGCCACTAAGTTTCCTCAGTGTTTGCTAGTATAATGGCTTAGTAACAATGAGTTTGAGTGTGCAAAGGGCAGGAGGGTATATTGGCTGGGTTGTGGGTCTGGGTAGAGGAAAGGAAGCCTCCCTTTCTATCCTTCCTAATGGGGAAATACAGCGAGGAAATCCCTGACCTTAGCTACACAGACGCTGTCATCTTGTGCAGCTGTTAAAATCTGGTTTCACCTGACTGTCACCTATGGCTCTGACCCTGCGGGTATTAGCCCTTACAAGGGCTGAAAGAAACTTCTATCCCTATTCTGTATAGCGCTGTGTATAGAGCGTACACAGCAGTATCGGAGACAGAAGCTACGCCAGCGGTGACTGACACCAAGACGCAGAAGGCAGATAATGGCGTGCTGGAGGAAAATGTCCGATTTTATAATGCATGGACATGTGACATGGACATCCTATCACACATGCCGTTGCTTCTCTGGCTAAAAGTCCACTTAGCTGTGTGTGTGTCTGGGATTGGCTGACATGCTGGCCCGCCCCACTACACGCGCGCGCTTAGGGAAGGAAGACAAGGAAAAAAAAAAAATGGCGATCGCCATTATCCAAACAACAGTGATCTGAATACGCTGTTCCCGCACACTATACACTGAAATGTCATAATAGTGTGAGTCACAGAGTGACTTACACTATTACAGCGGAAAGCCAGCTAGGAATTAGCTTGTTTTTTTGCTGCTAGAACCGTTCTCGAACGTATCTAGAACTATCGAGCTTTAGCAAAAAGCTCGAGTTCACGTTCGATCTAGAACAGCCCCCAAAATCACTCGAGCCGCGAACTGGAGAACCTCGAACCGCGAACCGCGTTCAACTCTAATCCCAACTAGACATGCATGGCCTTGGTTAATACAAATGGATTGAGCAAGGCGGGACAGAATGTGGCCTCAGGGATGAAAATCCCATTCTTGCGGTCACATGATCACTTGGTCCCAATGCTAACACTGGTGAATCCTGACAGTGCGCACTGTGCACGCTGTGAGGGTTCACAAGTCTGCAGTCACATAGAGTGACTACAGACTTGAATTTGAAGCCTGGACAACCCCTTTAAATAAAACCTTTTGGAATAACTATCCAAAGCTGAAACAAAATGAAGCAATATACTCCTTAGGTAGGTGGTCCATTCATAAAAGAGGGCTAATACACATAGAATACAAGGGAATTAAAAATCAGTTGAAGAAAAAAATATGTTTTACAGCAACATATTGGTTTAAACAACTTGGATCATAATTGATTACACTTGGCATCAAGGATCTTCTACTGTTTGTGATCCGCGCATTATTCCGTCATTACTGTTTGTCTTTGGGTGAAATATATTCTTGTCTGTTAATTGTTAATATTAGTGTGTGCTTGTGTATAATAAATGGTGAGGAATTTAGCAAGTTCATTAAACCAGCAGGGAATAACATTTTTCTATATTTGGTATCTACATATTTTGGTAAAAACAATGGATCACTAAGGATAAAATGTGTCCTAGTACAGTTGAGCATAGAATAATCCCCATTTGTAAATGTTTATGTTGTTATGAAGCCGCTCAAGGTGTGGATTTTACACTGAGCTGCGGTATAAAGAAAAAGCGGCTTATCTGTGTTCACATACACACACAAGATTATATTGAATGTTCGGATATGATAGACTATAAACAACCAGATTAGTTCCTGAATCATTTTGCGGGTCTTTCATAAGAACTAACGAAATTTGCCTTTCAGCAGACGGCTCCAAAAAGCTGCGGCATCGATCTAGAAGGAACTGCAGAAATTTCAATCATTACACCATATTTTACTTCATTTCCTGGTTAGTTACCTAATGACCACTTATTCCAATAATCCTGAACACTTTTTAGCAATTATGTCACGCTCAGGAAAGAGATCGCCCGGCGCATGGTGTAACACAAAGATTACAACGTTGATTGTGGATGGGAACTAGGGTAGTAAGGCCCTTATGATAGGGAGAGGGGATATGGGTCACCACCTGATACTATTCTGTGTCTGTACCCTGTGCTCCTTAGTGTCCCAAAGCGGGTCCTCCCCCCGCTTCCATCACATGCCTAATCCCTCGCTATCCCTCCACTCACCCTGGCTAGTGCAAAGGCCGGTGAGTGCACTAGACATCACCACTAAAGAAATCCGACACAGGGGAAGGAATACAGACAGGGGAACATAGACAAAAAGGATAGCCACAAACTTCCTCTATTACACCAAGCTACCAGGGCTGCTAACAACATAATTCCAGCTAAAGAACTCTACCAGCAGCTCCTAGAGACTTTCTGCCTCCATGATGGCTAGCTCTGAATGCAATCTATAACTGGCATCATGTGATGGATCATGTGACTATTTAAAGGAGATAGGAGTGGTCACAAACCGGCTGCAGCTGAAAAGAACTAAACAGGAGCCACTAGCCAGGAAAATTTCATTTCCCTTGTTGCACCAGGAAAAAGCAAAAACGTTAAAATCATAGAGCAATGAAGCTCAAACCCCAGATATACAGATGGGCATTTCTGTATGCTAAATATCTCATTTTTCTTAGATTTCTCTTAGCAGTAATGCAGGTCCATGTTCATACATTCATGGTTTCCATGCTTTAGCATTATCAGAGTGCAAATTGTCTTTTTTCGTAGAAACCCCAGAGCTGTCACAAGACTCTCAAGGACAGGAGACACTCGTGAAAAGTAGATGGAGTATTGGTTGCAGATGAGAATCACATTTTAAAGGTAAATACTGTTAGGGCTCACTCACATGAGTGTATAACATGGCCGAATGCTGTCCGATGTTTCATTGGATAGCCTTTTGACCAATGTTATACTATGGAGCAATGCCGAACATCATTTTTTTTCTTATGCCAATTTGGAATGATAAAAAATCAAAGCATGCTGTGATTAGCTGCATATATTAGATAGAGCGGACCCATTCAAGTCTATGGGTGCATTCAAAACATCGGACTGCACTCGGAAGTCAACCAAGTGCAGTCCGATTTACTACAACAAGGACAATGGAGAAATCATTCTCTCCATCTTCTCTACACCTGTGATATGATTCTTGCATGTGAGAGACTCAGACCACAGTGAAATGATATTCAGCTCAAACTTGGAGCATACTTGATCCGAGTGTCATTGGTATATTCGACTAAGTTCTAGAACCGTGGGACCCAAGCCATGGATGATTTTTTTTAATAGTGTGTATCTCCCCACTGATATTTTTCACAATGTCGTCATCTTTTAGGTTGAAGGAAGATATAAGTACATCAAGTTCAACCTATAGCCTCGCATGTTGATCCAGAAGGATAAACCTCATGAGGTAGATGCTAATAGCCCCAAATTAGGAAAAACAAATTCCTTCCAAACTCCACTAACAGTAAACAGACAAGTTCCCTTGATCAATGACCCATCATAAAATCTAATACTGAACTATTATTTCCTTTACTGTTCTTTTCACACATCATTTATGTGGTTTTGTGTTGTGTTTCTTTTTCCTTCATAGGCTTTACAATATGATTAATGTTTTTTTCTGAGATGATTTAATATATTTTAATTACTTTGGTCCAGCACAACTTTTACTTCACTGTTGTGCCAGAATGAGCTTTGTAAACAGTAATTTTTGCATTCTGGATTTCCATTTTGGGTCAATTAAATTCTTTGGTCATGTCGACAGATAAACCCAATATACACAATTTATATTTCCTATTTTTGGCCTTTGGCGTCTATAATCATGCAGATATCATAACTTGGTGGGTAATTTTCTAAATGAGTGAACAAACTCTTTATTACAGATTTTCTTTTGGAAACACCGCATAGCACTTACATCTGGGTATCGTATTATATGAGTACTACATGGTGCCATCCTTTTAATTATGTCACATTGGCAACTTATGACATGATTTTTGGCACCTTTTGACAGTATTATGTAAATTATATGAGATATATTTGGGTAATATTTCGCAATATTCTATGCTCTGATAATTTTATTTATGCTGTGCAGGGCCACCATTAGAGCATTATAACCTTGACTGGTGTACAGGGTCCGGTGAAGAGGGGCGCACAGCCAGGCCCGGAGTAATTACTTAGTTTTATGAAGCCCAAGCCAGGCCCCTTTCTTCACCGAACCCAAGTCACAGCAGCAGCAGCAGAGAGGCCTGGCAGTGTGTGGGGAGGGATATTATACAGAGGGGCAGTGTGTGTGGGAGAGATATTATACAGGTGCAGCGTGTGTGGGGATATTATACACAGGGGCATTGTGTGTGGATATATTATACAGAGGGTCAGTGTGTGGGGGATATTATACAAGAGGCAGTGTGGGAGAGATATTGTGGAGAAGGGAGGTGTAGCGAGTGCATTATGGAGAGGGGTTGTGTAGGGGGTGTATTATTAATTTTCTGAGGAAAACACTTCATTTTCTGCAACAACTTCAAAGGTGCTTACATCTTCTGAAGCCTGGATGCATGACGCGTCCTACGTCATGCACACAGGCCAGCATTGAGGTCCTGCGCAGGCACACTTTGATCTGCCCTGAGCAGGGCAGGTCAAAGAATTATAGTGTGCATGCACGAGACCTCAATGCCAGTCTGTGCGCATGACGTAGGACATGTCATGCACCCAGGCTTCAGAAGAAGGAGGACAAAGATGACCAAAAGAGGAGGTGCCAGACCCGGAGAACGGAGACACACATCCAACCAGTCTGCACTGCACCGACCGTTTAGGTAAGTATTATGAAGTGATTTTTACATTCTACACAGTGGCCTGGGCTCTTATATACAGCATGTTAGAATGCTGTATATAAGAGCCCAGTGGTGGTGGCTGCAGCATATAGTCACCAAATCTGGCGACAGGTTCCCTTTAAGTTATGGTAAGTTTTTCCATTCACTCAAAATTAAGGTGTTTTACTGTGACCAAAGTTAATTTTAATCAATAGATCTTGGAATATGAATAAATTCCACAATTGGATGTGTTTAAAACAGTATTACTGTGCTGAGATAATCTTATATATGTGCCCTTGCTTTTTACTGTGAAATGGCCGTGTCTGACCAAGCAGGGACATGGTCTGATCATACTGTCTATTTCTTCTCAAGTGTTCCTCCTCTTGCAACCCCAAATTCAAGTATAGCATGATCACTGAGTCAGTGCCCCTGCTAACCTTTGACCCATAACCATATACTTTTTGTTGGTTAAAATGAGGTCCAAGATGACTGTTGCTTTTGTATTTTCTTCCACCAGCTGGGAGATGAAGTTGTCTGCAAGGTGGGATAAAAATTGGATGGAGCCTTTACTCTTACCTGTGGTGCGGGACAGTAATTGTGGGCAAGATGCCCCGGAACACTACATAAAAGACATAGTAGTGAGGGAACTTGTTATTCTAAAAGGTTCACCAATCTCAAATTTGGTACAAGCCTTGGTTCAGGTTCACGATTACTTTTCTTAAAAATCAGCAGAGTTCAGCTTTGTTCTGTAACTGTTCGCATTTACACTATTGCAAAAACTATCCACTTCCAGCCCCATCACAGCTATGTCAATTATTGGCATGGCTGTTATTAGCCAGGAAAATCCCTGTAAAACATAAAAATAAAAAAGGAAGCTAAATGGTTAAAGCAGGACATACTTACCAGTCTCCGCACGGCTGTAACACTACTTTCTGGTTCGCTTATGAACCCTCATACATATTCACTGCTTCCCTTGCCCTGGTATCTGTGATTGGTTGCAGTCAGACCGTGCCCCCACCCTTTGTGACAGCCTGTGTGATGTCACTGAGTTTATGTGTGGTCACAGCTGGAGGTTCCCTCTGTACCCCACCTGTGGCCGCAGACAAACTCACCTCAGGTAAACTGATTGAACTCAGTGATCTCACCGCTTGTGAACTGAGTTCAATCAGACCTGCAGCTCCTGACAGAAAACCTCTGTTTTTTTGCCAAGAGATGCAGATTTTGTGCTGAAACTTATACACCATATTACTTCACCAAATTTGCATCTTCTGCAAAAAAAGTATGTAAATGTGATGCGGTTATAATGCAATAGTGAATTTGCCAGGAGATACAGATTTGGTGTAGGAATTTGGTGTATAAATTTCAGCACCAAATCTGCATTTCTTGGTAAAAAACAAAAAAATCAAAAAAACCCATTTTGATGCCGTTTCGGTGCGATTTTTTTCAGGAGATGCAAATTTGGTGCTGAAATGTATACATTCTTTCAACAAATCTACATATGCTGGGAAAAAAAACAGCAATACCACATCAAAACTGCATCGCATATAGATGTGTTTTTTGCCATACATATACACAGCAGCCTGTAGCCTCTGTAGTATACCCTATATATGCAGAGAACAGCCTGTGTCCTCTATAATATATACACAGCAGCCTGTATCCTCTGTATTATATATATACAGTACAGACCAAAAGTTTGGACACACCTTCTCATCTCTAGAATAACTTAAGTGGAGACTTTGTACAGCAGGCCTTCATGGTAAAATAGCTGCTAGGAAACCACTGCTAAGGACAGGCAACAAGCAGAAGAGACTTGTTTGGGCTAAAGAACACAAGGAATGGACATTAGACCAGTGGAAATCTGTGCTTTGGTCTGATGAGTCCAAATTTGAGATCTTTGGATCCAACCACCGTGTCTTTGTGCGACGCAGAAAAGGTGAACGGATGGACTCTACATACCTGGTTCCCACCGTGAAGCATGAAGGAGGAGGTGTGATTGTGTGGGGGTGCTTTGCTGTAGACACTGTTGGGAATTTATTCAAAATCGAAGGCATACTGAACCAGCATGACTACCACAGCATCTTGCAGCGGCATGCTATTGCATCCGGTTTGCGTTTAGTTAGACCAGCATTTATTTTTCAACAGGATAATGACCACAAACACACCTCCAGGCTGTGTAAGGGCTATTTGACTAAGAAGGAGTGTGATGGGGTGCTACGCCAGATGACCTGGCCTCCACAGTCACCAGACCTGAACCCAATCGAGATGGTTTGGGGTGAGTTGGACCGCAGAGTGAAGGCAAAAGGGCCAACAAGTGCTAAGCATCTCTGGGAACTCCTTCAAGACTGTTGGAAGACCATTTCCGGTGACTACCTCTTGAAGCTCATCAAGAGAATGCCAAGAGAGTGCAAAGCAGTAATGAAAGCAAAAGGTGGCTACTTTGAAGAACCTAGAATATAAGACATATTTTCAGTTGTTTCACACTTATTTGTTAAGTATTTCATTCCACATGTTTTAATTCATTGTTTTGATGCCTCCAATGTGAATCTACAATTTTCAGGGTCATGAATATAAAGAAAACTCTTTGAATGAGAAGGTGTGTCCAAACGTTTGGTCTGTACTATATATATATATATATATATATATATATATATATATATAAAAACCTTATACTGTTTAGTAGAGTTGAGCGCGGTTCGTGGTTCGTGGTTCTCCAGTTCGCGGCTCGAGTGATTTTGGGGCATGTTCTAGATCGAACTAGAACTCGAGCTTTTTGCAAAAGCTCGGTAGTTCTAGAAACGTTCGAGAACGGTTCTAGCAGCCAAAAAACAGCTAAATCATAGCTTGGTTTCTGCTGTAATAGTGTAAGTCACTCTGTGAATCAAACTATTATCACATTTCAGTGTATAGTGTGCGTGAACAGCGCCTTCAGATCACTGCTGTTTCTATAATGGCGATCGCCATTTTTTTTTTTTTTTTTTCTTGTCTTCCTTCCCTAAGCGCGCGCGTCTTGTGGGGCGGGCCAGCATGTCAGCCAATCCCAGACACACACACAGCTAAGTGGACTTTGAGCCAGAGAAGCAACGGCATGTGTGATAGGATCTGCATGTCACATGTCCCTGCATTATAAAACCGGACATTTTCTTCACGGACGCCATTATCTGCCTTCTGCGTCTTTGGTGTCAGACATCACTGTCGCAGCTCCGTCTTCCTGAGTCCTATAGCCGATACAGCTGTATGCGCTGCATACACAGCGTTAGACAGCTTAGGGAGAGCACTTTATAGCAGTCCTTTTAAGGGCTCCAACCGGCAGGGTCAGAGAGCCATAGGTGACAGGTCCTGCAAACAGCAACAGCGTCTGTGTAGCCCAGGTCAGGGATTTCCTACCTGCATTTCACCATTAGGAGGGAATAGAAAGGCAGTCTTCCATTCCTCTACCCAGAGCACCACAATCCTGCCACTGTACCCTCTTGTCCTCTGCACACTCCAACTGATAACTAAGCCATTATACTAGCAAACACTCAGTGTACCTAGTGGCATCCTATACGTGGCTATTGGACTTTGCTATAGTCCCACTAGTGCAAAGACATTTGCAGAGCGCGTCTGCCTGCATTGCACACTACAACTCATTCTAACCAAGCCATTATACTAGCAAACACTCAGTGTACCTAGTGGCATCCTATACGTGGCTATTGGACTTTGCTATAGTCCCACTAGTGCAAAGACATTTGCAGAGCGCGTCTGCCTGCGTTGCACACTACAACTCATTCTAACCAAGCCATTATACTAGCAAACACTCAGTGTACCTAGTGGCATCCTATACGTGGCTATTGGACTTTGCTATAGTCCCACTAGTGCAAAGACATTTGCAGAGCGCGTCTGCCTGCGTTGCACACTACAACTCATTCTAACCAAGCCATTATACTAGCAAACACTCAGTGTACCTAGTGGCATCCTATACGTGGCTATTGGACTTTGCTATAGTCCCACTAGTGCAAAGACATTTGCAGAGCGCGTCTGCCTGCGTTGCACACTACAACTCATTCTAACCAAGCCATTATACTAGCAAACACTCAGTGTACCTAGTGGCATCCTATACGTGGCTATTGGACTTTGCTATAGTCCCACTAGTGCAAAGACATTTGCAGAGCGCGTCTGCCTGCGTTGCACACTACAACTCATTCTAACCAAGCCATTATACTAGCAAACACTCAGTGTACCTAGTGGCATCCTATACGTGGCTATTGGACTTTGCTATAGTCCCACTAGTGCAAAGACATTTGCAGAGCGCGTCTGCCTGCGTTGCACACTACAACTCATTCTAACCAAGCCATTATACTAGCAAACACTCAGTGTACCTAGTGGCATCCTATACGTGGCTATTGGACTTTGCTATAGTCCCACTAGTGCAAAGACATTTGCAGAGCGCGTCTGCCTGCGTTGCACACTACAACTCATTCTAACCAAGCCATTATACTAGCAAACACTCAGTGTACCTAGTGGCATCCTATACGTGGCTATTGGACTTTGCTATAGTCCCACTAGTGCAAAGACATTTGCAGAGCGCGTCTGCCTGCGTTGCACACTACAACTCATTCTAACCAAGCCATTATACTAGCAAACACTCAGTGTACCTAGTGGCATCCTATACGTGGCTATTGGACTTTGCTATAGTCCCACTAGTGCAAAGACATTTGCAGAGCGCGTCTGCCTGCGTTGCACACTACAACTCATTCTAACCAAGCCATTATACTAGCAAACACTCAGTGTACCTAGTGGCATCCTATACGTGGCTATTGGACTTTGCTATAGTCCCACTAGTGCAAAGACATTTGCAGAGCGCGTCTGCCTGCGTTGCACACTACAACTCATTCTAACCAAGCCATTATACTAGCAAACACTCAGTGTACCTAGTGGCATCCTATACGTGGCTATTGGACTTTGCTATAGTCCCACTAGTGCAAAGACATTTGCAGAGCGCGTCTGCCTGCGTTGCACACTACAACTCATTCTAACCAAGCCATTATACTAGCAAACACTCAGTGTACCTAGTGGCATCCTATACGTGGCTATTGGACTTTGCTATAGTCCCACTAGTGCAAAGACATTTGCAGAGCGCGTCTGCCTGCGTTGCACACTACAACTCATTCTAACCAAGCCATTATACTAGCAAACACTCAGTGTACCTAGTGGCATCCTATACGTGGCTATTGGACTTTGCTATAGTCCCACTAGTGCAAAGACATTTGCAGAGCGCGTCTGCCTGCGTTGCACACTACAACTCATTCTAACCAAGCCATTATACTAGCAAACACTCAGTGTACCTAGTGGCATCCTATACGTGGCTATTGGACTTTGCTATAGTCCCACTAGTGCAAAGACATTTGCAGAGCGCGTCTGCCTGCGTTGCACACTACAACTCATTCTAACCAAGCCATTATACTAGCAAACACTCAGTGTACCTAGTGGCATCCTATACGTGGCTATTGGACTTTGCTATAGTCCCACTAGTGCAAAGACATTTGCAGAGCGCGTCTGCCTGCGTTGCACACTACAACTCATTCTAACCAAGCCATTATACTAGCAAACACTCAGTGTACCTAGTGGCATCCTATACGTGGCTATTGGACTTTGCTATAGTCCCACTAGTGCAAAGACATTTGCAGAGCGCGTCTGCCTGCGTTGCACACTACAACTCATTCTAACCAAGCCATTATACTAGCAAACACTCAGTGTACCTAGTGGCATCCTATACGTGGCTATTGGACTTTGCTATAGTCCCACTAGTGCAAAGACATTTGCAGAGCGCGTCTGCCTGCGTTGCACACTACAACTCATTCTAACCAAGCCATTATACTAGCAAACACTCAGTGTACCTAGTGGCATCCTATACGTGGCTATTGGACTTTGCTATAGTCCCACTAGTGCAAAGACATTTGCAGAGCGCGTCTGCCTGCGTTGCACACTACAACTCATTCTAACCAAGCCATTATACTAGCAAACACTCAGTGTACCTAGTGGCATCCTATACGTGGCTATTGGACTTTGCTATAGTCCCACTAGTGCAAAGACATTTGCAGAGCGCGTCTGCCTGCGTTGCACACTACAACTCATTCTAACCAAGCCATTATACTAGCAAACACTCAGTGTACCTAGTGGCATCCTATACGTGGCTATTGGACTTTGCTATAGTCCCACTAGTGCAAAGACATTTGCAGCACGTCTGCCTGCGTTGCACACTCCAACTAATTATAACTAAGTTGCATTGTCAGGGATATTTATTCTTTATTATTCTGCTGTTAATAAAGCTAGACCACCACTGCAATCTTCACCACCTCTCAATTTTTACTACCACATTTTCAGTCCACAATCTTGTCGCAATCAACATGAGTGGCAAAATGACAGATGCTGGTGGAAAGGGGAAGAGGCGTGGTGGAAAAGGCAAAAAAGGTTTTGTCCGTGGGGAAGGTGGCAAAGCTCCATTATCATCTGCTGAAGATAGACCATCTACCAGCAAAAGTAAGATGTCTACTACTTACCGTGGACAATCCGATGTGCTCCCTTTTTTACGGACACGAACAACAGGAAGAAAGGTAGATGATGGGCAAAAAAGGAAAATGCTTGAATGGATCTCAAGTGGTCCAACAAGTGCCCTCTCAGCCACTTCAAGTACCGCATCCAAAAAACACCAGTCCTCTGAGTTGTCATCCCAATCACACTTGATTTCTCCCAGCTCTGAAGTCTCCATCAGCCCTGCACAGTATGGTGGAACTGAGATGGCTGAGTCTGCAGAGCTGTTCAGTCACACTATAGCCTGGGAATCAGAGGTCTGCTCCCAAGCTACAGTGAGTACAGAACAGGAAATGGTCTGCAGTGATGCCCAGAACCTTTGTGACTCAGATTCAGGCCGTGAGGACCAAGTTTCTGAGCATAATGTTGACCCTTTGTCACAAACTGTAACACCTGTGGTTATAGACAATGAGGAACATACTGATGAAGATGAGACGCAGATACCCGATTGGGATGACAACTTAAATATTCCGTCAGGGCAAGAAGAGGCTCGGTCTGAGGGGGAGGGGAGTGCAAACACAACAATTGATGATGACGTTCTAGATCCCACCTACTGTCAACCCCCAGTCAGGCACTCGAGGAGGTCAACAGAGGCGGTGGAGGAGGATGCAACCGACGACGAAGTTACCTTGCGCCTTCCTGGACAGAGTCGGAGCACTGGTAGCACGTCTACAACTGCATCCTCAGCCACCACTCTGCCTATGAGCATTATTCGGGGTGGATCAACAGGTCGCATGGCCTCTAAGCCTTGCCTAGCCTGGTCCTTTTTTCACATCGAAAAAGATCGCCCAACTCATGTGATATGTAACATTTGTCATGATTCTCTTAGTAGAGGTCAAAAGCTCAGCAGTTTGACAACTTCTTCCATGAATCGTCACATGAATAAATATCATAAGTCCCGGTGGGAAGCTCACCGTGCTGCAATGCGGCCTAGCGGAGCGAACCATCCACCGCCCGCCCCTTCCACTGCATCCGCGCGCTCTTCATCTTCTAGGACTGTGGGGACAGCTGCCACACCTGTTTTTCCACGCAAAACTTCCACCACTGTAACCGCAACAGGCAGTTTGCTTGTAAGGTCGTCAGTTGGTTTGGAAGGGGAAACAAGTGAGTGTGTACAGCTCTCTCAGACATCGATAGCACCAACGTTGGATGAAGGCAACATCATGTCTCCGCCTGCACTTTCCTCACAAACCTGCATTTTTCCAGGGACACCCTACTCAACACCGTCTACACACAGCAGCCAGATCTCTGTCCCTCAGATGTGGTCAAATAAAAGGCCACTTCCTCCGACCCATGACAAAGCTAAGAGGTTGACTCTATCCCTCTGTAAGCTGTTGGCTACCGAAATGCTGCCTTTCCGCCTAGTGGACACACAGGATTTTAGAGACCTTATGTCTGTCGCTGTGCCCCAGTACCAGATGCCTAGTCGCCACTACTTCTCTAAGAAAGGTGTGCCCGCGCTACACCAGCATGTCGCACACAACATCACCGCTTCCTTGAGAAACTCTGTGTGTGAACGGGTGCATTTCACCACCGATACTTGGACCAGTAAGCATGGACAGGGACGTTACATGTCGCTGACTGGGCACTGGGTAACTATGGTGATAGATGGTGAAGGGTCTGCTGCACAAGTCTTGCCGTCACCACGACTTGTGTGTCAATCCTCTGTCTGTCCAAGTTCCGCCACTGCTTCTGCATCCTCCACCTCATCTGGGTCCTCCACCTCCGCCCCAAGCCTGCCTGGTCAGGCCACCAGCGTTCTCACTGCGCAGAAGGAATCACGCACCCCTCATTACTATGCTGGCAGCAGAGCGCAACGGCATCAGGCGGTCTTTAGCTTGACATGTCTTGGTAATAAGAGTCACACAGCTGAGGAGTTGTGGTCAGCTTTGCGGTCCGAGTTTAATAAATGGTTGTCTCCACTCAAACTGCAGCCTGGTAAGGCCGTGTGCGACAATGCTGCAAACCTGGGTGCGGCACTTCGCCTGGGCAAGGTGACACACGTACCTTGTATGGCTCACGTGTTGAACCTTGTCGTGCAGCAATTTTTAACACACTATCCCGGCCTAGATGGCCTTCTGAACAGGGCACGAAAACTGTCAGCTCACTTCCGCCGTTCAAGCGCCGCAGCAGAGCGACTTGCATCGCTCCAGAAGTCTTTCGGCCTGCCGGTTCATCGCCTGAAATGCGATGTGGCGACACGCTGGAATTCAACTCTCCACATGTTACAGCGACTGTGGCAGCACCGCAGAGCCCTGGTGCAATACGTCATGACGTATAGCCTGGGCCAACGAGATGCAGAGGTGGGGCAGATCACCCTGATGGAGTGGTCTCAGATCAAGGACCTATGCACCCTTCTGCACAGTTTCGACATGGCGACGAATATGTTTAGCTCTGACAATGCCATTATCAGCATGACGATTCCAGTCATTTACATGCTGGAGCACACGCTAAACACTATTCGGAGTCAGGGGGTGGGACAACATGAAGGGGAGGAACTACAGGAGGATTCATATGCGCAAGGGACAACAACATCACGAAGGTCCAGACGTTCATCATCACCAACGCAGCAGGCATGGGACCATGGGGGACAGGGATCGACAAGGGCGCATAGTAGCAGGCGAAATGTTGAGCAAGGTGCAGGAGAACATGAAGAAATGGAGGACGAACTGTCCATGGACATGGAAGACTCAGCGGATGAGGGAGACCTTGGTCAAATTTCAGTTGAAAGAGGTTGGGGTCAGATGTCAGAGGAAGAAAGAACGGGTAGCACCTCTATGCCACAAACACAGCATGGACTTGGTCCGCATGGCTGCGCAAGACACATGAGTGCCTTTTTGTTGCACTACCTCCAACATGACAGTCGTATTGTCAAAATTAGAAGTGATGATGACTACTGGATTGCCACACTATTAGATCCCCGGTACAAGTCCAAATTTTGTGACATAATTCCAGCCATAGAAAGGGACGCACGTATGCAGGAGTATCAGCAGAAGCTGTTACTAGATCTTAGCTCGGCTTTTCCACCAAACAACCGTGCAGGTGCAGGGAGTGAATCTCCCAGTTGTAACTTGACAAACATGGGACGGTCTCGTCATCTTCAACAGTCTACCCGTACCAGTAGGACCTTTTCTGGTGCCGGTAACAGCAATTTTATGGAATCTTTTCATAATTTTTTTAGACCCTCTTTTGCAAGGCCACCAGAGACAACAAGTCTGACACATAGTCAACGGCTGGAGAGGATGATACAGGAGTATCTCCAAATGAACATCGATGCCATGACTGTGCAACTGGAGCCTTGCTCCTTTTGGGCTTCAAACCTACAAAAATGGCCAGAGCTCGCAACTTACGCCTTGGAGATTTTGTCGTGTCCAGCTGCCAGCGTTGTCTCTGAACGTGTATTCAGTGCTGCTGGGTGTGTGCTGACAGATAAGCGCACGCGTCTGTCCAGTGACAATGTGGACAGACTGACGTTCATCAAAATGAACAAGTCATGGATCCAGAAGGAATTTACTACCCCTGTGTCATCCTGGGGAGAGTAAATGCTTGTGGATTTGGAATGTGCTTGATGCAAATCAAAACATCCTGTTTGCAACTAGGGCCCAAGTGCTGCCACTGATGGGGTGGGTGTCTGTGTGGCCCAATTTTTGGAAAAAAGGGAGACTCCGCTTGGAGTAACCCTTGCTTGCTGTGTTTTTAAAAGAAGCCAAGATGAACAGAGCTGGGATCAGGAAAGACTTTGCTACCTACCCCGGTGTCATCCTGGGGACGGCTAAGAATAGCGTATTTTTGAATGTGCTTGATGCAAATCAAAACATCCTGTTTGCAACTAGGGCCCAAGTGCTGCCACTGATGGGGTGGGTGTCTGTGTGGCCCAATTTTTGGAAAAAAGGGAGACTCCGCTTGGAGTAACCCTTGCTTACATTGTTTTTAAAAGAAGCCAAGATGAACAAGTCATGGGTCAGCAAAGACTTTGCTACCTACCCCGGTGTCATCCTGGGGACGGCTAAGAATAGCGTATTTTTGAATGTGCTTGATGCAAATCAAAACATCCTGTTTGCAACTAGGGCCCAAGTGCTGCCACTGATGGGGTGGGTGTCTGTGTGGCCCAATTTTTGGAAAAAAGGGAGACTCCGCTTGGAGTAACCCTTGCTTGCTGTGTTTTTAAAAGAAGCCAAGATGAACAGAGCTGGGATCAGGAAAGACTTTGCTACCTACCCCGGTGTCATCCTGGGGACGGATAAGAATGGCGTATTTTTGAATGTGCTTGATGCAAATCTAGCTGTGAAGTGTACAACTGGGGCACAACTGCTGCCACTGAATGGGTGGGTGTGTGTGGGGCCCAATTTTTGGAAAAAAGGGGAGACTCCGCTTGGAGTAACCCTTGCTTACATTGTTTTTAAAAGAAGCCAAGATGAACAAGTCATGGGTCAGCAAAGACTTTGCTACCTACCCCAGTGTCATCCTGGGGACGGCTAAGAATAGCGTATTTTTGAATGTGCTTGATGCAAATCAAAACATCCTGTTTGCAACTAGGGCCCAAGTGCTGCCACTGATGGGGTGGGTGTCTGTGTGGCCCAATTTTTGGAAAAAAGGGAGACTCCGCTTGGAGTAACCCTTGCTTGCTGTGTTTTTAAAAGAAGCCAAGATGAACAGAGCTGGGATCAGGAAAGACTTTGCTACCTACCCCGGTGTCATCCTGGGGACGGCTAAGAATAGCGTATTTTTGAATGTGCTTGATGCAAATCAAAACATCCTGTTTGCAACTAGGGCCCAAGTGCTGCCACTGATGGGGTGGGTGTCTGTGTGGCCCAATTTTTGGAAAAAAGGGAGACTCCGCTTGGAGTAACCCTTGCTTGCTGTGTTTTTAAAAGAAGCCAAGATGAACAGAGCTGGGATCAGGAAAGACTTTGCTACCTACCCCGGTGTCATCCTGGGGACGGCTAAGAATAGCGTATTTTTGAATGTGCTTGATGCAAATCAAAACATCCTGTTTGCAACTAGGGCCCAAGTGCTGCCACTGATGGGGTGGGTGTCTGTGTGGCCCAATTTTTGGAAAAAAGGGAGACTCCGCTTGGAGTAACCCTTGCTTGCTGTGTTTTTAAAAGAAGCCAAGATGAACAGAGCTGGGATCAGGAAAGACTTTGCTACCTACCCCGGTGTCATCCTGGGGACGGCTAAGAATAGCGTATTTTTGAATGTGCTTGATGCAAATCAAAACATCCTGTTTGCAACTAGGGCCCAAGTGCTGCCACTGATGGGGTGGGTGTCTGTGTGGCCCAATTTTTGGAAAAAAGGGAGACTCCGCTTGGAGTAACCCTTGCTTGCTGTGTTTTTAAAAGAAGCCAAGATGAACAGAGCTGGGATCAGGAAAGACTTTGCTACCTACCCCGGTGTCATCCTGGGGACGGCTAAGAATAGCGTATTTTTGAATGTGCTTGATGCAAATCAAAACATCCTGTTTGCAACTAGGGCCCAAGTGCTGCCACTGATGGGGTGGGTGTCTGTGTGGCCCAATTTTTGGAAAAAAGGGAGACTCCGCTTGGAGTAACCCTTGCTTGCTGTGTTTTTAAAAGAAGCCAAGATGAACAGAGCTGGGATCAGGAAAGACTTTGCTACCTACCCCGGTGTCATCCTGGGGACGGCTAAGAATAGCGTATTTTTGAATGTGCTTGATGCAAATCAAAACATCCTGTTTGCAACTAGGGCCCAAGTGCTGCCACTGATGGGGTGGGTGTCTGTGTGGCCCAATTTTTGGAAAAAAGGGAGACTCCGCTTGGAGTAACCCTTGCTTACATTGTTTTTAAGAGAAGCCAAGATGAACAAGTCATGGGTCAGCAAAGACTTTGCTACCTACCCCGGTGTCATCCTGGGGACGGCTAAGAATAGCGTATTTTTGAATGTGCTTGATGCAAATCAAAACATCCTGTTTGCAACTAGGGCCCAAGTGCTGCCACTGATGTGGTGGGTGTCTGTGTGGCCCAATTTTTGGAAAAAAGGGAGACTCCGCTTGGAGTAACCCTTGCTTGCTGTGTTTTTAAAAGAAGCCAAGATGAACAGAGCTGGGATCAGGAAAGACTTTGCTACCTACCCCGGTGTCATCCTGGGGACGGATAAGAATGGCGTATTTTTGAATGTGCTTGATGCAAATCTAGCTGTGAAGTGTACAACTGGGGCACAACTGCTGCCACTGAATGGGTGGGTGTGTGTGGGGCCCAATTTTTGGAAAAAAGGGGAGACTCCGCTTGGAGTAACCCTTGCTTACATTGTTTTTAAAAGAAGCCAAGATGAACAAGTCATGGGTCAGCAAAGACTTTGCTACCTACCCCAGTGTCATCCTGGGGACGGCTAAGAATAGCGTATTTTTGAATGTGCTTGATGCAAATCAAAACATCCTGTTTGCAACTAGGGCCCAAGTGCTGCCACTGATGGGGTGGGTGTCTGTGTGGCCCAATTTTTGGAAAAAAGGGAGACTCCGCTTGGAGTAACCCTTGCTTGCTGTGTTTTTAAAAGAAGCCAAGATGAACAGAGCTGGGATCAGGAAAGACTTTGCTACCTACCCCGGTGTCATCCTGTGGACGGCTAAGAATAGCGTATTTTTGAATGTGCTTGATGCAAATCAAAACATCCTGTTTGCAACTAGGGCCCAAGTGCTGCCACTGATGGGGTGGGTGTCTGTGTGGCCCAATTTTTGGAAAAAAGGGAGACTCCGCTTGGAGTAACCCTTGCTTGCTGTGTTTTTAAAAGAAGCCAAGATGAACAGAGCTGGGATCAGGAAAGACTTTGCTACCTACCCCGGTGTCATCCTGGGGACGGTTAAGAATAGCGTATTTTTGAATGTGCTTGATGCAAATCTAGCTGTGAAGTGTACAACTGGGGCACAACTGCTGCCACTGAAGGGGTGGGTGTGTGTGGGGCCCAATTTTTGGAAAAAAGGGAGACTCCGCTTGGAGTAACCCTTGCTTGCTGTGTTTTTAAAAGAAGCCAAGATGAACAGAGCTGGGATCAGGAAAGACTTTGCTACCTACCCCGGTGTCATCCTGGGGACGGATAAGAATGGCGTATTTTTGAATGTGCTTGATGCAAATCTAGCTGTGAAGTGTACAACTGGGGCACAACTGCTGCCACTGAAGGGGTGGGTGTGTGGGGCCCAATTTTTGGAAAAAAGGGAGACTCCGCTTGGAGTCACCTTGCGGTGTTTTACATGACTTTAGAAGGGCGTGCCATGCCTATATCTGTGTGTCCTCCTCTTTTTCCTTGTCCAGCTGTTTTGTTTTCGCATGAGTACATGTCCTTGTCACTTTCCCATGTGTTTGTGTTGTGTTGTGAGTTGTTTGTCACCTTTTGGACACCTTTGAGGGTGTTTTCTAGGTGTTTTACTGTGTTTGTGATTGCCTGCCATTGTTTCCTATGGGCTCGAGTTCGGTTCGTCGAACGTTCGACGAGCCGAACTCGAGCCAGACCCCCCGTTCGGCGAACCGCCTCGAGCCGAACCGGGACCGGTTCGCTCATCTCTACTGTTTAGCTATCCTGACATGGATTTTCAAAGTGTGCAAATCTGCCACATCTGGTCTCACCTATCTGTTTCTTACGATATGTAGATATTGAATGAGTTATGATAACAGTTGATTAAACCTCGCAGTAATATTGTTTGAGACACATTGCTCGGCCATCTTCTTTCTTCTGTCTGGTTCTAGTTCCTTATACAACCTCTGGCAAACATTATGGTCTTCCCTGGCTCTGAGGATGTTCATTCAGCTGTTTACTTTTATTTAAAAAAAAAGCAGATCTCAGACATGGCACAAAACTAAAGTTATTTCAAATGGCAACTTTCTGGCTTTAAGAAACACTAAAAAAAAACAATGGAGGAGAATTGGTATCTGGTACCTCTCCCAAGTGGTGGATGGAAACATATTTAAGACTTTTGAAGTACTGCTAAAAGACTTCCCACTGGGACATAGTATGTTTTATAAATACCTGCAGCTACGTCACGTATGTGAATCGCAGAACAGAATAACACCAATTGTTATACATAGATAGTGTAGATAGATATCGTATAGATAGATAGATAGATAGATAGATAGATAGATAGATATAGTATAGATAGATATTATAGATAGTGTAATTAATATATTAGGGACGCAGAGAGGGACGGCAGGATGTATATCGATGGTCTACGTGGGACTTCTGTCCATGTCGGTTGGGAGGCAACAAATTGGGGCATATGCAAGGTGGGTGGAAGATTTGGGAGAAATTGGGGAGGAGAAATGGGAGTCTATTTTGCAATATGTCATCAAAATATCTCTGAGCGAGGCAAAACGGCTATCACAATTATATGTTATATACAGAGTATATAGAACCCCCGTGTGGATGAAGAAAGTGGGAGTGAGAACAGATTCCAAGTGTCCAAAATGTGCTCTGGAAGAAGCAGGGATCATGCACATGTTGTGGGAATGCCCGTGTTTACAATGGTTCTGGATCACAGTGTTAAATTTAATTCTATCAGTGATGCAAGTGGACCTACCCAGAAACCCGCTGGTGTGTGTGCTGGGCTATGTGGATGAAATGGGGAACCCGCTGGTGTGTGTGCTGGGCTATGTGGATGAAGTGGGGAATCCGCTGGTGTGTGTGCTGCGCTATGTGGATGAAGTGGGGAATCCACTGGTGTGTGTGCTGTGCTATGTGGATGAAGTGGGGAATCCGCTGGTGTGTGTGCTGGGCTATGTGGATGAAGTGGGGAATCCGCTGGTGTGTGTGCTGGGCTATGTGGATGAAGTGGGGAATCCGCTGGTGTGTGTGCTGCGCTATGTGGATGAAGTGGGGAATCCGCTGGTGTGTGTGCTGCGCTATGTGGATGAAGTGGGGAATCCGCTGGTGTGTGTGCTGGGCTATGTGGATGAAGTGGGGAATCCGCTGGTGTGTGTGCTGCGCTATGTGGATGAAGTGGGGAATCCGCTGGTGTGTGTGCTGGGCTAAGTGGATGAAGTGGGGAATCCGCTGGTGTGTGTACTGTGCTATGTGGATGAAGTGGGGGCGGATGAACAAGAGAAACTGGCAGTGGCACGATTGTTGTATGCAGCAAGAAACTAATTGCCTTGTATTGGCTATCTGAAAAAGCACCAACACGTAAGGAATTTGTTGAACAAGTGAATTATATTATTTATATGGAGAAAAATGTTTATATTAAAAGGGGAAGGAAAACTCAATATGAGAAGATCTGGAGCAAGTGGCTGGACTTTCCAGGATTAGCATCATTTGATCTACTGAAAGATAGGATATTTAGACTACAGGTAGGAAAGGAAAGATCGCAGTGGCTGAGAAATAAGCAGGGCAGGTCATTATGTGAATAAAGAGGGATGTAGAGAGTGGAGGGGTGAGACTGTCGACCGGAAGAGGGTGGGGGGAGGTATGTGAGAGGACTACCCTCACAATTTGATGTTATGTTTATGAAAGTTTTAAAATGCAATAAAAATGTATCTGATTTAAAAAAAAAAAAGAAACACTAAAAAAATCATGAAAACATAAAGTGCTAGTCAGTAACGAATTTGTTTAAAAGAACTGAAGTCCTCAGTGGTTGATACCTTTTAATGGCTAACTGAAAAGATGGTAATAATTGCAAGCTTTCGAGACTACTCAGGTCTCTTCATCAGGCATGGTATAACACAAAATCTGGAGTCACATATTTATACACAACAGGACATAGTCTATGTCCTGTTGTGTATAAATATGTGACTATTCAGATTTGGTGTTATACCATGCCTGATGAAGAGACCTGAGTAGTCTCGAAAGCTTGCAATTATTACCATCTTTTCAGTTAGCCATTAAAAGGTATCAACCACTGAGGACTTCAGTTCTTTTAAACAAATTTTTTTATCTCTACTGGCTAACACGGTACAAAGATATATTTTACTTATAGTCAGTAACGGTTACTTTTCAAAACCAAACCAGGGGAAAAAATTATGGAATCATGAAAAACAAACAAACAAAAGAACACTTCAATACATCACTAGTATTTTGTTGCACCACCTCTGGCTTTTATAACAGCTTGCAGTCTCTGAAGCATGGACTTAATGAGTGACAAACCGTACTCTTCATCAATCTGGCTCCAACTTTCTCTGATTGCAGTTGCCAGATCAGCTTTGCAGGTTCGGGGCCTTGTCATGGACCATTTTTTTCAACTTCCACCAAAGATTTTCAATTTTTATTGAGATCCGTACTATTTGCAGTCATGATATTGACCTTATGTGTCTTCTTTCAAGGAATGTTTTCAGAATTTCTGCTCTATGGCAGGATGCATTATCACCTTGATAATTGATTTCATCATCCCCAAACCTCCTTTCGATTGATGGGATAAGGAAAAGTGTCAAAAATGTCAATGTAAAGTTGGGCATTTATTGAAGATGTAATGACAGCCATCTCCCCAGTGCCTTTACCTGACATGCAGCCTCATATCATCAATGACTGTGGAAATTTACATGTTCTCTTCAGGCAGTCATCTCTATTAATCTATTTGGAAGACACCAAACAAAAGTTCCAGCATCATCACCTTGCCCCTACGCAGATTCGCGATTCATCACTGAATAGGACTTTCATCCAGTCATCCACAGTCCACAATTGCATTTCCTTAGCCCATTGTAACCTTGTTTTTTTCTGTTTAGGTGTTAATGATGGCTATTGTTTAGCTTTTCTGTATGCAAATCCCATTTTCTTTAGGCAGTTTCTTACAGTTTGGTCACAGACATTGACTCCAGTTTCCTCCCATTCGTTCCTCATTTGTTTAGTTGTGCATTTCCTGTTTTGGAAACATATTGCTTTAAGTTTCCTGTCTTGATCCTTTGATGCCTTCCTTGGTCTACCAGTATGTTTGCCTTTAACAACCTTCCCATGTTGTTTGTATTTGGTCCACCTGACTGTGAACAACCAACATCTTTTGCAACATTGAGTGATGATTTACCCTCTTTTAAGAGTTTGATAATCCTCACCTTTGTTTCAATTGACATTTCTCGTATTGGAGCCATGATTCATGTCAGTCCACTTGGTGCAACAGCTCTCCAAGGTGTGATCACTCCTTTTTAGATGCAGAGTAACGAGCAGATCTTGTTTAATGTAGGTGTTAGTTTTGGTAATGAAAATTTACAGGATGATTCCATAATTTTTTAATTTTTTCCTCATAATTGAGTGATTCCATAATTTTTCCCCCTGTTTGGTTTTGAAAAGTAACCGTTACTGGCTAGCACATTTTGTTTTCATGATTTTTTTTTTAGTATTTCTTAAAGCCAGAAAGTTGCCATTTGAAAAGACTTTAGTTTTGTGCCATGCCTGTGATCTGCTTTTTTTAAACAAAAGTAAACAACTGAATGAACATCCTCAGAGGCAGGTGAGTCCATCATTTTTGCCAGGGGTTGTATAAAACTGTGTTCAAATTATCGCTCTTCGCTTTCTCATTAAGCTACGCCTCCTTTCCGCTGTAAACTGTTCCAATTTTTATAAAAAAATATATTGTTTTTACTTTAATTTCCTTAACTTAAACAATCATTCTGAAATCTAGAAAACGTTTCTACATGAATAAATACAAATAATTTTATGTACCTATTATGAATCACATGGATACTTATAATATGGATGCAGTCTACTTGACTGTCTCTTTACAGTGAGCACAATCTGTTCCTTACCTGAACTTCTCATTTTCTTAGCTTCCATTAGCCTCTGTCTTGCCCCCGATATATTTGATGCCTCTAGATATTTTCTGTACAAACCATCATTTAAAAATACATTGCTGACAATACATTTCATGAAACTATATATGAAAACGATCTGGCTGTTGTCTGTGGAGCAGATTTGCTGACACCACTGGATGGTAGTTATGAAAATGTATACTACTAATGAATGGTTGAAATCTGTGCAGATTATGTAGCACAAAGAAGAAAATTGTATTCAGGAAAGGAGGCGATCCAGGCAGCCGCGCACATTCTGACATTGTGACAGACCCGGAGGCAAATTTGAGACTGCCAATGCAATTCGCTATGGGTCCTATCGCTTTTCCTGCTTTGGCAGCTAGATCCAGAGATTGAGAGGGGAATTCAGGGTTCTTGAATAGAAATACAACTCATTATGTTATTTTAAGGATCCAAAATATTTATATATATAAAAAAAATCATATTTAAATGACTTAAAAACCTGTTCAGATTTTATAGGTGAACGAAAAAGAATATATTTTATTATGCAAAATCCCAAAACTAAGCCCACATATGACATCATTTGAGACTTTTATTACAATATTCTAAAAAAATCACAGTCAAACTCTTTAATGATCATCTTTGTGGGGTTTTTATATCTTTACACTCCAGCTTTCACCCATCTAAAAATTAAATAGAGTGACCCACCCTGTGTACAAAAAAAGGCATTCTTGGCAATGCACACTTTATTTTTTAGCATGCTTCCTTTGCAAATTTTCTCTTCAGTGAGGAAGTAGACAAACTCTAGTGCCCCCTATTGGAGGTAGCAATCCTAAAAGTCAAAGTGACCCTTTAACGAGCCTTGTCATATGACTTAGGATTTATGCTAGATCAGAACCTCAATTTGCAGACATGGTGTTTTGGGATGGTTGTCCCTCGTCAGTGCAAAGTATGAGATCTGATCTGGCTATGTGAGAGGCTATCAGTAGATGGAGGGAAAATGGAATTATAGCCGTGCTACCACCAATGCAGAATAATGTTGATTCATTTTTGTATGTTGTTTTATCAGGTTCTGTTAAACAGGACCTGTTATAAATAAAATACAAAAGTTAATCAACATTATTCTGCATTGGTGGTAGCACGGCTATAATTCCATTTTCCCTCCAGCTACTGATTGATCTAATCCGTGGAGCTGCAGCAACCACCCCTTTCTTTATTATTACACGTTGTTAAGAGAAGTTGTGCCTTCTACAACCTTACCAGGTGAGTTCAGCCCGCTTTACACGCTACAACAAATCTAACAATATGTCGGAGAGGTCACGTCGTAAGTGACGTACATCCAGCATAGTTAGTGTTGTTGTAGCAGGTGACAGCTACGTGCGATTGCGATTGAACGTAAAACCGTTCATCGCATACACGTCGTTCATTTCCATAAAATTGCACGTCGGGTTGTTCAATGTTCCAGAGGTACCACACATCGCAGTGTGTGACACCCTAGGAACAATGAACAGATCTTACCTGCGTCCCGCGGCTCACGCCGGCAATGCGGAAGGAAGGAGGTGGGTGGGATGTTTACGTCCCGCTCATCTCCGCCCCTCCGCTTCTATTGGCCGGCTGCCGCGTGACGTTGCTGTGACGCCGAACGTCCCTCCCACTCCAGGAAGTGGATGTTCGCCTCCCACATCGAGGTCGTATGGAAGGGTAAGTACGTGTGACAGCAATTAATCGTTTGTGCGACACGGTCAACAAATTGAACGTGTCGCACATACGATGGGGGGGTGTCACATCGCATACGATATCGTATGCAGAATTGAAAGGTGTAAAGCAGGCTTTAGTTTAATTTATCCTCACCGTCTATCTGGTAAAACCCTATTATGCGCTCTTTGTATCTTTTTAGTTCTGTGTGAGAGGCTAAGATGGGGTCGAAGGGGAAAACTATTTTTCTTGCGGAGACTGACACACCATTCCAGCATGCCAGTGGTGAGGAGACTTTAAGCTGCAATTCTCCTCAGGGAAATATGCAAATATTCTCTTCAGCTAGGAAGTAGACAAACTCTAGTGCCACCTATTGGACGTAGCAATCCTAAAAGTCAAAAGTCACCCTTTAATGAGCCTTGTCATATGACCTAGGATTTATGCCAGATCAGAACCTCAATTTGCAGACACAGTGTTTCAAGATAGTTGTAACTCATCAGTGCAAAGTTTATTGGAAACACCTCTGTTATCTGTTAACTTGTTTCCCAGACATATAGTAAAGTAAAATAAATCAGGCATATTCATTAAAGAGGTCTTTTGCAGCCATCATTAAATAGTTGTGGACAAAAAGGTGTAATGAAGTGCCAGGCACATGCTTCTTAATGAATAGGGAGGGTCTGATGAGTGGTGAGTGACTCGGTGTGCGCCTCGTCACAAATCCAGTCCCTACTGAAGTAAGATTTGTGGCGTCTCCAATGCCACACCTCTTCATTAATTTGACGAGTGATGGTCATCACTCCCCCATCCCACCCCAGCTCTGCCCTCTTTGTCGCAGCTGGTTGAAAATGGTGTGACAATGACAAGATTCTCAAACTTTTAGTGCAGCTTAGAGTATCACCAAAATTTTGCAACATTCCAAAGCTTTTTACAACAAGTTTTGATGAATCAAGTCCTTAAAGGGAAATTGTCAGCAGGATTTTGCTACGTAATCTGAGAGCAGCATGATGTAGGATTAAAGACCCTGGTACCATTGATGTGTCATTGACTAGGCAGTGTTGCTGTTTCAATAAAATGTCTTTTATCAGCAGGAGATTATATCACTACAAGACTAGTCTCCTGGTCCAACCCTCACCATATCTCTTTCTATACAAGTGCTGATATCATTAGGTTGATGAGTGTGTGACTGTTCCAATGAAGAAGTGACAAAATCATTTTTCAATCTTAATAGTACAGTCCAAAAGACTTTGAATAGAGTGTCATAGGACAGAACAGCCTCACGCTGGGGATTGTTGGGGATCTTAGTGGTCAAAATCCTTCTGACCTAGTAATTATCAACTTTTCCATGGAATATTGGAATTGGAATACACGTTTGAAACTTTTTTTACTTTTTCCATGGACGGAACTTGGAACTCAGAATGCTGCATGCTCATTGGATTGTATTTTCAAAGATGATCCCTTTAAACTTTTTATGAAACCTATTTGGTGGTTTACAGTCAAATAGTTTACAATATAGGTTATTAGAGAAATGAGAATAATCTATACATAAAGGAACTTTGTGTTTGTATTTCTTATGTCATTAGATTGGAGATTGGTTTGTCCTCTCCATAAAATAGTGTAGAGTCCACAGTGTCCTGCTCGAAAATACCTTTAATGTAGCATGACCCAACATTAAAAGAGAATGATTACGCTGGGAATCTGTGTGCCCCAGCGCAAACACATCCCCGCATTGGTTCTGTCTGCCGGCTGACTCTTCAGGATTCATGGGCAGGTGAGTATAACATGGTTTTGTTTTTTTCATCATACAGTTAGGAGTAAAAAAAGACCGCTATACAGTGTGGGGGTAATGCTGAGGGCCATGAAAAAGTGTGTGTGTGGGGGGGGGGAGGGATGATGAGAGCCTTATTATACTGTGGAGGAAAAACTGGAAACCATATTGCACTGTGAGGTTAATACTGGGAGCCATATTACAGTGTGGGTGTAATACTAGGTACCAAATTACAGTGTGGGTGAAATACTGGGGGCCATATTAGACTGTGGGGGAAATAATGAGGGCCATAGTACACTATGAGGGAAATACTCAGGGCCATATTACACTGTGGGATAAATCCTGAGGGCAATATTACACTGTGGAGTACTGGAGGCTATATTAGGCCTAGGACAGACGGAGAGAAAAACTGGAAAGCGGGCTTTACACACTGCGATATCGGTCCCGATATCGCTAGTGTGGGTACTCGCCCCCATCTGTTGCGCGACACGGGCAAATCGCTGCTCATGCCGCACAACATCGCCCAGACCCGTCACACATACTTACCTGCCCGGCGACACCGCTGTGACCGGCGAACCGCCTCCATTCTAAGAGGGCGGTCCGTGCGGCGTCACAGCGATGTCACTGAGCGGCCGCCCAATAGTAGCGGAGGGGCGGAGCTGAGCGGGACGTAACATCCCACCCACCTCCTTCCTTCCGCATAGCGGCCGGGAGGCAGGTAAGGAGAGGTTTCTCGTTCCTGCGGTGTCACACGGAGCGATGAGTGCTTCCGCAGGAACGAGGAACAACCTCGTTACTGCTGCAGTAACGATTTTTGAGAATGGACCCCCATGTCACTGATGAGTGATTTTGCACGTTTTTGCAACTATGCAAAATCGCTCATCGGTGTCATATGCAACGGCATCGCTAATGCGGCCGGATGTGCGTCACCAATTCCGTGACCCCAACGAGTTCGCATTAGTGATGTCATAGCATGTAAAGCCCCCTTTAGAGTGGAATGCAATAATAAATGGCATTCTACTCGGACCAATATTAATCTATGGGGTAGCTCCCATGAGCAATTATTTTCCTCGGTCCTAATCGGACTAAGAAAACAGTCGCAGCATGGAAGGAAGCACCGGACCTCTGCCTTGGCACTTGCCTTGCATATTTGCACTTTATTATGGGTGAGTAGCAAATGCTATTGTACTATTTGTAATCTCTTCCCCACCTTTAGGGAGCATTGCTTGAATCCCCTTCTTTGTAACTATTGTGGCAGAGGTCCATGGTCTGGGAACTAGGTTCTGGTATCTATCTCCTGCACTCATGATCATTATAATGCGCACTATATTTACTGTCTCCTTGTGTAAGTCTGACTATTTAATAAATACATTTCTATTTTGATATTCACAAGGCATTTTATGTCTATTTTTTACATCATGTTTGGCCCTTTAATACTCCTTCTCCTCCTTTCTAAATACATGTACTTTTGGAGTGTCCTTAAAATATTGTGTTTTACCCCATCTGATATCCCTAAATTTCGTTGTATAACAGGTGTACACATGATGTAATATCAGTTTTAATCTTTCTATAGTGATTTTTAGTAACAGCCCAGTCATCTGCTTAGGTTTCCTTATACCTATGATTAGGCTCCGCCACCATAGTTGTAATCAGGGTTAGAGACCCCCCGAACTGAACCCCTAGTTATGCCTCTTACCAGAGACATTGATGCAGCTGATTTAGATAGGGCAAACAACACATGGAACAGCAGAGCTGGATCCGCCGGTCGTCATCATCAGGAACAGTGTGGGACAGCCGAGCTGGAATTAGTGGATGGCAAGTGAAACTTGTGAGGCTCAGCAGAGCTGGATATGTGGGCAGGCACCTTAAAACAGCTGAATGATGTATACAGACAAGCACCTAAGGCAGTAGAGCCAAGTGTGACAAAACATGAAGCCACCAACAGCAGAGTTTAGCCAGCGGTCAACTATCTTGTAGTACAGAAAAGTTATTGTCAGGTGCCACACTATTGAAAAACTGAAGCAGAACTCAGGGAAAAACAGAGCTGGGTTTGTCTTGTGGAACAGACTTCTAGCAGCATGTTAGACAGTGAGGATGCTGCACTGCCTGAATACTCAGGTGCAAAAAGATGCCTGAGACAGCCTTAAAAGGCCTGGGATGATGACATCATAGGTGTGCTCCGATTACCATGGTATGCAAAAGGGCACTAGCACAGAGGGAGCCAGCAGAGACAATAACGGAGCTGGAACAGGTGAGTAACACTCTCCTTTTACTAGCACTTGGCCTCCCTTAGGACTGGATAGTAACAGTAGATTTTCTTATTCTAAATGTTAGATTTATTTAAATTACCGAACATTGGTCGCTTGCTCCAGAGTCCATGGAAGTGTCTTATTTGTATTCCTGAGGAGCCTAGTCACTATTGGATGAAATGCATTAAACTTCCACGAGGGACTAGGGGAATAGTGGGAAACCAACGCCCCTAAGCTTACTTTCAGACTACAGGGTCCTGTGCGATCTCAATTCTCAAAGCCACCCCTAATGGTGGGGATGTCTGAGTCTCCTTCCTGGCCCTGTTCCTGACCACCCTGATCTTATACATTCTCCCCCAGGGTGCGTCATGACAGGAGTATGATTTAACCCACAGAAATAGACAAACAGGGGAAACCAAAACTCTGTCACACAGCATGCACTCACAGAGGTATAAGACAATAAGGGAGTAGGAGGAAAACAAGAGCATGGTGGAAACAACAAGATAACGGGTAACTCCACAACAACATCAAGCACAAAGCAACTCTTTCTCCAGCAAGTCTGGGACACCACAACTCACAGCCCAACACAGCATAAACTATAGTTGGCATATATAGAAGATTTCCTCCAACCTAAAAATGAGAAGAGCATATGTGATTGGCTTCCTTACAACATGTGATCAAAGAAGCCTAATGGGCAGGTTAGCAGAGGTTAACTCTTTCTAATCTGTCTATGAATAAGCAGACAGGAGGTTGACAATCAGGTCTGCCTGTTTAGATCAGAAACACCAGAGAAACCATCGGATGGAGCGTCAGACTCTGCAATGGTAACAAAGCATGATGCCGCCATGACAGTAGGCGATTTTGTGCAAAACTCTGTGTGTCAATAACCTATGAACCAAGAGAACTTAAAAGCTGTCTTAAACCTCACTATGTTTTTGTGAAACATTACAAATTAAAAACTAACCAAGAAATATCATCAACCTTTACTGTTCTTTTACTATTCCTTTGGCAGTGATGGAAGTATAAATAAAAAATGCCTTTGTTGCCAAAGTATTTCATTTCAAGGTTCTGGTTGACTGGTATAGGCAGCCTGTATCTGTCCCCCATTTCCTTGAGATGGCTGGATTGTCATTGTAAATAATGCACTTGTACCTTGTCTCCATCCCCACCTCATTGTAGATCGTAAGCTCTTTACGAGCAGGGTTGTCTTTTTTTTCCCTCTAATTATTGTATTCTCTATAACTGTTACTTGTTTGTATATGAACCTCCTGAATTGTAAAGTGCTGCGGAATGTGTTGGCGCTATAGAAATAAAGACTTTTTATTATTATTATTATTATTATTATTATTATTAATAACGTATTCTTGCACAAGCCTGAGCCTCATGGTTTGTGATATCCCATTAATCACCATTGGTGAATCCTGCTACTACATGTGGAATAGAAGAGATCGTAGCACAGCATTTTAAGGTGCTCAGTTGTATTTCTCTGAGATAGGTGCGTGGATACTGTTTACATACTTGATACTACAACTATTGTTAAGGTGGGCATAATTTAGGGTGATGCAATCCAAGTTATGCATCTGTGTCGCCCGGGGCAAGCCAGGGTACACAGGTCACACACCACCACACCCCACACTCCAGGTAGGCACATCACAGCTAACCAGAAATCCTTGTTGCCTTCCTCCAGGAGTCTGATGATGCACACCAGGGGGTGGGCCAGGTGTTTGGCTCCACCCACCGAGGAGCTCGCAACTCTGGAGGCGGGAAAATCAGGCAGTGAGCTCAGGGACGAGCTTGAGTAAACAACAGAGTTCAGCTCAGGGAGGAGTAGGAGTGAGGAGCTAGAGTGGAAGAGTAAACAGCAAAGTGAGAGTGAAAGTAGAAAAGTGGAAAAGGAGAAAAGCAAGTAAAGTGACAGTGAAGAAAGAAAGCCTGAAGGGTCCAGCTTTGTGTAGGGCCAGATCAGCAAGGTCAGCGACGGCGGTGACTGTCTGGAGTGGGACCGTTCGGAAGTTCCTGGAAGGACCCCGTTGGCTGTGTGCCCGGTGGTCTGGAGCAGTGTTCCGAAGGACAGTCAGCACCAGGGCAGGGGCCTCTCGGACCCCAGCAAGGCTAGGAGTCGCCAAATTTGCCGAATCCGTCAGTGACGGGGACGCAGATGCCCCAACAACCAAGTCCCGATTGAAGGCAACAGCTCAACCTGAAGCAGAGAGACACCGCCACCGCCCCAGTTTCTCAGGGCCAGCGCCTGCGGGCAAAGTGTAGAGCTCCTCCGGCCCAGATTGCAGTCGGGGAGCGGGTAACCGGAGGGAATCCACCGCTACCACAAGTAAAACATAGGTGCAAGGAAGAGGGACATCACCGTCACCTACCGGGAGTGCAGGTGCAGCCGTCTGTGGGACCGTCCTACCAGCCGTTTGGTTTACCGTACAAACTGTGTCCACGTCTCAGGCTGAGTGAGTACCACAGTGCCGCAAGGCACAGCGCTGCCCCCGCATCCCTGCGCCCACCAGGCCCTACACTTTACATCTCATCACTGGGCCCCGGGATCACCAACCCCTACCCACGGAGGGGCAACACAACACCTGGCTGCTCCGCATCACCATCCCCGGGACCCCCATACTGAGCAGCGGTGGTGCAATCACCACAACCGTGGGTGGCGTCACGAACTATAACAATCCCCACACCCAACCATCAACCCCTTTTCACTCACGGGCGAGGAGTGTCGCTCGAGAAACCCCGGGATCCGGCCCACAGCTCGAGCCACCACTGAGCAGCTGCCGGACCCGAGCAGAAGGGGTGAGAGAAGTGTGCTGACACCCTCCTCCCCGCCCGCGACAACTTGGCGTCACGAACAGGATCTTACCGCTCTGCCGTCTGGTAGAGGTGCGCCTTGTTACCGCCGGAGGTATCCGGCAGAAAAATTTCAGAGGCCGCCATCTTTGGCGCGAAAAGTTCCCGCTCGAGTGTCTTCTCGAGCAGTAGAGGCGCGAAGGCCAAAACCCCGCCCCGAGAAAGGAGGGGCCGGAAAGAGCTAAGGGGGACGCGATGGCGGCTGGCTGCATGTAACAACGCAGCTAAAACAAAAGACGGTGACACGAATGGAGAAATGGCAGCGTCCTCGAATTGGAGTGCGGGAATACCCGCCACCGGAGTACCCAAGCTCTGGGGGAAACGAGGCGGAGTAGCTTTTGAGGACTGCGGCCCGGGTGAGCTCCCCGCCGGGACCGCTGCGTGGCTGGAGCAGGAGTTGGGCCGATTCTGCGTGAAGGTGAGGGCGCAGAGCCTGCAGCAGCTGATGGATTGGAAGGCAGAGATGCGAAGGATGGTTGCCATAGTGGGGGCCCGTGAGCAAGGGGCCGCTGCGGCCGTGCCGCGTCGCGATCAGTCCACCCAAACCCCAGAACCGGCCCTGATTGAGTGGGAGACAGACATCAGCACCGCGTCTGGAGGTCCGAAGGGGATGTCGTTGATGGAGGAAGAGGTCCCAAGTATGCCGCCTCCGCCGCCATTCCTAACGGCTGTCAGCGGTTCGGGGTTGAACTGCCAGTGGGAGGAAAATCCCATGTACCGCTCGGTCTCGGAGTGGGCCGACCCCCTGCGGTGGTAGCCGCCTCAAGGGCAGCGGATGCCCGTTGCACCGTCCCCGTTGGGACCACCACTGAGTTAAGTTTGTTTAAAAGTTTTGGAAAGAATGATAAGCAAAATGATACCGAACAGTTACCTGATTTGCTCTGTGATTGAACCGGCAGGAGCCGGCACCGTTGTCCCCGTGGGGACCGTTTAAAGTTCTGCATGGGAACTATCCATGGACAAGCCCGTGAACTTGCAGGGCACCACAAACATTAAGTGGCTTGTAAATATGTTGGTTACCGTTACCGTTTCCGCTATACCGCCTCCGGAGAGGCAGGTTGGAGGGAGGGCCCTGAGCAGAGCAGGCTAAGGCCCAGCCACCAAAGGAACCGGTAGCTACCCTCTGGAGGGGAAGGACAGATCCCGCTCGGGTAACTTGTGCTGGACTGTGGGTCAAGGGGTGCTGCCTGGGTTTTAGGGGCAGCATCAGGGCCAGGTTGCTTGAGTGGGAGAGAGCGGAAACCGTAGCCGTAAACCGTTGCAACGTTTAAGTAAATGTGCCTCCCGTCTTGGGAAGAGTTTTGATTAAAAATGTTATTCATGTTTTCTTAACCTTGTTACCCCCCTTTTTACAGAAAAATAAAACCGGTGTAGGACGGCAGCCCGCGGACGGTCTGCATTTTGCTAAGGGGGAATGTGTCGCCCTGGGCAAGCCAGGGGACACAGGTCACACACCACCACACCCCACACTCCAGGTAGGCACATCACAGCTAACCAGAAATCCTTGTTGCCTTCCTTCAGGAGTCTGATGATGCACACCAGGGGGTGGGCCAGGCGGTTGGCTCCACCCACCGAGGAGCTCAGGCAGTGAGCTCAGGGACGAGCTTGAGTAAACAACAGAGTTCAGTTCAGGGAGGAGTAGGAGTGAGGAGCTAGAGTGGAAAAGTAAACAGCAAAGTGAGAGTGAAAGTAGAAAAGTGGAAAAGGAGAAAAGCAAGTAAAGTGACAGTGAAGAAAGAAAGCCTGAAGGGTCCAGCTTTGTGTAGGGCCAGATCAGCAAGGTCAGCGACGGCGGTGACTGTCTGGAGTGGGACCGTTCGGAAGTTCCTGGAAGGACCCCGTTGGCTGTGTGCCCGGTGGTCTGGAGCAGTGTTCCGAAGGACAGTCAGCACCAGGGCAGGGGCCTCTCGGACCCCGGCAAGGCTAGGAGTCGCCAAATTTGCCGAATCCGTCAGTGACGGGGACGCAGATCCCCCAACAACCAAGTCCCGATTGAAGGCAACAGCTCAACCTGAAGCAGAGAGACACCGCCACCGCCACGGCACCAGTTTCTCAGGGCCAGCGCCTGCGGGCAAAGTGTAGAGCTCCTCCGGCCCAGATTGCAGTCGGGGAGCGGGTAACCGGAGGGAATCCACCGCTACCACAAGTAAAACATAGGTGCAAGGAAGAGGGACATCACCGTCACCTACCGGGAGTGCAGGTGCAGCCATCTGTGGGACCGTCCTACGAGCCGTTTGGTTTACCGTACAAACTGTGTCCACGTCTCAGGCTGAGTGAGTACCACAGTGCCGCAAGGCACAGCGCTGCCCCCGCGTCCCTGCGCCCACCAGGCCCTACACTTTACATCTCATCACTGGGCCCCGGGATCACCAACCCCTACCCACGGAGGGGCAACACAACACCTGGCTGCTCCGCATCACCATCCCCGGGACCCCCATACTGAGCAGCGGTGGTGCAATCACCACAACCGTGGGTGGCGTCACGAACTATAACAATCCCCACACCCAACCACCAACCCCTTTTCACTCACGGGCGAGGAGTGTCGCTCGAGAAACCCCGGGATCCGGCCCACAGCTCGAGCCACCACTGAGCAGCTGCCGGACCCGAGCAGAAGGGGTGAGCGTAGTGTGCTGACACCCTCCTCCCCGCCCACGACACATCCACAACTTAAAGAAGTTGTCCAGTTACCAAAACTGATTTTTTTTTTTCTGATAAATCTTGCTAATATGTGCCCCTCAACACATCTATTATGTTTTTTCAGCAAAATTACCTTTCATTGTGCACTAGCAGCACATGCTCATTGCTGGCTCCAGCTCTGATGGGGTTAATCTCTCCTCTGACTTCCTGTGTTCAGTTCCTACAAGTCCCAGAATTCTTTGTGGCTCTAGGGCGGTGTCTGGCTTATCTATCACACCCATTGTGTCTAATACACCCACTCTGCTCCCACCCAAACACTCCTCCCTGCCTCTTCCCAGTGGATGTGCACTGAGAGCAATTACACAGAGACACTAGCAGCTCTACACAGCCAGGGGAAGAAAGTGTGTGTGCGCGTATATACAGTGTGTGTGTGAATATACAGTGTGTGTGTGTATATACAGTGTGTGTGTGTATATACAGTGTGTGTGTGTGTGTATATACAGTGTATGTGTATATATACAGTGTGTGTGTATATATACAGTGTGTGAGTGAGTGTGTATGTGTATGTGTATGTCATACTCACCTGTCTGCAGGGTCCGGGTGCCATGCCTGCTTCCAGCCCCTGTCCCGGTCCCGCCGCTCTGGCTGTGTGCAGTCTCCCCGGGGGCACGCACGAAGCTTGCAGGACCTGGCGGTGGATCACCTGATGCAGTCACCTGACGCATCAGCTGATCGTAGTCTCGCCGGCTTTTTCGCGCCCGGCCGGCTATCAGCTGATCCTGCCGTCAGGAGACTTCATCAGCTGATTACCGGCCGCTCCTGCAGCGATGGGACAGGATCATACTCCTGTCCAATCGATCGCTCCAGGAGCTGCCGGTAATCACCACAGCACATAAGTGAGTATGTATTTTTTTTTTTTTTTTTTTTGCACCGATGCATCAGCTGATTGTATAACCGGCTTTTATACAATCAGCTGATGTGTGATGGGATTCAGGCACTTGATCCTGACACATCATCTGATCGCTTTGCCTTCCAGCAAACCGATCAGATGATATTGGATCCGGATTGGACGGCGTGGGACCCTAACCCAGGATTACTGCGGAGGGGGGTTTATTTCAATAAAGATGGAGTCACTAATTGTGTTGTGTTTTATTTCTAATAAAAATATTTTTGTGTGTTGTGTTTTTTTTTTTTTTTTTTTTTTTTTTTTATCATTACTAGAAATTCATGGTGGCCATGTCTAATATTGGCGTGACACCATGAATTTCGGGCTTAGGGCTAGCTGATAATATACAGCTAGCCCTAACTCCATTATTACCCGGCTAGCCACCCGGCTTCAGGGCAGCTGGAAGAGTTGGATACAGCGCCAGAAGATGGCGCTTCTATGAAAGCGCCATTTTCTGGGGTGGCTGCGGACTGCAATTCGCAGTGGGGGTGCCCAGAAAGCTTGGGCAGCCTTCACTGTGGATTCCAATCCCCAGCTGCCTAGTTGTACCCGGCTGGACACCAAAATTAGCGAAGCTCACGTCATTTTTTTTTTAAAATTATTTCATGAAATTCATGAAATAATTAAAAAAAAAAAGGGCTTCTCTATATTTTTGGTTCCCAGCCGGGTACAAATAGGCAGCTGGGGGTTGGGGGCAGCCTGTACCTGCCTGCTGTACCCGGCTAGCATACAAAAATATGGCGAAGCCCATGTCATTTTTTTTTTCTTTTTGGGTAAAAAACTGCATACAGTCCTGGATGGAGGATGCTGAGCCTTGTAGTTCTGCAGCTTCTGTCTGCTCTCCTGCATACACTAGTGAATGGAGGATGCTGAGACTTGTAGTTCTGCAGCTGCTGTCTGCTCTCCTGCATACACTAGTGAATGGAGGATGCTGAGCCTTGTAGTCCTGCAGCTGCTATCTGCTCTCCTGCATACACTAGTGAATGGAGGATGCTGAGCCTTGTAGTTCTGCAGCTGCTGTCTGCTCTCCTGCATACACTAGTGAATGGAGGATGCTGAGCCTTATAGTTCTCCAGCTGCTGTCTGCTCTCCGGCATACACTAGTTCTGCAGCTGTCTGCTCTCCTGCATACAATGAACATTTTGAAGAAGGAAATGACATCAGACCTTTTTTTTTTTTTTTTTCATCAGCAATCTTTAATGGCATTGTGCACTGATTGATTTCTTGAAATCCTGTGCCCGCTGTGCTTGTTTTTTCCGCAGCAAACCCTGATCTGCGGTGCGTCTTTCCAGACTGCAGCATGTCAGTTGTTTATCGCGCATTCGCCTGTGTCCTCCGTAGGGAGAACACAAGTGAGAGACTTCAGCGCCCTGAACCCTGATCATGGGCACATACCCTTAGGCTCGTGTACACAGAACACCCTACATACAGCCCGGTGTGCCCATCATTCCCTTTTTCTTTGTGTGCCTTTTCTATTCTGATCACCACCACCTATATATACCTCTGTAGGAGCCCTGACTTAAGGCCGCTTTACACGCAGCGACATCACTAACGAGATATCACTGGGGTCACGGAATTTGTGACGCACATCCGGCCTCGTTAGCAACGTCGTTGCGTGTGACACTTACAAGCGACCGCTAACGATCCCAAATACTCACCAAATCATTGACTGATTGTTGACACGTCGTTCATTTTCCAAATATCGTTGCTCATTTGGTTGTTCGTCGTTCCTGTCGTTCCATCGCTACGTGTGACACCCCGGGACCGACGAACAACACCGTCCCTGCGTCCTCTGGTAACGAGGTGGGCGTGACTTTCATGCGGCTGCTCTTTGCCCCTCCGCTTCTATTGGACGGCTGCCGTGTGACGCCGCACGAACCGCCCCCTTAGAAAGGACGTTGTTCGCCATCCACAGCGACGTCGTTAGGAAGGTAAGTTCGTGTGACGCGTTCCTGCGATATTGTTCGCTACAGGCAGCGATTTGCCTGTGACGCACGAACGATGGGGGTGGGTGCTATCCCTAGCGACATGCGATGTCGCAGCGTGTAAAGCGGCCTTTACTATGACCATACCACCTCCCCAGACAAGTACCAATCTTGGTGTTGGTGTAGCAATGTGCCAAATCACAAATTCCCGCAGTGCTCCGCTATATGTATCTGCTTCTGCTTCCGGACCTTGTGTTCTTTTCTCTCGCCTGCTGATATCTGAACATTTCTGTGAATGGCCACCGGATGGAAAGCTCCAGCCTTGATGATATACAATCAGGTCAGAGCATGATTGGAGCAGAGAAGGGGGTCAGCGTCTGCCTGCTGCGCTCTGGTCCAGCCTCAGAGTAGTAATTGCTTTCAGTCCTCACCACACTATATGGTCACGGTCTGGAAGTAGTAGACGTCTTAGGCTGCTTTCACACATCAGGTTTTGCAGTGCGGCTCGAAAACCTATGCAATGGATGCGGCGAAAAAAACAGATCCGTTGCATAAGTTTTTCCATGCGGCCCTTCCGTTTTTTGACAGATGCGGCTTGATACTGAGCATCCGCAGTGCAAAAAAACGCATCCGGCGTCCATAGGCTTGCATTGTAAATCTCGCCGGATCCAGCGTGATGCATTTTTTTCGCCGCACAAAAAAAGTGCCAGGCAACGTTCCATCATGGGCTAAATATGCCGCATCCGGCAAAAAACGGACGCAACGCAA